>NC_057889.1:20388485-20696067 GCF_019740435.1 Gambusia affinis | reverse complement strand
AATCGGAAACTAAAGTATTGATCTTTCCATGCTAGTATTGATCTGTTACTGATACCAACTTGGTATTGATATTACCTCTATTACCTGAACCTCCAGCAACAATCACAGAGTTTATTGACATACAGGAATTAAAGTCTTTGGCGCTCGGGCCCGGCTGGGGATAACAGTTATCGCAGCGTTAGCGATAAGCTTCGGATGAGCATTCCCGATGCTGTTAGGGACGTCATCCCCCCTGACCCGGCACTGGAGGTGGAGGTTGGAGAAGGGTGCGGGCCTCAGGACCGGGCGAATGAATGGAGGAGAAGGGGAGGTGGTGGGTCGAGCTCGGTTGGAGACTGAAGGACGCCATGGATGAAGGTCCTTATCAGCTGGGACTTGATCGATGATTGGATGTGACGTAGCTTGCTCCGGTGTTGATAGGTCGACGGTCGTGGGCAGGTCGCTTCACTTAACGAGTCCCGGTGGGGATAGAAGAGTCTTCCAGTTTGAATTTACGCCTAGGCTTCATGATGATGTATAAATTTGAACTCCATATTATATGCATTACATGCAACATTTCTTAAATGTTCTGAACTGGATTTTCAAAAATTCTGCTATGTAACAGTAAGTTAATATATTTGTTCTAAACAGTTGAAATTTATAGAGATTGTTTTTTAAAAGTGAAATGAAATTTAATCTGGGATTGAACTAGATTAAATTTCATCTAGTTCGGGGCACTAACTCCAAAAGGTTTAGGGGTGGAAGTTGGGACAGACATCAGAAATAACGTAAAAGTGTCACGTTGTGTGGTGGTGAAGGTGAGGCAGACACTGCGCAAACCAGCTTGGAGTGCATAAATAATATGTTTAATGAAGAAAACCAGAAACACGAGGAACAGGACGCCAAGTGTGATGTATGACGAGGATCCGACCAGACACAGAGACACAGGTGACACTAAATACACAGAGGGTAATCAGGGAACGAGACACACCTGGGAACTAATCAAGGGGAGACAGGACAACACGGAGACTCAGACACACAGGAAACTTCAAAATAAACACAGGAAAACACAGAACATGACAAAAGGGGCAGTAGCCCAGGGCTCAAGTTTTGGATGGAGGTGGCATTTTTTGCGTCTCAATGTGCATAATTTACAGACATCGCAACGCAAATTAAACTCATTCCACATGTGGCAATTTTCTTAAATGTTGTTGGATTTTTATTCAATTTAAATAAACAGCACTTACATATTTAGAAACCGTGAAGTTTTTGGGACCAACAATCTATGTACATATGCCTACTAGTAGCTGCGTTTTCATGACAAATGTGAGAAAAATGTTGAAAAAGCACAATTTTGCAATTGCGGTGTTTCCATGAAATGAGAAAAGAAAATTTAAATCACGCATGAAAACGTTTGTTTATTGTTGATCACTTGACTGTGATGCAACAAAAAAAAAAATCTGTTTCCATTGCAGTTTTGTTACACACGTCTATTTCCGCAGGGCTGAAAAACCACCTCATGCTAGCTCAAAAACATTTTCCCAAAAAACTTGATTTTTCTTTTTTTCGTAATCGACGTGTTTACTCATTTCAATTTGCGCAGTTCTATGCTTCATGGGAACGCAGATAGGGTTCTGAACCCAGGGGTTCTTATTCTAATGAATCCAGCCCTGTATGTGAGTCATGAGGCCAAAAGCATACAAACGCTTTCAGAAAAGGTAATGAGGTGGGTCTTGCTTCCTTGAACCACCACTCCCCCAGATCCCCCCTCCTGCTCTGGCGTGCAGAGGCAGCACAAGCTGGGTTTCCCCCATTCATGAAGGCAACACTGACTCATTCCTGCCAGCCTCTTGGACATTCAGCCACCTGCAGGAACGTTTTACAACTCTCATGTTACCTCCTATATTCCCAAAATAACCAGGCAACATCGCTGCACCCCCTACAAACCCCTCCTCCCCCAAATCCTCCAGTTCCCACCTCCCTCCACCCAAGCACCCCTTCCCCTAACTCCTCCCCACCCTCAGCCACATGCTTCCCCGTTATGTACATAAATCAGGCGCCCGCCGCCGCCGCTGTGAGGGGCTGTGCAGGCAGACAGGAGAGGCGCACATGCACACCGCACCGCCTCGGCTCCTGCCACTGCAGCCGGAGTGCAGCGGAGCAGACCGGGAGGCGGAATGGCCTGAGCTCGGCTCGACTCGGATCGCCTTGACGCGGCGAGATGCTGCTCCTCTAACCGGCCGCCTGTCCGTTGCGTGTCCGCCCGTCTGGCCGGCCGCATTGCTGCAGTGCTGCTTTTTTTTTTTTCTTTCTTTTTCTTTTTTTTTTTCCTTCTTCCAGGTGTTGTGTGTGCGCGTGAGCGTGCTCGCGCGCGCGAGCGTCCGTCGTATAGCCTGGTGGTAATTCTTGTACCGAGTCGGAGGAGTGGGTGGAGGGGGGGCTGGGGGAGAAGAAGAAAACAGGAGTCTGATGTCACATGTGCTTCATCGGAGGAGACGGGGCATCTGCGAGCCGGATTCTGTGGAGGATGCTGCGGCAAGTGATACACAGAGGGCTCAGGGCTTCCTTCTACTGGCTCGGCTTGTTCGTCAGCAGGCACCCCGTCTTCTTCCTCACCGTCCCCGCGGTGCTCACCATCATCTTCGGCTCCACCGTGCTCAGCCGCTTCAAGCCCGAGCGGGACCTGGAGGTGCTGGTCGCCCCGACTCACAGCCTGGCCAAGATCGAGCGCAGCCTCGCCAACAGCCTGTTCTCCATCGACCAGTCCAAGCACAAGCTGTACTCGGATCTGCACACGCCCGGCAGATACGGCCGGCTCATCCTGCTGGCCAGGTCCGGCGGCAACATCCTGGAGCTGGCCGACCAGGTCCTGCAGGTCCACCGGCAGGTGCTGGAGCTGCGCGTCACCTACAAGGGCTTCAACTACACGTTCGCGCACCTGTGCGTGCTGAGCCACCGGGACCGGCGCTGCCTCCTGGATGACATCGTCACCGTGTTCCAGGACATCCAGCAGGCTGTGCTGTCCAACAGCAGCTTCCACAAGGTGCCGCTCAGCTACCCCAACACCACTCTAAAGGTGAGCGCTTGTTGCCGGCCGGGGCCGCGTGCACGCCGCCGTGTTGCAGGCTGGCTCTGTCTGACCGCGCGCGCGCGGGCGCGCTATAATTTCTGAATGAAACGGAATGCGGCGCGCGTGGGGCGCCTTTTGCCGATTGCTGCATTTATCATCGGCGAGGGAAACCTCTGTGCAGCGCAGAGCTGCCGGCTGGTCGCAGGCTCTGCAGGTGAATTGATTGGCTGCATGTCTCTCCTCACACACACACACGCACGCGCGCGCACGCACACATAGGGATATCCTCGTCTCCCCCCCCTCTCTCTCTTTTTGATGCAGTGTCTCCCTCCTGCTTTCTTCCCTCCTCGCTCTGCTCCTGGGTTTGTTCCTGCACACATGCAGCTGCATCGCTCCACACCGGGCTTACAGGTGAACATCCAGACCGGGGAGGCCGGCGCGTGCCTCTGGTGCCGATGACCAGATTTGAGGCTGTTCGCCCTGAAATTCCTGCACAATATGTAGCTCATTCAGGAGTCGGCAGTGCAACGCGAACCCCGCATTGTTCTTGGTTTTCTTTAAATAATGTAGAATAATTCAGATTTTTTTTCCCCAGAAACAAAACAAAACGAAATGCCATTTTATGAACCAGTAATTTAACAGAAAAGGAACAGGCTGCACACATGGCGTGGATGGTTACACAATTCATATACATGCACGTAACAGTATACGCTTTTATAATATGTGGTTTTAAGGCTCACCAACAAAAAAGCTCATAATTTGAGCTCATTATTCAATAGTTTCACACTGATTACTAAAACACGTCTATTTTTTTCTTTACTTTTCTCTTTAGCAGGTTAAAATGTTAACAAACCTCATAAGTTATATTGACTAAGTTTAAATAATTACTGATTTGTTCAATGATTTATACATCATGCACAGTGTTTTATACGTCTTTCGATTTCGAAGTGTTACTTTGAGTGAAAAGTTGATCAGTTAGTTCATGACTTTATTAATAATTTAGTATTTCAATAGTTGTTTTATCTGCATGAGCAATATGACAAATAGTGCATAACCAAGTAGGAATATATATATCATACAAGGCTTCATTTAACAAATATTTCATTTTAAACAATATAGCAGGAGTTTTTGCAATTTAATTTCTAATATATTCAATGTGAGGCTTTCAACTAAGTCTGTTGTCCAGAATTATACATAAAAATTTCGTTTTATAAACGTTGTCAATTTCAACTCCATTTATATGTAGCTTTATATTATTATAGAAAATATCAATAATATCAATTCAGGAAATATATATACACACATATATATTTAATTTAAGGATAAATTGTTATAATCAAACCACTTTTAAATGGTTTGATTATAACCATTATAAGAGAAAATAAACCCAGCAGGTTCATTTTCTCTTATCTGTATTAGTTCATCCATATGCTTTGCAGAGATCAGCAAACATACATTTCCAAATACTTGATGCTATAAAAATATTTAAATTGAGAGTAAACATTTTAGGTCTTAGGACTGAGCCTTGAGCAACACCATGTTTTACAGTTTCAGTTTGTGACTGTACGTTATTCATTTGTACATATTGTAACCTGTTACTGAAGTAACTCATTAACCACTGATGTGTTTATCCCACCATATTGTTCACATTTTTCCATAAAAACATAAAACATTGGCCTAAAGTAGAGGCGTCAAGCTCATTTTCATTTGGGGCCACATCAAGATTATGAATATCCTTAAAGGGCCGGCGGTGGCAGAATGTATAATAACACTACAGCACTTCTAAAAAAGTTGAATAAAATTACACATCCTTTCACAGGGAAGTAATTAATTTGGTGTTTGATTTGATTTGACTGATAAAACTGTTATCAGTGTCTGGAGCAGGGGTCAGCGACCTTTACACACCGGACAGAAATTTTTGCCTTTGGTCCAGCTGAACAAAATTTGTTTCGCGAAAACGAAACAAATTCACATATTCAGCTCAGCTTTCTGAAAATTGAGTTTTAATTTTGTTTTTAGGTGAAAATCAAACTTTTACACAAAAAGGAAATGAACACAAATTTTCAACGGAACGTAAAATGTTCTATAGGAAACTACTTTAAAAAAAAGCGCTTAGTTGGCTTCCAAAAGACAAAAATATTTACTATTGAAAAAGAATGATCCTTACACTTTGTAGTGTTGTTCTTTATGAAAATGATTTGCATATATTACATGTCAACAGCTGGTATTGTGTAACTACCTTTACATTTTAAAGGTAAGTATGTAAATAATCACTAACAGGCTTTATCTTAATATTTACAGTCCCATTAAAATGGAGGGACAGCTTATCAATAATAATAATAATAATAATAATAATAATAATAATAATAATACTTTCTTACATTTTACAAGCATCTCCACAAAATAGCCTGGAACCTAGCAGTTTTATAGCTTTTTTCCCCTCCAATTTTGGAGGGTAAAATAAGCTGGAAATATTCCCATGTTCCAGAACAGACACATTAATTATTCCAAGCTCTCCCCACACTGAGGTGATGGAGATACTTTTAATTGACTTATTTTTTATTTTTTTTAATCTAATTCGACTGCACACGCATGACAAGAGTAATTGGATTACTGTAATTAGATGAATTAGATTAAGATAGTACAGTTGTTCATGGTGTGTAGTCTTATAATGAGTGCTATGCTTGAGTTTATGTATTATTTTTTTTTTTTTTACATTTAGCCCAGATTTGAATCCTGATTGGTCAGATTACATAACATCAGTTCAGTCATGGTAAAAAAAAAAAAAAAAAAGAAAATACGCTATCATTCGATAATATTGGCATATGATTCTATTGCATTAATTTAACTTGGGGTGCATCTATTACAGTTTTCTGGCTAATCACTGATCTTTAAAAAGTCTGACCTGCCGATTCCAATTTTGGCCACACACACACACACACACACGTTTCACTCAAACGTTCAGATGTCAGACGGGAAAACCTCTCGATCAAACGCCAGTTCACAATGGCCGACTGGGAAGAAGTAATGACAATAGTGTGCGAAATACATGCAACAGAGAAAAAAAAAACAGTAGAAAGATGTTTCACCAGACATTCTGGTGCGCCACGGCACTTTGTTTTGTCTCCTGTATTTCAGATTCGCATTTGTGTTTCCGCCACCTCGCTTTCTGATCGACTCAACGTCACATTCAACAGGCTGCGCTCTCGTTTGACTTCATGGAACACTACAAGACAATCCAACACGTTGAATAACTCCGATGACACAAATCACACGGAAGGAAAACCTTTTAAGATTTTCGTTAGGGCCATCTTGATAATCGGGGCGTCATTAAGATTGTCAGAAGAGGGAAATGGGGACAAAAGTCGACATGAAAATCTTGCCAGGCAAACTAAGCATTTGGTGTTCAAATGCTAGATAATTTACTTTGGACCTTCATTAGCCTGTGTTCAACTTTATGTATCCTTTTGTCAGTTCAGTTCAGCTTAATTCTTTAGAATCAATTCACAACACGTCATTTCTAGACAGTTTATTGAAAAGTCAGTTTAATTCAATCGTATGTCCATTCCACATAGCTGACATCCAGTACGGTGTTGGATACCTCGTCTCTCCTGCTCGCTGCTGTTATTAAATCCGCTCCCTTTGAAAGCCTGGCATTTTTTTTTTTTCATGTTTCCACTGAAAAAAGAGGCACCGACCGGCGCGTCTTCATTTGCCGTTCTGTAAATTCCATTTGTCTCTCTGTCCTCTGCGCTAATGGAAAACTCAGAGCAACTCAGATCACAAAACGCTATTATCTCTAAAATGTCTCAGCCCAAGTGGTGTTTTGCCATTTCGGAACACTCGCGAACGAGAGAGCCCGAGTACAGTGGGAATTTGATCTTGGTGCAGAGTGTGTGAGATGACAGAAAGTGTTCTCCATTGAAAATTGTTCACACACTGAGGCGTGTGATTTAGTCTGTGTGACTGGGCATTTTCACACAGTGTGTGTGATGGCAGAGGTTGTGAAGTCACTGCGACTGCCGAGCGTCACGTTCAGCTTTGAGCTGAAATATTTGCACAGAAGTTCATATGGCTGCCATGGCTGCCTTTAACTGTTTTTTATTCATTTAAATTATCATTAAATCGGTGTCAACAGTTAACTCAGAATCATACTCAAAACTATGAAAAATTACCAAACAAATTAATTATAGTTTAACTCTTAACCAAATAAACAAACTCCCCCACAACCCCCAAAAAGCCTTCTACATACAACTAAAACTAAACTTTGGAGAATCAACTAATAACATTAGACAGCAGCTAAAAGAGCTATGGTATAATATATAATATATGGTATAATATAGTTGGTATAATATAGCATAAAAATTTAGCTTAAAATTAACCTAAAAAAATTCTAAAGAACTCACCCAGGTTCTGCTGAAACCACAATATAGAGAGAATAGGTGAATGAATCCATGAAATGGTGAACCGTGACTAGGCTGGTCCTCTGAAATTTTCAGGTTGTATAATCTGTTCACCTTAGAAAGAGAACAGTTTGGGTGAGGATGAGGTCATATTTCAGCCGTACTGAATTTGATTTATTTCACAAAACTGCAATGAAAACACTTGTTTTGCATCACGAGTCACGTGGTGAACAACCAGACGTCACTACATGGTGAAAACGATAAACAATACAACAGGAAGTGGTTGGACGATGATGGTTTGTTTTTGTGCTGTTGGCTCCACCTGAGCTCTTACGCCATCAAATTCATTAAAAGTTGTTTTATTCTAACGTATTGAATCCATAGACCTTGTGTGAAATTTCTGTTTACAATTTCCCCCAAACGCTCCATACATAGTCGCTCTAAAGTAGGCGGGGCTTGTCGCTCCAGCCGCTGAGTAAGACGCCGACGTCTTCTCTGATTGGCTTATGGATGAGCGCTAGGGCCAAACTTGACATGCCTGTCAAGTTTTGGAACGAACGTTTAAAGGCGGGTATATACCGCCGTAAGAGCGGGGAGAGAGAGAGCAACTAACTTGAGAGCGGTGGGGGTTGACGTAACTGACGGCACAATACCGGATATTAACGGGAAAATAATAATAATGGAGCACGGCGGGAAAGGTGTTAAAAAAGGTAGTTTTCTGGTCGAAACGGGATACTTGACAGGTACGTGACTGAATTATGAATCCATCTCATGTATCTGTTTACATTTGATGCCATGATTTTTAACGACGCATCGCGTCAACAAACTTATTCAGGTGTGATTTTAATTTAATTTGCTATTTAATGGAAATAGTTTTTTTGTTTTTTTACATTGGCAGAATATAGAGCTCAACTTTAGCTCTGCTCCTTTTGTTTCATCTTTAGACAATAATTTATTTAAATGAATTTGAACTAATGGGTCTTGATTGGACACTAACTTTGTTGGTGTAGCTAAACTCAACTGGACTATAAAAAAACTACATTATTTACATAATGTACAGTTTAAAAAAAAAAAAAAAAGTTTCACTACATTACAAGGTTAACTTTAAGAGGAAATCCTTTGAACTAATTTATTACAGTTGGAAGGTATCCCCGATAATTAGGCTGAATGACCTTGGTTGGGATTTTTCCTCATGGAGTTTGCATGTTTTCTCCTCCGGCTTTCTCAAACCATCCAAAAACAAATTTGTCCTTTGGTATAAGTTTGTGACCTGCCTCTTGTACCCCAGGCTTCCAAGCATTTGACCGTATATGTACAAATACATATCAGGGACTTCTTGTTGTAGTATTTTAAACCAGTCGCAGTGACAGACAAAAACCTTCCCCATTCACCTCTTTATGTCCTTTTCCACGAACAAGAAGAAGAAGGCAGAACTGAAGAAACATTTTTAGCTGATTATTCTGTCCTATTATTCACCGTATCAGAGCCTGAACATGTCAGCTTAATGAAATGTTCAATATTCATACAAAATTGTTATTTCATTGCTGGGATTTGTTTGAAATGTATTTGAGTTAGTATTGTTGGAAAATCATTGACAGGCTAATTGAGCATTGTACGATTACACAGTTAAAAGTGAAACTGAAGCTTGCACAGTGTTGCTAATTGTAACAGTGTATATAGTGTATATTGGGATCACCCTGATGATTCTGGGTGATCCCAAACCAAACGTAGGCCTACTGTTGCCATGGCAGTTGAGATTTACAGTAAAAAAGACAGCTTGGTAAAATGTCGGGGGTTCCGTTAATTGTAATGTTCCCCTAATGGGATTATAAATGCGACATGGACAACAACAATATTAGAAAAACACTTAGAAGCATGTCAGTTCAACATTCCACAGCGTTGCAGGCACAAAGTTTAAGCCAGTGTACCGAAAGCCTGGCGGGCCACAAGCTTTTACTTGCCCCTTTCCCCACAGGTTGAGCATTATTTGTTTAGTTACATAAGGTTTTTTACAAGGCAGTAATAGTGACAGTAAATAAGGATTAAGCTAGGTTTAGGACGCATAGGAGTGCAGGGTTCGCACCAACAGCGCCATCCCTGCCTGTTGGCCTCACACACTATTGTTTCCAAATGATGATGCTTGGCTGGTGGTAGGCTGCTTTGGCAGTCCAGCAGCGGCTCAATGTGTTTTTGTGTTAAAAATGTTGAAAGTTATAAAACTTTTGGTGTAAGAGCAGGCATGATAATTTGGAAATGATAGCTTGAGTCCAACAGGTGAGTACCCATCTCCTCATGCCCAGTTCAACGAGTCCACTATCTAACTACTGGCTTAATCCGTCTTCACTGTCACTATTACTGGTGTACACAAACTGTATTTAAATAAACAAACAATGCTCAGCCTGGTGGGCCACCAGGCTTATGCTACACTGAGGGAAACCCTGATGTCCAAATATCCCATCCAAAGTTGTGATTTCAACTAATTTGAAATGTCTGAACTCTCTGCAGGATGGACGTGTGTCCTTCATCGGCCACCAGCTTGGTGGGGTATCCTTCTCACCCAACAGTCGGGACCAGCAGGTCAAGTTTGCCCGGGCCGTCCAGATCACATACTACCTCCGTAGCATCGGGCCTGTCGTGCAGGACGTCATCGCAGAGCGCTGGGAGAACGAGTTCTGCGCTCTGGTCACCAGACTGTCCACGGCCGAGGCGCCGCACCCGACCGACCAGCTCCACATCCTGTCGCTCACTTCCTCCAGCCTTTGGCGGGACTTCCACCAGACCGGCATGCTGTCCAAAGGGGAGGTGCTGGTCAGTCTGGTTCTGGTGCTCCTGGCTGCCACCATTTCCAGCTCCATGCGGGACTGCCTGAGGGGGAAGCCTTTCCTCGGCCTCCTGGGCGTGCTGACCATTTGCATCGCCAACGTGACAGCTGCAGGGATCTTCTTCATATCGGATGGGAAGTTCAACTCCACACTGCTGGGAATCCCGTTCTTTGCCATGGGTGAGTGGAAACCTCGGTCTTCCTGAGACTGGGTTTGGTGTGGCCTTATTCTAGAGGGATCTATGAAGAACAGAGACATACAGCTGGAAGATTGTGGTTTTAGAAAAACGATAAAATTGTCATGGATGCCAAAGGTTTCGCACTAGTAGCAGAACTTTCTCAGCAGCTGCGTTTCCATTGACGATATAACCGCTCGATTTGACGTTTCAAAAATAAATTTGTGATGCTACTAGCAGAGTTTCGCCCATAAAACTTGCTAAGCCTGGTGTTAGGGGCACTAGTGGGGTCCACTAGTGCCCCCACCCATGTTTTCGTGCAAAAAAGGTTAAAAATTAAAAAATTTCAGAGCTGCACGACCAGGCATTACAATTTAAAAATACTAGAGTGTGATGGCAATAGACAGCTTTGGTACGCATCCCCTTTCACCCAGTTCAGTGCCTCCACTATAAACTTAGATTAAGCCATTTTTACTATTACTGGTGTATAAAAACCCTGTTTAAAATAAACAAACAGCGCTTAGTCTGGTAGGCTTTTGGCCCGCCAGGGTTATAATAGACTGGTGGAAATCCTGACTATACAGTTTCTGAGACAAACTTCACTTTGACGAGAAACATTGTCGTGTTTTTCATTTCACAAGATATCCCAAAAAAACCCAAAACATTAAATGGGAAATCAAGAAAGTCTTCCTGTATGGCAACTATCATTTATTGGGCTAATTGGATCTGCTGTCTTTGTTGCTTTTCCCCTCTGCTTCCCCTTATTATCCTTTCTCATCGACTCCGTTCTTCTTTAGCCATACCATGCTTACTTGTCTAACTTGCGTTTCTAAGGTCACGGGATCCCAGGGGCTTTGCTGCAGCTCTGCTGCAGGCGGGCTGACACAGCTCAAGTTTAAGTAAGATTCAGGAACAGGAGGCTGGATCAGCTCTCCGTGACCTACAGGCACAGGAGGAGGAGGAAGGAGGGTGTGAGAGGTGTGATAAGGTGATGAGAGGCGCTAAAAGGGAATGTCAAGGAGAAAAGAACAGAGAAAGAAATGTGTGTGTGACAACGAGAGGGAGCGATGCTTTGGTACGAGGAGGGGCAGAGAGGAGGATGAAGGATAAGATGCACAGTGGGGAGGGGAGAGATGGAGAGGACATGATTACAGAGCTGTGAACAAGCATATACCCCCTTACCAATTTCCTTTGGTTTTTGCTTAAATGTTTTATTTTAATATCAGTAAAAAGAAAAAAAAAGTGAAGAATGCATAACAATAAGGTTTTCACATTTTAGGGAAAATTTCCCCGAACCAACCTGAGCTTTACTTGAACCGTAAATTACAGTAACCTAACAACCAGGGGTGGAACAAGACCATCCCATACAAGGTCACATGATATCGTAATATTTCTCGTTGAGGTAAACCTCGGGCGGTAGCTGCGGCTTTGCCTGAAGAAGCTGGAACAGAAGATGTCCCAGCTGCACTTGGACCGTTTGTTTGGCAGAATTCGAAGTCTCCAGTTGGAATTATGAATGCGCCAGACAAGACGTGAAAAATGTGTCGGTACTCCAAGTTGTATAGATGCAAAAAGAGGAGGGAAAGCGTTGCCATAACGACCGCTAGATGGATGTGTAAGGGTACGTTAAGCTACACAACAGTCACAGCCTACTCTGTGTGAGACAGCAGACCATGCAGAGTGAGAGAACTGTCTGAAGAGATGAAAACTAATCAGAAAACAAAAGATTGGTTGGTGGCAAAATCTATAAAAATGAAGAATAAAGGCCTTTTTGTAGCATAATTTTATATTTGAAGTTTCCTTGAAAGTAATAAAATCTTTTTCTTCTTGTGAGTTTTAGGCATGGTTGCACCCAAACTAACAGCAAGTGCCGTCTACAGTGACCGCAGTCAAAGTGCTTCAGTCTTTCAGCCTAACTTTTTCCCAATCAGTTTGCTCTGTACTTGGCTGTGTTTTTCTTTCAGCTAGACTAAAGTGCAATAGACCTCTAAGGGGAACACCGTGTAACAGCCAACCTCAAAACCGTATGAATATTTGAGATATATGGCAATATCTCAATGTCTTTGCTGGCAGTGACTCAAAAACCGGATTACAGGCTTACACCAAGAGAACCTCTGCAGTGTCGTTTTCTTCATGCAGCCTCCCTACACACCTTTACTGTGTCACCTTGTTTCACCTTACAATCCTTCTGCTGAGTAGCGTCATTGCAGATTCCTCAAGCTGAACTCCTCCGAAGCAGCAGATGCTGGGAGTTAGCCTGAAGCTAAAGGTATCTGGTGACTAAATCCTAACAAGTTGCTTTGCTAAGGCAGGGCTGCACAACACACACATGCACCTCTTCCTGCACATCCCCAGGAATCAATCTGTGAATTTATCACGGATTCCTCTGTGTTGCTGGTATACACCGTAGACCTAATTATCTTATCCTAATGTAACTTTTTGGCCTCTCACTCTATCCAGGTATGCATGATTACTGTGTTTTGGCAAAACTAAAGCCAAAAGCAAAAATCTAATTTACAAACTTTGAAAGACTCTAAGTGTATTTGTTAGATTATTAAGTGGTCTAGTGTTGTGCTTCAGATCATTGTTATGCTGCCTGGGTTCATTAACCAGGAGCTTGTTTCTGAAAATTAGAATATTACATGAGTTTAATACTTTTCAGACTACAATCACAGAACTGCTTGGAGTGGAGGAGTATAATCATGAGCAGAGTGACAATGGCACCTCAGTCCATCATTGACTGGACTTGCCATGAGTTATTGGTCAGATGTTGAGAGTCATTTTATCAAGCCAGCCACTCCTGAGGAGGATCACTGCTACGCCAAGGTTTTCTCCATTTTGCTTCTCGCTTGTTCTTGATCATGTGGGCAGGGTTTGGTACGTCGTGAGCTTATTTTAACCTACTTCATGCTGAACGCAAGTTCTGTTAAACTGTTTACTGCCATCTTCTAACGTTCCTGGGAAAAGTTAGAAGATGACAGTAGAAGTGCTGAGGTTGAAGCGAAAGAAGAGAATATCATATTATTATTATTATTATTATTATTATTATTATTATTATTATTGCATCCTAATATCCACAGGACGCTTCAATCACATTGATTGACATTGGAGAACGAAAATTGTGGTTGTGTTTATCAGTCAGGTTGAACAACCACATAAAGATTCGATGAATCTCAGCCTAATTTGATCAATTGGTGTATTACAAATTCTGTCCTAAACTTTGTTTTTTAACCTGTAGTAGTATTTCTTGATGTGTTTATATGTTTCTTTGATTAAATCAATTAGTTTGAACACAAATGACCCTTTTTGCTATTTTCTCCTCTAATCATTAGTTAGTTATTAATTAGAACCTAATTACCCTTGATTAAATTAGTCGTAATTATATTAGATAAAAATCTGTTTTTATTGTTTGTTTGTTTTTTTGTTTTTTCTTTCACAGATCATAGTTCTATCTACTCCTATGTGTTTCTAAGCAGAGCTGTACTATTAATCTCATTGTGCTGCTCACTGTGCAATCACAATGAATTTAATCTAATCTAATTTTACCTTAATCCATTCTTTGTTTACATATTCTAAACCTGGTCTTGTACAAATAAATATCCTCAAACTGTCTCCAAATGGAAATCATTAACATTTTTTTCCCCGAGATATTAATTAGAAATGTTCTTAGACATATATGTAAAGAACAAACCAAGTGGTTTTTGCTGCAGTTCAGCTCTAGATGACAGAGTCAGACTGATGAGCCAAGTAGTAAAAGTGAGCCGTCTGCTTCCTGCAGCTCTGTGCAGCTCATTAAACGTACAGCTGTGTCATGTGTTCATCAAAGCCTACTTACATCCCAGTCAAACTAATTCATTATTCCCTCTCAACAATCCAACTAATGACACGTGTGGCCTCTGGACAGCGTCGGGGAAGCAGAGCGGCTGTGTCCGGCGACGGCACCGCCGCAGTTTTCTGGGCCTCTGTTTCATAAAGAGTTCCTCTTCATTCCTCCCTGGTGCCTGTCCGCTGTGTTGCCTGCCAGTTGGCCAATTACTGCTGAGCTGAGCTTGTCACTTCCTTCTCTCTCTGGATATGTGACGGCTGTTAGAAGACTGTAAAAGCAGTCGGGGACCAGAGTACAGGAAAGACAGCGGAGCAGGTTCCTCAAACGAGTTCACTGCATACACAGCGTTGACTTGTTTTGAATGTAGGAGCAACTAAATCCCTGATTTTACTCAAAGCCCTGGAGGTCCGTTTTTCCATACAGAGTTGTTTGTGGGTTAGTCAGTCATCAGAAAGTCAGCAGAACTTGTTAAAAAGCTTGAAATGCTAAAATATAGAGATTGACAGTTTTCCATGCCTCATTAAAATATAGTAAATGCAACAATTTTCCAATTTTTACGAGTGTATTAGTCTTTGTGTTCGTCAAAGAAGCCGAATGTTTATTTTGCACAATAAATATTTAATTGAAGCTGAGGTAACTTTTATAAAAATATGTTTTTTTATATATATTTGTTTGTTAAAACTGTCAACAGCAAGAGAAATAGCTTGTCGTCTTTTCCAAAAGATGAGAGAGAAATCCTGCAAACTCTTAAAATCCGACGCCACTGCACTTTTGTTTACATTCGTGAGGGAGGAAGTTGCGCTCAGTGTCTTCTTCAGAGGTTTTTGTGTCATTTCCTTCAGTAATTCTTGGCACAGCGCCACCACAGGCAAGGGCTGAGCACAGGTTTTTGGGGGTTTTTTTGGCTCGAGTGAAATCAAACCGCACCGGCTGAAAAGGCAGCAAATGCTGCAACTTTGGTTCCCGATCCCAACCGAGTCTAGAGGACGATGATGTGTGAAAACACCCTCAGTTTGTGCAAAGTTCTGAATTTGGAAAAAAGTAAAAACATGTCAGATAAAAAAATAGCAACACGTCATTTGATACGTGGTTTTCAGGGATGTTTTCATAAATTCTCCTCTTGTTTCCTCTCAGATAGGTGTTACCCTGTGATGTGGCTGTCAGTGGTGCCGTGTGATAGACGATTTTTCTCAGCTGTGATGTTGGAACTGACTGATATTCCTTCATACTGTGACAGTCAAGAACAGTGGCCGTCTTTGCTGACGCCGAAGAGCCCGTTGGGGATTCCGGCCGGTTGCTATAGGTTACGATGGGTGACTGGTGATCGATCGGCGGATGTTGTGGCCATTAGTGTCCACCTGCTGATGGTTGGATGACAACTTCTGGGTCATTATCACCGCTTACTCAGAGGAATCATCAAGCGGTCTCCACTGCATTGAGCGCTGCTCTTTGATGATGCGGTCCTAAAAGGGCAAATTGACTATTTCTTGAAGAGCAAGCCATTTGGAGCCTTTATTAAACACTCCCTTTAGGTCATGTTGCTATGGGCAACAAAAGGTTGTATTTTGTCATGTGTACTAGATCTGTCTATCTTGTTTTCTGTTAAGTTAGCTTCTGAAAGCCTCATAGAACCAGTGTTAAATTCTCATGTCTGCTTCTCTAATTGGTGTCGGGAAAATGTGAACGTTATTGTATGTGGAGTATAAAAAAAATTAAAAAACGGTTCCTTGCTGCAGAATGTAGTTGCGCTGACAGCAAGAGAAAGTCGCAGGTAAATGCAAACAATAAGGAGAGTGTCTCAGATTATAATTGCAACATCTCTTTGAGTTTGCAATGTAACAACAAAGGTAAATCCAGGAGAGCACAATATTTTCTTAGATTGTTTTTCAAAAGCAGCGTTAGATTATCAGGATTTATTTCAACTTTGAGGATAAAGCTTTTTTGAAGTTACATGCTACTTATATAGTGTTAGAATTTGACATTTAGTTTGGTTGCATGTAGTCGAGGGCCGGTTTCCAGGATCAATGTATTCCAAACTTTTAAGAGGTTACATTTCCCAAACCAATAAATTGTGCCTTGTGTGGTTCTTACGGTTTCTGGTTCTTTTCACAGCATTCCAGATGAAATGGCAGCGTGATCAGAGTTTCTGTTGCTGTAGAACCGATGGTGCATTCACACCAGCCCTGTTTAGTCTGCTTTAACTGAACTGCAGTTGTTCTAGTCCGGTTTGTTTGGAGAAGGTGTGAATGAGCAATCAAACTCTCCTGAAGACCTGTGTCGGATTCGGTCGAAGTGAACTCTGGTGCGGTTCGAATGCACATATGAACACCAGGCAGATTGCAGACCACTCCAAAAGCAGGAAGCAGACTATATCGCAGGGCATTCTGGGTAAATACTACCAAAACAAACACCCAAGTCGTGGTTCTTTTACCAAAGACAAAATAGAGATCCTACAACTGCTCAAATCTGACGACACTCCATTCATTTACATTTCATAAATAAGGAAATTGTCTTTCCCTCAGTAGTTCTTGTTGCAGCGCCACCACAGGCAAGGAAGTGAACAAGATTTTTAAAGGGTTTGGATCACATTTGGTTGTTATTACCATTTAAAACCTAACCATTGTTGGAATATCTGCCGTAAATTCACAAGCTCATGTTTTTACACAAGATGGAACGACAAAGCTCCAAAGAACTGAGTCTGGGAAAGCCTCAAAATTTGACAAAAACAATGCAGAATCCTTCATCGGTGCAATTTGCACGGCCTCCTCGTCAGCCATTTTGAATCACGCTCAGACAAGCGCTTGAAGTATTTTGTTGCAAGCACTCTACCTGAGGAAGTTTGAGTGGAACCTGGGCTGACCATGTGTCAGCAAGTTCTTATCATTAAAACAAATAAAACGTCTATAACAAGTAAAACATGATAAATGCTTGTGTGTGTGTGTGTGTGTGTGTGTGTGTGTGTGTGTGTGTTTGTGCACCTCTCCACACAGAGACGCGTTCCGGAGCGCCGCCGTACCTCCCTCTCATTATGTAAAAGGTATTGACGTTCACATTACTGTCAGAGCGCCGAGGTTTAGAAGATAGCTGACCCAGATGCACTCATAAAAGTTATCAGCTGTAGTCAATGTGTCTTGTCATGACCAAACAGGCAGGTGGCTGATGGATTTACGTAAACGTGAACATAAATGTGTCGCGCGTAGCAGAAAAATAATGTGAGAAAACCGCCTGGTTGGATGCAGCACACGCTCATGAAACAGATCAGGTCTTCCATAAGCTAATGCTGTGAATGCTGACGGCCTCAAATTGAGAGAATGACTTTAGTCGTGACTTAGCAGGAAAACAGATTTCCCAACTTAAAGAAAATGTGACTGGATTTAAATTCAATTCAATTCAGTTTATTTATGTAGCGCCAGTTCACAGTAAATTTCATGTTGAGGACTTCAGGAAGCTTTTCCAGTAACCAGGAGCCGTTATTAGCTCAATACTTTTCCACTGCCTGTACAAAGTACTTCAACTATGTTTGATTTTAAATGGAAGTCGATTTATGTAAGATCGACTTTCTTAAGTTTTACATCAAATGATGAAGTTATCAATCAAAATCATACCTGGAGTGTTCCCTTGATTCTCCCCTGCATGTTCAAGAAATCTTTGAGTCTGCCGTGGCAACCAGCTGTGCTTTGCTTCATTGCACTTTTGGCCCAGAAAAATTCAGTGAACATGCGATTATCTGAGATCGTAGCGTTTTGACCCCAAAAGACTGCGTGGCTGAAAGAGTTTCGTCACATAACACTGTGTGAACGTTTTCTATCCAACTTAAATATTTCTCCATTAGGATCGTGAATGCAAATAATGATAATTAATAATAGGAGGTTGAATTATCTGCTCTCGTCCTGTTGGAGGAGAACAGCTATTTGTGTGAGTGTTTGATTATTGACCTGGATGAGAGCCACTTTGGCTGATGAGTCAACGAGCAGATGTGTCGGTGGGGTGTGTGTTGGGGGGGAGAAAGGTAATTTATTTTTAACGGGGGGATTCAGCAGGAAGCAGGCACTCCGAAGGACCCCTCTAAATATAGCATCAACAAGATGTTAGGATTTGGATTTTTAATGCTCTGGTAGAAAAAAACCCCCAAAGGTGTGTCTTTCCACTGGTTCTGTTTGTGTTGTGTATCTTTACACAGTGACTCATCCGTCACTGTTTGGTTCTGTTCTCTCTGTCCTCTACGCTCAAATGTAATTCCATACATCCTGGAATTAAATTTATAACTAGGTTTTACATTAATTACAAATTAGCTTGTTCAATAATTACATGTTGTGCAACAAGACATCAAGTCATTTTTTACAAATACATCCAATACGCATAAACCAAAGATGACCTCAGGCATCATGGGCACTTCAATAGCAATGCTGCAAGCATTAGCATTTCAAAAGATGTCCGAAGCACCATAAAAATAAATAAGTGGATAAATGGGAGTTAAGCCGAATTGTTAAGGACCCTTCAAACATTAAGATCCTGTCTTATTACAGGATCCTAATAGTTTTATTCACAACCTTATCAAAAAACAGCCACATTTCACAATGGATTTCTGTTCCCTGATCATGGACGTGTTAAAGTAGAGAACTAAAATCAGATTTTAGAGGTAAAATTAACAACCACTGACAAAAAGGATACAAACAACGTGAATTTTAAGCAACTTACCGCTGAATTCGATAACTCCACGTCAAGTTTTCATCAAGTTTTGGGATATAAAAGGCTTAGCCAGCAGCCAGGGTGCAGAAGCCACATCAGGGAGTGGCTTTTGGGAGCGATTCATTTTTATAACAGCGCCACCGGTGGCTGGATGACTGAAAGGTTAGACATGGTTTTGGTGAAGTTGGCTAAACGCCTGCAGCATTTCTGGTTTATTTTGCCGTACGATACACATAAACACTTGTTTGACCCTGGATTTTTACTGCTATCAAAATGCGGGAAACAGTAATTGATGTCATCTGCATCATTATTGATGATGATATTCGATATTGTTGAAAGCGATTAGCATACATACAATATAAAACCCACTTAAAAAAACAGTACAGAACATTTTAAAACGTGAACAACTGGGTTGGAATAAAAGACACTGAAGAATGGAAGGGAAGATGTGTGCTTATGAAAGATTTAAATGAACACATTGCATCAGAAATTCTCTTAGCAGTAGGATGGAGGACGGAGGAGAGCTTGAAAATGCAAATAACCCTAAATTTGCTGCTTCGTACCTCAGGGCAGTTCCAGAAAATGTGTTTCAAGCCCTGCCAGACTCCTACTCAAAATCTGGTATAATGTTGCCGCTGTGTTGCAGGGATGCAGTTTTTAAATCACTCAGTATTCACCCCAAGGTTTATTTTCGAGTTTCACTGAAAGATTGCTGGTTTCTCCAGAAACAAGAAAAGGTTTACTGTTACTCCAGATTTTCATAGATTCAATCTTTACACTTAAAATACTAAATGTTGCAATATATTGAAAGAAATAATAATAATAAAAAAAATAAATACAAGGTGTATAAACCTCCCCCACTCCTCCCAAAAAATAAAATCTGCAAAATGGCTCATTTGTTTTATTCAGGGTGAAATCATTCATGTGGTCCAAGTTGTAGGTGCAATTACAGTTTTACCTGAGGGAAGAATATAACCACAAGTTGTCAATAGATCCATTATATGTGGGTGTGTGTGTGTGGCTGGATGGATGTAGCTTTAGAGGCAGGTTTCGTTAGGAAAGTGCTAAAAAGTTTAACTTTAGTCTTGTCTGGTTATTTTCCATTAAATTTTTCGTCACCATCCAAAAATAATGACCTACGTCATTTCTTGCCTAAAGTGATTTTTCTTTTCAAATATCACATCATGAAAGGAAAAGAATGACAGGCTTTTCTATGGTAAAAGATTGATAGCCTGTGCATCACAAACTGTGATGTGGAGTTAAGACTATACTCCCTTTCAGGTAATCCATCCTACAGGTGATTATTACATCTCACAATCAACTGTTTGACTTTGTAATTTAACGCCTTCATAAATGGGCCTCTGTCTCTTTAAAAACTCCTGCTCTTTCTGAAACTCCGTGTTCAGGAAGTCATCACAACATGGCTCTTCTATTAACCCTTTAACAATGCTTTTACCAGTGTTGTTCCACCAGGTGTTTGCTAATTGCTGCTGGCTAGTCTGAAGGAGTTGGGGGAGTTGTGAGGGAGGCCTGCTGTGTGAGGCAGAAACTTGGTCTATGCAGCTCAGAGGAGGGGCTTTGTCCTCAAACGCTATGTGCACCCAGGTGTTTTGTATAGCTGAATGGTTGCCATGGGAGATGAAAGGATTTCTCAAACCTGCATGAAAGAACCAAGTCACCGCTCCGTGATACTCCGGGTATGTTTTTGATGAAGAAGTAACATTATAAGTACAACATGATGTAAACTCAAAACAGTCAATTTTACATAATACTGCCCCTTTAAACACAAACCCCCAGGTTGGTTTGCTGTGGGAGACTCCCATTGTTAAGTACAGCGGTGGATCTGTGATGCTGCAGATCTTTAAGAGTCCGGGGATCCGTGTTAGACTGAACGGCTTTATCACATTGTCACTAAATACAGTACAAGATTAATACATTGCTTTTAGCATATTTTTACCAGGGGTGCCAGAAAACATCATTTCTTTTCTTTGACACACCACACAGACAACTTCATCAAATCTACAAGGTGCCTTCCTGTTTTGAGCGTAACAGAGACAAGCCTCCATTTCTCTATTATCGCTCAGTTCTAAATGATTCTGGATCATTATCCTACTGTGAGTCGTAACGCCTTTGCTGATCCTGGATCTTTTCCTCCAGAGCCACAATGTTATTGGAACATCGTTGCAAGTGTTGGACAGACTTCCATGAGATTTGCTGCACAGGTTTTGGGTTCCCAGGAGGATGTTTTGTAATCAGCTTGATTGCTTGGCTTTTCATCTAACTCCACTTTCATTTACTCCTTCAGTGGATTCTGCCAGAAAACACCAAGCGACACGCTGCTTGGTTTAAGCCTACGCACCACAACCCAAGGTTTAAAGCTGTAGGTTATAAATGTCATGATGACGCCGGTGTCCTCATGGCCACCAGGGGACGCTAGGAGGGCCTCAGAAAGCTGGAGAGTAGAAATGGAAAAACTAAATTGAAAAATCAAGAAATTGAATCTAATAATTTTTTAAATCAGAATTTTTTATTTTTTTTTCATTATTCATTCATTATCATACAATCTAAGTTAAGATAATGTCCTGGAATGTTATTTTCTTTCTGATTGGCAGTCAATTTTATCAAGCTGCTTTGCTCCTGTAGCCAGCACAGCAAGAGCAAAATGGACAAGTTTTTAATAAGAAAAAGAGAAAAAAGAATTGTCCTGCTAATAGCTCCTGGCTGACTAAAAATCAGAAAGTTTGAGGTGGAAATTATGCTAAACAAATGTAATGAGTAAATATTGAATAAAAGTGATGAAAAGCATTCTAAAAATTGATATGTATGTATGTCTGTGGGTTCAAAAAAGGTGTCCACAGCAAGAAGCTAAAGGTCTTCAGAGGCCATGGCACAGAAAAGTTTGGGAACCAGTGGCCTATCAGATCTCAACTATGTTTTATTTGTAAAAGCAGCAATTGTGTTTCATAGTTTACCAGCGTTTTCCCCACCATGATTACCATTATGCTAATAAATGCTACTAAATATTGTAACAAATTTGTTAATGCCATGTGACCTTTGTCTAATATCCTCTAAGAAAATGCAAAGAAAGATCAATACTACAGTCATTTCTCCTGCAAACAGCCTCATGTTCTTTGACCTTTAAATAAGACTTCACACTGAAGTTGTTTGCCATTTGTTGCTAAATTGGAAAAATCGGGTCTCGAGTGTCTTTGAGATGATTTAGCTGTTTGAACTTATGGCTATTTGTGATTGCAGTCTGATGTTTTCCCCAGAGCAGCTTCTGAATCTTCCCTCTACTTTCCCCGGATAAAGAAACTAACCGTCTGCAGACTATTTCTGAGTGTTACCTCCCCGCTCCGTTAAGATCTCCTCCAGCTAAAACTAATATGCAGGCTAACAGCTGCAATTAGCCAGAAACGGACATTTAGGTAAAATGGTGGCAATAAAGATTTCCTTTGGAAAAATGTCCTTTCCTTGTTGCAGAAAAGCTCACTGGGCTTCTAATGGAACAAAATCACCCAGGTATTGATTGCTATGTGAAGATCGCATTTGGGTTCCCCCGGTGTTCGTCCTCAATATCTCTTACCCCATCTGTTTTTATTGAGTTCGGTTCGGTCTTCTGCACCAAGACCTCCTCCGTGCGATATTGCCTCCTCTGTCATAATCACCCGTGTGACAGGCCCGGCGCTGTTAACGGCAGCCCGTATCGAGGGAATCCACAGCGAACGGGACCCCTTGACACGCTCTCTTGCCATGTGATGGATGTGTTGAGGGGGACATGCCGGCCGCAGAAGTTTTAGGGCAGTAATTTTGTTTAACGACCTGGTAGAATTCTGTTGTAGGCTGGGGAGATGAGGGCAAAGAGGGCAAGGACCGCCATTACAGAAGACCCGTGGTCACTGTGCGAGACTGTAAGGCTGACTTCTTTCCCCGGAAAGACTCCCTTTGCGGCAGAAAATAGCCAGCAAGACAGACGGAGACAAACGGCCCTGTTACAATCTGTTCAGCGCCTCTACCTGCACCGGGGAGAATGCTGGGATTGCGGCACCTCCTGCCTCTTTGTCCGTTAATTATCAGCTCCAGTTTCCATTTGTTCTCCCTGTCTGCACACATCCTGTTGCGTAACAGGGTCACCGACCTTAACCCTTCACCTTCATTAGTCCTTAATCAAGCTTTTCTTCTATTAGATAAGAGGTGAACAGGTGAGTCGGAGGAACGGATGGGATCTTTGAAGCTCTGTTTTTGCAAAAGTTCGTCGGAGTTGTCAGCAAAGATTAGCAAAGTTAAATTGACGCTTGATTCTCATTATCAGAGGGTGACCTGGAAGGCACAGACAGTTGTACATTGGGAAACTTTCTTAGACCAGTGACCAGCGATGATGATCTCACAGTTTAACAGGATCTTTTGATACAGTGCTAGGCAGAACTTTACATACACTCGTCATTGGCCTGATTGTGGCCGTTTCCTTCCTACACCGTATGATTCTCATCTCTCTTCAGTGCTCCGTCTGGGGTTTCTTTCATTGAGGTTGATTTCTTCATTGTAATTTCAACTGGACCAATTACTGAGCAGAAGGAAGAGTTGTCAAGGATTGATGCAGAGTTTCTGCACTGCTTTAGATTTGTATTCTGCCTCTACATAGTGGCGTAGTTTGGCATTAGCAGCAGAGGAAATTAACAAAGCCATTCAGTCCATGTTAGCCACATTCACAAATCAAATCAAATCAAACTTTATTTGTATAGCACATTTCAGCAGCAAGGCATCCCAAAGTGCTCCACATCAAATCAAACACAAAAACACAATGCAACATAGAATCAACAATCAAAACACAACATTAAGTCAGATTCTGTCAATAAATTTGTAATTGATTATGTTTCAAATACAACTCTAAACAAGTGGGTTTTTAGTTGAGATTTAAAGGAAGTCAGTGTTTCAGCTGTTTTACAGTTTTCTGGAAGTTTGTTCCAGATTTTTGGTGCATAGATGCTGAATGCTGCCAGAAGACCTGAGAGGTCTGGAAGGTTGATACAACAGCAGCAGATCTTTAATATATTGTGGTGCCAAACCATTCAGTGATTTATAAACTAACAACAGTATTTTAAAGTCTATTCTTTGAGCTACAGGTAGCCAGTGGAGGGACTTTAAAACTGGTGTTATGTGCTCTATCTTCCTGGTTTTAGTGAGAACGCGAGCAGCAGCATTCTGGATCAGCTGCAGCTGTTTGATTAATTTGTTGGACAGACCTGTGAAGACGCTGTTGCGGTAATCAATGCGCCTGAAGATAAACGCATGGATGAGTTTCTCTAGATCTGGCTGAGACATTAGTCCTTTAATCCTGGAAATGTTCTTCAGGTGATAGAAGGCCGACTTTGTAACTATAAGTTAACTGAAAGTTAAGGTCAGAGTCCATCACTACTCCCAGGTTTCGGGCCTGATCGCTGGTTATTAGTTGTAATAACTGAAGCTGTGCACTGACTCTAGATTGTTCCTCTTTAGGTCCAAAAATAATAACTTCAGTTTTGTTTTTGTTCAGCTGGAGGAAGTTTTGGCACATCCACACATTTATCTGTTCTAAGCATCTGTTCAGTGATTGGATGGGTTCTGAGTCACCTGCTGACATCATAATGTAGAGCTGTGTGTCATCTGCATAGTTATGGTAGCTAATATTATTTTCTGTTATAACCTGAGCCAGTGGGAGCATATAGATATTGAATAAGAGGGGTCCTAGGATTGAACCTTGGGGTACCCCACATGTGACCTTTGACCTCTTTGATGAGAAGTTTCCAATTGAAACAAAGAAATCCCTGTTCTTTATGTGAGATTCAAACCAGTTAAGCACTGGACCGGAGAGTCCGACCCAACTCTCCAGTCGATTCAGTAGTATGTCATGGTCAACAGTGTCAAAAGCTGCACTGAGGTCCAACAGAACCAGCACTGTGGTTCTCCCACAGTCCGTATTTATATGGATGTCATTGAACACTTTTACGAGGGCAGTTTCTGTGCTGTGGTGAGACCGGAAACCAGACTGGAAGGAGTCGAAGTGGTTGGTTATCGTTAGGAAGCTATTTAACTGTTTACACACAACTTTTTCAATAACTTTACTGATGAATGGGAGGTTGGAGATCGGCCTGTAATTCTGCAGTAGTGATTTGCCTAGATTGTTCTTTTTTATCAGTGGTTTGATTATTCACAAATACAGATCAATTAAATTTGGAGCAAGAGGAAAATCAAAGACTTTTTATTGCTGTCAAAGATGCTTAGATGAACAGTAAAGGACTCCCCACAGGGTTACTTGTGGTTCACTTCATCGAATTGGCGCATTTCGATTGTGTAAAATGTAAAACTTCAACAGAGTCCACACCTTCAGCATCTCACTATTTAGTAGAAGCTCCAGGATGTCAATGTTACAAACACAGGAGCTGTATTGGCTTTTGTACATTGTTCTTATCAGCACAGCAGCATCATTTTGCATTACCTTTTGTTTGTCTGTCTCATAGAGAAAGTACTTCTTAACAATAACCTTGTTAGCCTGGTCAGCTGTGTTTTTTTTTTTTTTTTTTTTTCTGGATTTACTCACCATGCTAGCAGAGTATAAGGCTGCTTTTCCTCCAGCCCTGTTTAGTCCACTTTGTATGGTCAGTTCATTTGACTAGAAAGTCCAGGTCATATGTGGAGGTGCGAATAATATAACTCTGATGAGAACCAAAAAAAGCAAACTCTGGTCCACCTACAAACCTCGGTCTCAGTGTGGATGAAGTGAACTTTGGTTCGATTCGGATGCATTTGTGAAGGCCAAGCGGACTGGAGACCACTCTAAACACAGGTAGTTGACTAATGCGCTGAGCATTCTGGGTAAATATAACCAAGACAAACCTGCGAGTGTTGTGCTAGCGGTAGAAATGGCTCTTGGTCTTTTACCAGACAAAAGAGATATCCTACAACAGATAAAATCTGATTTTCTATTTACTTTTTGCGCAGAAGTAAGTTGCGCTCAGGTTTTTGTGTCTTTTCCTTCAGTGCTTCTTGTTGCAGTGCCACCCCAGTCGAGGAGGTGAACAGGTTTTTCAAATGGTTTGGTTCATTTGGCAGAGTGCAGTGTGAAAACGAACCACAGCAGCTGACAATGTAACAGATGTCGCCGTTTTGGTCCCTTAAACTACCAGCGCCAGGTTGTTGTTTTGGTGTGGAGAGGTTGAGTGTCTCTGCTGTTGCAGCAGCTCGACGAAATGCAGCAATTTGGGCAAATAAGAATGGGTCCATTTTTATTGATTTTCAGGCAAATGTTTGTGTTTTAATCTTTTTTTTTTGTGTCATTGTATAAAAACATCAATTACTTTGACCACTTTAGTTCCAATCAATCCTATTCCTCAGATTGTTTTTCTCTAAACACACGTCATGATCAGAGTGAAGCTGCACCATTCTGATAGTAAGATTTAAGCTGACTGAAGTCAATATCTGTGCACAAATAAAATATTTCTATTCACAGTAACACACAGCATCCCCTGTTCCCATGGCAACTCAGATTCACTCCAACACACAGATTCCCTTAAGTAAGTAGAAAGGAACTGTGGATATTTTATTCACTCGGCAGCCTTGAAGGTAACCACTAAAGGAAAAAAAAAAAGTTAGTCAGGGTTCCTGACATCTGAATGTGTTAATGTTGTCATCAGAGATGCAGTGTGCTCATTGTTACATGGCAATTCCTGGCTTTTGCAAAAACAACCTTGTCTTTACGCAGCATGAACAAGTGTGTTGTGTGCAGAAGTGATTTCGAGTCAGACTGGTGAAGTTTTTCACTGCAGCTGCCAAAAACAAGATGACATCACTGGGAGAGTACAGCCGGGCTGCTCTCTTTGCTGACTGTGTACTCGGCGTTGCTCTGCGGAGTGTGTGTGTGTGTGTGTGTGTGTGCGCGGATCAGAGAAGAAGATCAAAGGAGAGTATGGGTTTCCACTGCGGAGTCGGAGTCTTGTTCCGTCTTAAAATCGCAGAAAAATTGCGTGGCTTTGTGTAAGGAACATCATGGTGACTGGGTTTAGTTTTGTTAACGCAGTGATTACAAACGGCAGAAAACAATATCTGTTGCCGTGTGTCACATCCACTTTCCCCATCGTCCATATCAAATGTGATGTTTATGTTGGTACATCGGAGTTCACCATATGATTGTTCAGTTCCTCCCAACCTCACGCTTGACTGTTTGCAGATGTTTTTGGTTTATTTCTTTTAGCATCTACTAAACATTAGCAGGTCAAAGTTTAGGTAGGAATTTGGCGACATCATGGTCGACCTCCCATGATGGCTGCAGCCTCAGGTGCCTGTCTACCCATGTCTTATGCTTTTTATTTCTATTTTTTTTGGACTGGCCGTACTAAAATGAAACTTGTGCTTCTGTACAATAACAGTAAAGGTATTCTGACTCATTCATTCTGACGTTTCCAGCAAGAGTAAACACCGAGCGCATGCGCAGAGACTTCCTGGATGAAAACCTGCTGCAGAGCATCTTGACCTGAGACTGGGGCTTTGAGTTGCCACGACTCAAAGCCCATAGTGAAGATCTTTAAAGCTTCAGAAGCAACCTGTGAATGTCAGGCAGAGTCCAGACTAGAATCTGATTAAACATCTCTGGAGAGATCTGAACATGGTTGACAGACGTCTCCATCCAACCCGATGGGGCAGCAAAGAGGAATGATCCAAACATCCTGAAAGGCTTGAGGTTGTAAAAGCTCCCTAAGGTGGCTCAACACGGTATTAAGCAAAGGTTGTGAATACTTTCCAGATGCACTGGAAGTGACACATTCTCATTTGTTGAAGGTTCAGCAGCGACGGCAGAAATCTTTGTTGGTAATGACTCTAATCAGGGATTCATCTCCAGACGGACTGCTTGTTGTTATCCTCCTCCACCTGCCTGAAATCAATCACCATAATGAATTCTAGATCCTTTTCAATCACGTCTACAAAATGACATGCTTCTTTACATCCTGTTGGATAATCTGAGTGGGGAGACGCATGTGGAGGCCCCTGGTGTTCTTCCCTTTCTTCCTTCTCTCTAACCAAGAGACACTAACTAATTGACTTGCAGGACAGCTTAATAAAACTAAAAGCAGGAAGCGTCATCTCGCTGACTCATTACATAGGCTTAATCCTTTATAGTTAATTAACTTTTTTCCCCCCTCTGTGTCAAACAAGGGAAATATAGAACGTCGTCAAGGGTAGTGACTCCGTCCGCCTGTGAGCGTTGAGGCAGGCACATCTTTAGACCGATGACTGGGGTGTTCCAAATGCGGCGGCGTTCACCGCTCTGAAACATTCATGCGACGCGGGAGCATGGAGTTGATCGTGCATTCGCTGTTTCCTGCCGAAGCACATTTACTCCCAGCCATGCGGCTCGTGCATTTTTCAAACGGCGGCACGGCGTGTGGGTGAATGGGTGTTCCAGCGTGGGTGGTTTTGCGCTGTGCCTTTGTACGCCGTGTTTCTCTGTCTGTATTTTTGACTCGTGAAAAGGCCCACAGATTGGATTCCAGTGAATGGACCTGAAGAAGACGGATTTGGATCCTGTTGCGTAATCACCCCCCGAGTACAATTACGCCTCACGTATAAGGAGAGGAGAGAAGGCGGTGGAAAGGAAGGGCGTTGAGATGCGTACAAAGCGGGTAAAACA
Organism: Gambusia affinis; assembly: GCF_019740435.1. Taxonomy (NCBI): domain Eukaryota; kingdom Metazoa; phylum Chordata; class Actinopteri; order Cyprinodontiformes; family Poeciliidae; genus Gambusia; species Gambusia affinis. Next base: position 20,667,442 of record NC_057889.1, on the reverse strand, counting down.
AATGTATGATTTATTTAAAGGTGCAGCAAAGGTTTTCTGCTGATTTGCATACCGTAAAGTTCTACAGGAAATAATTCGCACTAATAGCGAGTGGGGGAGTTGGAGGGAAATAGATGGAGGAGAAGAGATTAGCTATTAACACACAAAAAACAGACGCATATATACACACACACACACTCCTTGGGCAATTTAGATAGTGGACTGTGGGAGGATCCAGAGTACCCAGAGAAATCCCACGCTTGCACAGAGAGAACATCCAAATTCACACAAATCTTGGAGACATAGTTTCCAAGATCCATGTGAGAAAGATGCAAAATCCTGTCGGAAAAGATTTGATCCACTTAGCAATGTGCCAAAAGCAATATTTGTCATCTGAATTGCACTGGCTGTTCTTAATTAAATATATGTTTTCTTTTTAGTTATTTTTAATGAAATGCCAACTTTATTTCTTTGAGAAGCTGTTGGCTGTTGATAGAAGAGTGGAACTCATTTTGACTCATTAATATTTATTACGGGTGCGCAATACGTACTGGAAATTTTTATATTGATCTAATACTAAGTAAATACTCTAGTGCGGAAGCGAGCCACACCAACTGAAAATGTTTGAGCCTTGGTCTCCAGTGGAACCGAGTGCACCGGATAATCAGGTGTGAAAACAACCTTAAACTACCAGCACCAGGTTGTTGTTTTGGCGTGGTGAGGTCGAGTATCTCTGCTGTCGCAGCAGCTTGAAGAAATGCAAGAATTTGGGAAATAAGATATTTATTGATTTCCATGCAAATGTGTGTCTTTTAATTATTATTTTTTTTGTGTCAGTTGTATAAAAAAAAAAAAATTATTTTGACCATTTTGGTTCCAATACTGTCTGGTCAATCAGTCCAATCCCTGAGATTTTTTTTCTCAAAACACACGCATCACGGTCAGTGTGAAACTGCAGCATTCTGATGGTAAGATAAAACATTTAAGCTGACTGAAGTAAATACCTGGGCACAAATAAAATATTTCCATTCACAGTGCATTAACACACAGTATCCACAGTTTGCCACAACAAACTGCTCCTGGGCAGCCGTGGCTACTATGTAGTAGCTTCCCACCAGTCCGTGTGAGTGTGTGCGTGAATGACTGAATGCGGCGCCTTTGGCTTCTATGGATTTGACTAATTGCTGTAAAAGTACACTCCCTTTTTTTTTTTTTTCTTTTTTTTTACACGGATATATTACAATCTGAGTTTTTTAAAAGTTGTCCTTTTGGAATGGGTTTTTAAAATTCCCGGTCTTTTTGTCCACAAGAGCTGCAGGCAAAGCAGGGAATCTCAGTTTTGCAAATTATCCATGTTACCATGGAAAGGACGGAAAAAAGTACAATATCGTTATCATTATCCAACCATAGGGTTTTACTAATCCAACACCCATATAGAGATGAAGCGTTGTGGATTGGTGAGTCAGATAGGTGACCATGTTTCTGAGTAGTCTGACTCATTGACCGAAATCAAATACTGTAAATCTGCTACTTCCATGTTCATATCCTGACATTCCTCTTTCATTTCCTCTGCAGGTCATGGAACCAAAGGGGTGTTTGAACTACTGGCAGGCTGGAGGAGAACAAGGGAAAACCTTCCCTTCAAGGAGCGCGTGGCCGACGCCTTCGCCGACGTGATGGTGTGCTACACCATGACCAGCTCGCTCTACATCATCACCTTCGGCATGGGAGCCAGCCCTTTCACCAACATCGAGTCGGTGAAAATCTTCTGCCAGAGCATGTGCGTGGCCATCCTGGTCAACTACTTCTACGTTTTCTCTTTTTACGGCTCCTGCCTGGTGTTCGCCGGACAGCTCGAGCAGAACCGCTACCACAGCGTTTTCTGTTGCAAGATCCCCTCAGTGGAATACTTGGACCGCCAGCCGACATGGTTTAAAACCATGATGAGCGACGGCCACGACCTGTCCACCCACCACGACAGCGTGCCGTACCAAAATCACTTCATCCAGCACTTCCTGCGTGAGCATTACACCGAGTGGATTACTAACACCTACGTCAAGCCTTTCGTGGTCATCCTTTATCTTATCTATGCTTCTTTTTCATTCATGGGATGTTTACAAATTAGTGATGGATCGAACATAGTGAACCTGCTGGCTAGTAACTCGCCAAGCGTTTCGTACGCCGTGACCCAGCAGAAGTACTTCAGTAACTACAGTCCTGTGATTGGGTTTTACATCTACGAGCCCATCGAGTACTGGAACTCCACTGTGCAGGAGCACCTGAAGACTCTCAGTCATGGCTTCAACAAGATCTCTTGGATGGACAACTTTTTCCACTACCTCCGGGTGGTGAACATCAGCGCGTCGACCAAGAGTGACTTCATCAATATTCTGAAGGGTTCTTTCCTGCGCAGCCCGGAGTACCAGCACTTTACAGAGGACATCATCTTCTCGAAAAACCGCAACACTGACGAGTACGACATCATCGCCTCGCGCATGTACTTGGTAGCGCGGACCACGGAGAAGAAGAGAGAGGAGGTGGTGGAGCTCTTGGAGAAGCTTCGCCCCTTGATGCTGATCAACAGCATCAAGTTCATTGCCTTCAATCCCACGTTTGTTTTCATGGACCGCTACAGTTCCTCCGTCATCTCGCCCATCCTGACCTCAGGCTTCAGCGTGCTCACCATCCTCATCCTCACGTTCTTCCTGGTCATCAACCCATTGGGAAACTTCTGGCTCATTCTCACGGTTACGTCCGTGGAGCTGGGCGTCTTGGGTTTGATGACCCTCTGGAACGTCGGCATGGACAGCATCTCAATCCTGTGCCTTATTTATACTCTCAACTTCGCTATGGATCACTGTGCACCACACCTGTACACTTTTGTGTTGGCCACTGAGCACACGAGGACGCAGTGCATCAAGTTGGCACTGGAGGAGCACGGGGCGGCCATCCTGCAGAACACGTCCTGCTTCGTGATTGGGATCATGCCTCTAGTGTTTGTGCCTTCCAATTTGACCTACACGCTGTTCAAGTGCTCCCTGCTCACGGCGGGCTGCACCTTGCTGCACTGTTTCGTCATCCTGCCCGTCTTCCTGACGTTCTTTCCGCCGTCCAAAAAGAGGCACAAGAAGAAAAAGCGGGCGAAGCGGAAAGAGCGGGAGAGGGAACGCGAGCGGGAGAGGGAACGGGAGGAGATAGAGTGCATCGAAGTCAGGGAAAATCCTGATCACGTGACAAACGTTTGAGCAGTTGCTAACGTCAGTGATCAGTAACCGTGGCTTATTGGTAGACTCTCAGATGCTGAGGCATCTCTTACGATGCAGGGGAGCGTATGGTGTCCGCCACGGAGTGGTTGCTCCCTAACAACAGCAGCTAAGCTGACCGGGTTCTAGCGCAGCCCCAACTGGTCGATCATTCAGTCCCTCGGTCCAGACAGTATGTCTCATTAGCACAAACTGGTTACTTGAGCTTTCCCCAACTCCTAGAAATACAAAACAATTTAGTTACCAAAACTTGCCTGCTAAAGAAAACTGCAGAAATACAATAATATCTGGGTTTTGAAGTTACCAGTTGTGTGTTCATCTCCTGCAGTCGTCTCTCAATAAACAGATGAGGGTCATAGAAGTTCCTTAAGGGGCGGACACTGAGACGCGTCAGTAAGAGTGATATGTGAGCAGATAAAACAGACAAAGACGACTCTTACATTAACCCCCTCCATATCAGCATAAGGAGACAAAACCAAATCACGTGCAGCGAGAAAAATACAGTAGGCCGAAAGCCCACTGCATGCTTTTCTGTAGCATCAAAAATAGCTCCACAACAGCTGAACCTGGCAGATGGCTTACACTGTGTCCTTTACGAAGCACTATCTTCCACGTTAAATTGCGAGGATCGAATTGTCCGGGGTTCAGCAAAAGCAGAGGGAGAAAATTCAGTTTGTTCCAGAGTTTTGTAGGAATTCTTAAGCAGGGGCCAGAAAATGCTGCAGTGAGCCGCAGAGGGCGAGAGCCGGTGGGAAGGGACTGTTGTACAGCAGCAGCATTTCAAAGGCAATAAGCCTAGCAGCAGAACTCCAGTGTCGTGCATTGAAAACGTTAAAACCAAAATGTCGGCTTAATATGTTGAGCTCTTCAGCGGATCAATCACAACAGAAACTCTCAGTTACGGCGCGGTTGGTGATTGTTTGTGTCAGAGTTGAACGCGTGTTTCAGTTCCTATTAATGGTGCCAAATAGTGTACAGAAGCTTTTGTTCTCTAGTTGTTGTTTTTTTAGGGTTTTTTTTAATTAAAAATAAAATCTCAGTAAGTTTTAACTATTCATGAGAAAAGAAAAGACCATGAATTGAAACCCCTTCATTCCAAAACTGACTGCTGTTGACTGAAAATGATGACGCAGGTTTTACAAAAAAAAAAAAAAAATGAGGCTAGTAAATAACTATACTATAGTATAAGGGGAAAAAATTACCTTGGAAAAAAATCCTAACAAAATACATATTGCAATTCTTAATTATTTAGCATTTTCCAGATGAAGTAGTTGTTTTTTTGTTTTTTTTTTCTGAAAGCAATGGATTTCTATTAATACAAATTTAATTTCTTTGATTTTTTTATTTATTTTATTATTATTTTCACTTTTACATCTAAACCCCTTTAGCCATTTACACTGACAAAACAAATAGAGCCAAAGCTACAAATGGTTGAGTTACTTTTATACTTTTGACCAGGTAATATTGATGGACGCCATCATTAAGATTCTGAACAGAAAAACAGAGAGAAAAGCAGGAAAGCTGGCTAGTAAGAACGACAAAGCATTATATAGCTAAATAAAACATTTCTATACTGTATGGCATTTGGCATTGTCCAGTATTGGTAATGATAGCATCAAGTAAATGTAGTAGCGATTCAGGTTACAACGATGCTAATACGCAAATTTCAAACAAAAAAACAATTAACATAACTTCTGCTAATATGCCATAGTGAATATTACACCCATGATAATACAATTATTATTTTTGGGCAGTACCATAGAATATGCTCCTGCTGACCTTATTAGTAGTGTAGATTTATTGTGTAGACTATGAGTGGTGGCCGGTGCTTCTGTCTGTTTTTCTCTACTGAAAAGGTTTAGAAACAAGCAAACTTCCTGTTTTCGGAAGCCAAATGAAGGCCTGGATTTGTTAGGAAGAACTAGTAACAGCTGATGGTTCGGTTACATCAGACAAAAGCACCAGAGTTCAGATGCTACTATCAATGTAAGAAAAATAATTTAAAACATCCAAAAAAAAAAAAGCTGGGGGATATTGATTGATTGATTTTGTTTCTGAATGGACCGCGCAGAAAGTTATTACTTCACTGTGGGGGGATTTGTTTTACTTCATAGATGCTAACAAAACATAGCCTGTTGCTAACGTTTGTTTCAAAATTATTCCAAACGTCTCCGAAACCCTTGGGAAAAAGAACAAAAAATAAATAAATAAAAAAAAACAGTGATTGTTGATTCCTTCTTTAGAAAACGATGTGCCTGACCTGTTTCAGAAGCACTCGGCTTAGCCTTGTATCTAAACATTACGAGAATTTTGGTTCTTCTTCTGGCACGCAGGATGGAGCAGGAAGCCCTACTCTGAACCCAAAATGAATAAAAGAAACTGTAAGTAGCTCCTCTTTTAACAAAATTTCAACTGTGGGAACTTGACAGAACATTTTAGTAGTTTTCTAGCCTGGTAAAAACCAGTCCCAAAAAGTAAACCAGAGGGTCTGGACCCTCGGCCATTGAAAAATGATTTCTTGCTGGAAGGGTAGACTCTGTTCAAGTTTTTAATTCTACCCAATCGCCAACGTGTGGCCATGACAACAAAAACAATTTGGGGTTTAGCAATTTGGCTCAATGCTATGGCTCAACTGCCAGGGCTGTAAAATCCATCCACCACTGCCAAGGCGGAAGTGCTGAGCCAAACAGGACGGCTATAAATGTTAATCTAAAAATTTGGAAGCGTAGCCAGAACAAATTGAATGACTTTGTTCACTTCCTCTTCTGCCATTCCTAAAACTACAGTCAGATTGCAATTCTAAAACAGCTCAGAAAATCGAAATCAACACTCCTCCCTGTGTTCGCTGATTGGTTGAAATCCTACCGGGAAAATCCAGCTCAATGGGAGAAACCCCAAACGGAGCACTGAAGGGAGATGAGAATTGCGTAGGAAGGTATAGGAATGTGATAACCAGGCTGGCAGTTTTTGACTTTTAACCTTTGGTATATTTGACATAGAACGAAGCTCATGCCTACTAAATCCTCCTTGCTGCAAAACATCAAATAAAATCGCATAAGTAATAATTATATTGTCCTCTACACATACTAAAATGGCTAACTTCACCTCCCGGGGTAAACAGGATTATCTTCTTCTACCACAGCTTGATGAGTGTCCCTGTTGAGCTCCCACAACAAACCCCTACAGATGACCTCTGGCAGGCAAGTCTTAGCTGGTGGAGTGTAATAAATGGAGAGGGGCCCCATATGTGCGCAGATATAGCTGATTATAAGCCAGTCGATATCTTCCTAGAGGGCTGCTAAAGCTGGTTTAGAGGGAAGAGCTACTGTTTTGTTTCTTTGTACCAGCACCAACACGGTGAGGTTTCCTCGTACAGCTTGACTAATACCGAAGTCGGAAGCGGGGTCGCAATCTTCACGCAGAAGCAAATTTCATTGTGGAAAATGCATTGTTCCACGAAGGATAGCAAACGTTTTAGTTATTAACCATCCAACTGTTACTGAGCCCACATTTATGTGCACCTTAACTTGACTTCAAAATTTTGGACAAAAGTAATAAAAAAAAAAAGAGAGAGAGAGAGAGAGGAAAAAATATGTTCCCAATAGTCTACTATGAATGAACACTGTTAGCGGGGTTAGAACGTGTTTGTGTGAATTTCTCACTGAAGTTGCAATTTCATCGACGAGACATTCGCCCCTGCAGAAGAATTAGGCCCTTTTGTAGCCATTTGCCACAGCAGATGCAGTGAATGTCGCATACTGTAAAACCCATGTCATGTATGTATAGCCAGATGGCATGAAATGTTTGAAAAACGGTACTGAAATGCAAATCTTTACTAATTTACTTCCCAAAAATGAACTGTGTTCGCATGGCATTGTGTTGTATGTATGCATGTATTTCTTTTTTTGTTTGTTTTTCTTCTTTTTTCCCTGTATGAAGTCTCCGCAATTTTTAGAAATTCCTCTTTTTTTTTTTTTTTTTCTTCTTTTTTCTCTCCCTGAGCTACGGTGACTTCTGTTTGTTGTGATGCATATTCTGTGACACCTTGTGCTGCAAAAGAACAAAACGAGTCATATCTGTTCCAAAACAAAAAGCCAGAGGACATTTGAAGTGTAAGATAACTGTAAATTGCTCTTTTTTTTTTTTAAATTATTTTCTATAAAAAGTATAACACAGAAAGATTTTTAACGACGGAATTTTGTTATAAAAACGAAAAAAGAGGGGGAAAAAAAAAAAAGACAAACAAAGTAGGCCAGTAATAAAAAGTGGAATGTTACCAGAATGCTACATCCAGTTTGTTACACAGCTGTCAATTTTATTTATTTTTTTGGTTGTTGTTGTTTTGTTTTTAATGGATTTTGAGGCCACCATGAATGTCTATATTATGTTTCCTGACACATTTATCATCACGAAGGGACAACACAACATTTACGGGAAGCAAATCCCTTTGCAGCTTGTTCAAAAAAATCTGAACAACTGTGCTACGTTACAGCAGAAAAACGTTAGGTTAGACATGTAAAATATAGTCCAAATGATATAAACCTTTGATGTACTCCACTCTATAGCAGGCAATGCCCGGTAGCAAAGCTATGTAGACTCGTTGCTAAATGCTTCTCAAGCTTAATTTCCAAAATTATCTGCTTTAATATCTTTGCAGTCGACATTTACTGCCTAGTAGGCTACAGTTTTGTCCAAGTGATTGCACGTTACACTGAATTCAGCAAAATTTGCCTATTTGCATAGAAAGTAATTAAAAATGATTAGGGAAAAAAACGCTAAATCATTATCATCTTATCATAAGCTGCTAAACAAAATATAATGAGGGGAAGGCATTATATTAGCATAAAATTTTATTTATAACTTATTATTTATGAAGGGTTGGCCAAACCTTAACTAATCTGTAACTAAGCACTGACTATCACTACAGACCCAGACAGGTTTCCAAAGATAATTTTTGACTGTAAAAAAAAAAGACATGTTCTGGTAATGAAAAAATGCTTAAGCAGCTGCGCCCCGTTAGCAGGTGGGACAGCGTCAACATGAACAGCTTTAAAAGTCAAAACATTTACACTATTATTTTGAGCACTGCTGGCGTAATGCTAGGCTAGGCTAAGGACGTCAAAACACAACCGTAGCTTGCGTTTTCTCTAACACTATTTCCTGTCAGTAGTAACATTTGGTTCAAAGTCGGATTAAAATGAGACAGATTTTCAAAAATGGACACCTTTCCAGGAAAGGAATTTTGCAGTTTGACTAATTTTATACTCAATTCTTTTCTTGCCGCGGGACACTTAAATCTGCTTTGGAATCATTTCGTAGCCGCTTTGACAAGCAATGATTTCTAGTAAGTTTCTATGATCTGTTTATGGTTTTCTGTGAGGAAACACGCTTACTGTATGTTACTGATAAATCTTGCCGATACTCCGAACAGTGATCTTGGTGTAATCAGGGATTATAACGGCTAATATTTTAAGAGAGTCAGCTGGTCTGGAAACAGGGTGTAATATTAAATCAAGCATTTTTTTTATGATTATTTATCTCCATTATTCATATTCAAAAGCACAAATACCAAAAAAATAGAAATATATATATATATATATATATGTATATATATATATATATATATATATATATATATATATATATATATATATGCATTTGTTTAAATACAAGGATATAAAATGGTTTGTTTACGGCTACGACACAGAAGTAGGAAGGGATACGATGGCAACATGTACGTGTGAAATATGGGGATGAATTGTCGGAGGGGCGAATGGCCCAGAGGCAACACAGGGTCGTTGTATTTGTAGTGCAGGAAGCATCATACCAAAGTAACAGCAGCAGCCACAGAGGTACAAGGCATAGCAAGGTTATATAATCATTTCTAAAACATTTGCATGGGACACGTGTCGCTAACATTTTATTTTCATAATCTAAAGTTTACCACCCAAGAAAATGTTGCCGCTGTAAGTGGAGTCACAGTCCTTCCAAGTATTGTCGAGTAGCAAGACATGAGTTTGGTCCTCGTTTAAATAATAATAAAGATAATTAAGTGTGATTCTGTTCCCATTAAACATTGTGTGTTTTAGTGCAGCATTAGCCTGGTAAAAACCAGCCCCTGGTTCTGCGTTGTGGTTCTACAGAGGTTCTGGGTTTTTCAGCAACTGAGAAAGAATTGCTTCTTGGAAGTATGGACTCTGTTGAGGTTTGAAATTGTTCCCATTTAGTTCTGTTTGTCTGTGATGCATGTAATAGGGTTCTGACGGAGGAACGAAAACCTCAGAAATAGGGATTCTAGCTACGAAGCTTGCAGGAAATTGGCTACTCAATGTTATTTCAGTATTTGGCTTGGCTAAGGAGCCCGCATGGTGGCTCCTTATTAAATCGTTATGATTTAATAACTCTTAGGAATGACTTCATTATAACAAGTTCTGGCCACAACTTAATATCACCTGAACACTGTTTTTTTTTGTTTTTTTGTTTTTTAACTCCATGTCACCAGATGGGGCCAACACAGACAGAGTGGCTTCATCCACTTCCTCTGCTGCTGTTGCTAACACTACAGGCGGACTATCATTCTTAAGCAGCACAAGAAATCAAAGTCATTGATTGGACCTGGTAGAAAATCTAACAGAGGAATCCAAGTTAATAGGAGAAAGATCCGTTTCATTTGTACTTCATGACGGTGAGTAGTCTAGGGTGACCAGACGTCCTCTTTATCCCGGACATGTCTTACTTTTCAGACCTAAAAAAATGTCCTGGGGGAATTTCAAAATCGTCCGGGATTTTGGTCAACTGCCTCAAAACTGCCGATTCTACCCCACACCCCGCCGACAAGAATAGAAGTGTCCTACTTTTCACAAACCCAAATCTGGTCACCCTAGAGTAGTCATCTGGCGCTAACATCACTGTAACAATATGAATTTATCTGAATTCAAAAATGCAACCTTTATTGTGGCTAGACGAGGCAGATGAAATGAATTCGTACCGGTCACAGTACGTTAAACTTGCTTTCGTAGCACGGTCTTTTCATCTTCTCTCTTGATAGTAAAAGTTAGCTATTAGTCTTCTATTAAAAATGCCAACTCAAAGATGCTGTAGAGGCTGAAGCTTTATTCTATTCCATAAAGTTTTATGTGCAAGCATGCACTAAAACATCTGGCGGAGGGAATAGAGCTGCTTTATCATCGCCTAGTGTTAGCTGGTGGCTGATTCAATTCTGAAGGTGTGAGCTTTTCGTTTTGTTGTGTAACTCCGTAGTCAGGCTACATTACAACCTTCATTTAAAAATACCTTTGACCACTGATGAAGAAGATAAAGGAATAGTGTTTCGTTAATATTATTTCTTACGCCGTCATCTACTATCAGCACACGTTCGGTTTGTGCAGCCGAAGGACAACACAGCATCTCCACAGTGCAGGGCAATAAAATTATGCAATCACAATTTGCTCTCGGAGTGATCTACTCGGCAGAGCTGCTTCTACTACAGCCGCAGAGGACAAATCGCTGTTTTATTGTAACTCATCTATCTTGAACGTCAAGCCGTGGAGCCACAAAAAACAGGCTGTTGCTGCCTGCGTTCGTCAAAAATGTATTTAATAGCTTGTAGTGCAACGGTTTACCATGTGGAATATAATTTGATATCCATCAATCCATCCACAGTGACAACAACCCAATGAAATATTATTTTTCTTACTAAGCAATATTCTAGATTTATCATGACTGTAACTGGACCAGCGATGTTTTTTGCATACATTTTGTTATTTTTAATCATCATTCATATTTAAGCATAATGACCAGTGTCCTGAGGAAATTCTGCTCATTGAATAATAATTGGCTTCCTATTTATGCTTCTCTTGATGAGTTCGTGTTTTGCTGCAGTGACTGAGTTAAGAATGTGTTCCTGCTTCTTCTGTTTGTAGTGTAAACTTGAGCTGACTCTGAAATGAAATGAGATCCGTCTTATGAAGCACGTTTCAAACCCTCACAGGGTTCTCAAAGACGCTTCGCAATGAAATCAGTAATTCCCAGTCACACACTCGTTCACATGCTGATGATGAGAAGACGCTGGATTGTAGCCACAGCTGCCCTACCGTGTCTGCAATAGAACCAAACAGTTAGACAGTGAACTTTAACAGACAGTGAACTGCTGCCCGTTCACGGTTCAATATTTGTGGATTTTTCTGTGGAACGCGACACCAAATTATTGAAGAAAAACCCACTTGTTCTGTAGGCCAGATCTACAACAGGAAAAAGAAAATGCAACTTGGCGAGCTGAAATGCCTTTGTGCAATTCTAGTTGACAACTTATTGGCTGGCATTTGCAAATCAGCCAATGCAGAATTGCCATTTTTATTTCCTTACCGCTGGATGACTGTACCATAAAGAGCAGAAATAAGGAAGACTGCAGGCGGTTTCCACTGTACAAATGAATGCATATCAAGGTATATTTGATATTTGTGCTGTTAAAATAAGCGCTTGTAAGTGTCTTTAGAGGGGGTCTCAAGGGTCCACAGATTTTAGGTATTTCCTGGCGGCCTTGAGTAATAGGGGTCTACTGTAACACAGGAAACACAAGTAAGAAAAGGTCAGAAAATGTAACCAATAGGATCAGTTTTAACATGTCCGCTGATATTAGCTGTAGGTGTGATGTAGAACTATCCAATGGAGAACATGAACAAGGACAGCAAGACAATGGTGATGAAAGTTTCTAACTTAGTCCGTGAAGTTTGCCAACAACACAGATTTTGTAATCCGTAGTGAGTCTAGACAGACCTAGCTAGTTTAGCACTGGGCTAAGCTAGGTAGGTGTTGGGTTAGCTAGCAACTAGCTGACCTAGCTTAGGGGGTAGTATAGTTATCCGCAAAACTAGGTTAGCTAGTTTAGGGGCTAGCTAGGCTAGCTTAAGGGCTAGGTTAGCTACATGGATGAAATGGAGATTAATTCTGAGAGGGGAATGAAGTTTACTAATACAGAAGAGTGAAATAGACATGTTGTGATCAAGAAGGGGATCTGAAAAGTGGCATGACTGAAGATGTCAAGGTTTTTATTGTGAGTAACTAAAATGGACAGGAGAAAGGAGTTATCTCAGATACCTCAGGTTTAGCGGTTTGGCGACAAAAGCAGAGGAAGCTGTTGTTTGTAGCTGGAACATGTGCAGAACATAGACAGCAGACATGCTGGACAAAGAATGTGAAGTATGGAGCTACCAGGTAGCAGGACAGGAGGAGACAGGAAAGGGTAGGAAGACTGAGAGGAAGCCAATTTGACATTTACTGCTAGAAAGTAATTGTGGTTTCAGAAATGTCTACACCTAACCACTGAACATGAGAAAACCATTTAACAAGTGTCCTTTGTCTGTTGGATAAGACCACACTGGTCAACCTTTGCATCCCATGACAACGAGAGCTGAGGTTTTGGAGAAGTTTTGGACATTTGAGAACAAAATGTTCCTACTGCCTTTAGTGTTGTACCAGGTTTCCGGTGCCATGATAGAGATCATCATTACGTCTTTCTTTGTACATAGTGGTCAGATTATGTCAGATGAGTTATGCAATACTTTAACACACTTTAAATCTAGACTTTTTTTTTGTTTTTTGTTTTTTTGAAGATTCTGGCTGAGTTCATCTGGATGGTATTTCTGATTAGTGTGACTAGACGTAACAGGCTGGTTTAGCATTGCTCGCTATCTCAGTTCACCATCAGCAACTGTTTCATTTGTCACACTTCCTAATTTATGCGTTTGCTTTGAGCTTATTGCATCTTGCAAAACGGAGATCAAGATTTTAAAACCAGATTTTGACACAAGCCATCCCCCCAGTTCTGTTAATTTTCCAATCTGATGTCTGCTGTTTGGATCCAGAAAGAATTATCTTCATAAATACTTGATTACAGTTGGTTCCCGACTGGGGAGAGCTCATTTACTTTGGTATGATCAGATTGGGAGTCTCCATAAACAAGCAACTTCTCTTCTTTTTTTTTTCTTTTTTTTAGTGTTTCTAAGGGTGCAGATATCTGTTAGAACACATTTTAGTGACAATTATTCATGGAGTTTTGACATCTTTACTTCATTGTCTAATTTTAGGTTGCAAATCTCTTCTAATGGATTCATGTTTGTCTAGAAGGTAAGCTAAATGTTTCAGAGGCAGCCTGGTGAGGAAAAATGCACATAGAAAAACATTAATGGAAACATTTCTTGGCTGCTTTTCTAATTAAATGTCGTCTTGTTTAATTCAGTTTTGAACAAGACATTTTGTAGCTTAATCCTGCTAACCCTCTCCATTGTTTGCCAATGTTCTCTAGTAAAACCTTCACAGAACAGGCTGAATTATTGCACTGGATTTAATGTCGAGGCTCTAAAGTTACATGCCGCACCATTCAGATTTTTTATTTTTCTACACACACTTTGAAAACATTTTAAGATGAGAAACTGCTCTGTTGGCCTGTTACATAAAATCCATGGAATGTTGTGGCTTTCACGAGACAGAAGGCGTAAAAATACTAAATCAATATGAAGTATTGAGCTAAAATCAGATGCTTGTCTAAAAGTAGCTATATTTAGTGTTAAGGTAGAATAGGAGGTGTCGCCCGTCGTCTTGGTGACACCAGGAGTTGCAGAGCAACAGACTAACATCCCAGCGTCTTCTCCTCATCCCCCCTTAACGTCTGACTTCCTGAGCTGTCAGCGGGAGCGGCCGCCGTCACGCTGCGCTCCGTCGCAGCGTCAGTGCGCCAAGCTGCCTTAGCCGGGGATATTTTTGGCTCCCACCTTGTTTTAATCCACGGCGCGAATCCCCTGATGGATTATTCATGCTTCCTTCCCCCCAACCCCCTTCCCCTCTGCTCCACTCCTTCTTCCTTCACTTCTTCCTCCCCTCTCACTTCACCCCCTGTCTTTCTCACCTTCTTCCTCCCTTTTTTTTTTTTTTTACACTTTCTCAGCCTCTCTTTCTCTAACACCACCTCAAGTCTTCCTGTGTATGTATTTGTAGCCTCATTAGACGATGCTGCCAAACAGTCACTTATATAATTTATTTATTGCTTAGTTTATATAAGACACCTGCAGCCGTTTCACTCTACCAAGCGTATGACATATAGGTGCACAGTGCGGCCTGTTATTTCACTTTGATTTTATTTCTCTGTTGATCCCGCTGAAGATTGTTCTGGTGATCGTTACCTCTTGCATTAACGCACCACATACAGCTAAAACACAGAATAAAAATGCATTTTTTTCCCTCACTGTCTGAAGTAACATTTGACCAAACCTTTCTCGTTTTAGCTTCGTTAGAATTACCAAAATTATTTGCATTTGCTAAGTGCCAGTAAAATTTAGCAGGAACACTTTTTATACATTTTTTATTTTATTTTTTTTTACTTTCCTTGAATTCAAAAGTTTACATACATCTGTTCTAATGTGTGTTACACAAAAATTTAAAACTTGCTAGAGATTAAAGTGGCAACATTTCTTCCATTTTCTGCTGCTGCGGTTCTCTCTCTCACTGCACTGGCAAACAATCCAAACCCTTTGAAAAACCAGTTCCCTCCTCCGGCTGTGGTGGCGCTGTACCAACAACCACTGAACGAAACGACACAAAAAAAAACCTATGAAGAAGACAGCAAGTGCAACTTTCTTTACACAATGTACACAAAAATGGAGAGGTAGATTTTAGTGGTTGTAGGATTTCTTTTTTTGTCATGGTAAAAAAACCACAAGCATTAGGCTAGCATGTTTGTTTTGGTAGTACTTACCCAGAATGCCATGCACTATAGTTCATAGTTGTCAAGTTGGAGCGGTTTTGTTTTTTGGTTAGAGTTTGATTATTCATTCAAATTCTCCAAACAAACCGGGCTTTCTCTGCAACAAATTAGAGTTTGATTAAAGTGGACTAAATAGGACGAGTGTGAACAGACCATTAATCAAATTAAGTTCACTCCTTGTTTGGCTTTTTTTTACAAGTGCCAAGCAAAAGCATGTCAAGTAGCATTGTGGCTAGGTGTTTCAGCCTTCAGATTTGATCTAAATCAGGAAGTAGAAAGATTTTCAAAGATTTTTGATTCCTGAACCGCGAGTATTCAATGATGCACTGTGAACTTAAACTAATCTTAAGCAATTCTCACAATTACATCACACTGAACAAGTACATTTTTAGACATTAGTCTCAAATTATTGTAATTAAAGAACAACATCTGTCAAGTTTTTTTTATTAAGTTGTCATTCATTTTTTTCCCCTCCTCTTCCTGACTGATTCCTTTGTACAATAAGATTTATAAGGTCTCTGCAATGACCTTATAATGACCTTATCTGCATTCCTTTAGTTAAGGAATGCAGATAAGCTAACATTAGCAAAATCAGAGCAGAACTTTGTGAAAGATGTACAAGTTGAATAAAAAAATTGCTTTAACTAATTATTAGTTTAATGGTACAAACAGTGGTCTATCTCTTGGCTTCTTCAGTTAATTTTGAAAACAAATATAGGACACACAAATAGAAACTATGTTGGTAAAGTAGCCTGGATAAAGACTTTGCAAATAAAAACTGTTTTCATATAAATAAATGTAGCTGGCGTCGTAACAGTGATTAGCACTATTGTTTCACAACGAGACAGAATCCAAATCCCAGTTACAATCTGAAGTCTTCATGTTCTCTGTGTGTGTGGGGTTTTTCGTGAATCCAACACAAAAAAATAGACGGATGGCTTCAAACACTTCCAAAGCGCTCAGGTGTTTGGCTGTTAGATGGCTGTTGGTGGGTTATCTGGTAGGAATTTTTCTGGAAACACAAAAACAAGTTAGGATTCTGAACTGGGAAAGTCGGAAAGCGGCATCCAATATGGCTGCCGCGTGTAGGAAAAGGTGCAGGTGTACACCATTAGCATGTCTGACGGTGTCTTATTAAACTAATGGGACACGTATCAGGGAAACTCATGATATGTAATATAAAGATGAAATATACACTGAGGTAAATATACTTTGAATTTGTTTATTCTGTTAATTTAGATGATTATCGCATACATGCAGCTAAAAATAATATTCATTTTCAGAGAAACTGAATATCTTTTCTTCCTGTTTTCCTTAAAAAACAATTAATACTGAATTTAATGTTCCCATATCATGGCCTACATAATTAAGACAAAGACAGCTGACCTGACTGAAGTATGCTGGACGTAAATCTGACCTGAATTAGAGAAATAAACTTCATTGCATTTGGGTGAAACTACACAGCCTCTATTTGTGAACATGTTCCTTTAATATTTGAGAGAAGTCCATTGTTATCGTTTTATATTGCTAAAAGTGGCAAATCCCGCTGCTTTCCCAAATGGCAACCAGAAAATCCTAATGTGAAAAATGTTCTTTGAAGGTTGTGATCAAGTTTCAGTCAAATCCCATTTACTCCAGATAGAAAATATAAAAGCACTATGAAATACACAGACTAAAGCGAAACGCGTCCGTAAAATGATTTAAATACATCAAACGTTGACTGAAAGTTTCTCGTTGTTTTAATATGCAATCTTAGTTTCCCATTCATCTAAAATAGTCAAGATAGACAACGATTTACAATTTTTAAACGCAACGTTAGCATCTCATGCTACGGAGGTTCTACTGATACTATCATCGTTTCTAATCGACGATGAGAAAAATACTTACAGCTTTTAAACTTTAGTCGACTTCTCTCTTGTTCGACTCAAGCGTTTGTTCAGATGTCACGAATCCTTTGAGCAGCAGCAAACAAACACGGAGTCTTCCATCAACGCTAACACATCGTCAGGAAGCAAAAGCTTTTAAAAAACAAACAAACAAACAAATTTTACGTTGCACTGGATTTTGTTCCTCTTCGTTTTGAATGCGTTTCATTGGACATGCTGAGCTCCTGTCAGTCTCTGGGTCTGTTCCTAGAGAGACGTCTGTTTGCGTTTGAACCCAGCGTCCGTCTGTCTGTCTGGTAGGAGACAAACTGAACTCGCCCCTCGGTGACGCAGCGACCAACCAGAATGTCTCCACTTCACTTCACGACACATTATTTTGAATGCTGCGATTGTTCTGACTGTACACTTCATTTTTCTACTGCCTGCAATGTTGAAGCTGTACATAGTCTGCATACGATCAACCTTTTTATACTTGAAAGAAGGAAAAAAAAAGATTTTCAATAAAGGAACTTTTGTCTATAAAAATCCCATGAGTAGCTTGTCATTTTTTGCTTTGCTTTGTTTCATTCTTAGACCTTTCTGAAATTGAACTTTTTTAAGGGGGATGGATTGTGAAAAATTCACATGTTGTTCTTTTTTATACTTCCATTTTGGTTCCTACTGCTTCTAAAACAGTCCATGTACCCAGTTGGTTTTTGGCAGTCGGTTAATGTTTCTGTAATGTTTGGAAAATGAGCCTTTTAAAAAAAAACAAAAAAACAACAACTCCCAATTGTTGAGTCACAATGCAGCGTTACCTAACAACGCATCCCGTCACCTAGCAACTCAATGGACACACCAGCATGCTGGGTCGGCTGGTTTTACCGCTGCACAATGGCTGCTGGAAAATGTTGAGTTGCTCATTTACCATCTAGAAACTGCTTGCTGCATTCTTTTTGGTTGTGCAGGAGGCTCTACTAATGCTTTTCACAGCTGTACGATGTATGACTTGGGAGGTGTGGCCAGAAGAAGCTTATTTTGATTTAAGAAAACTGCTACTGGACAATAACTTCACCTCATTTCTGAAAATGTAAGCGTTCAATGTACACGTCTACAGGAATGGTCCACCTCTTTGCTCTCCATTATCTAAATATTTTAGGTATTTATTTGCTTTGATTGTCTTTCTTCACACCAGTGCAGAATGTAGATCACATAAACCAGTGGTTTTACTCTATGAGATACTTTTAGTGATAACTTACGTTCTTGGAGATTGAAGTATAAAATTTGGGGCCAAACTGAGGCTGAATTTTTGAGGGAATGTCATTTAACAGTAGGATAAACACTGAACAGGGAGTGAAAGATCATCCACCTCAACGTGTTTTCGTGTGACACAGCTACATGCACTGGGGGTTTTTCCATCATAATCATATACATGCAGTGGACTGTCTTCTGACCTTTACTGAGACAGTACTTTAGCTCTCTGTTCTTGCTTTACCCCTGGGTGTAGAAAAACAGAGTGTGACACGGCCCATGTCTGTGTCTAATTTCATTAATTTCCCAGCTTATCGCCACTAATTACAAAAGCCGGTCAGATAATGAAAATAGTCCATCTGGCAGTTTGGGAGGTGAAGACGCAGTCATGAGTGGATGAGAGGACGAACAACACAAGCTGACACTTTTTTTTTTTCCTTCTTCTTCCTCCCTCTCTCTTCTGGCTTCATCTCTCCACAAATGAAATATTCATGGGAGCCCTGGATTGTATCTGCTGCTTATCATCTCACCAGCTTCCTGCTCTGCTGCTGCTGCTGCTGCTGTCGCTATGACAGCAGCCAAAGAGACCATCCTGCATCCAGCCCAACCTGCAGGATCACACTGTTTATTTAAAGAGCTGTGGTGTGTGTATTTCGGGGCAATCTGCAGTCACCTTTCTGCTTCTGCGCCTGTCAGGAGACGAGAAGGGAGGGAAAGGCGAGTCTGTGAAATAAAAATAGTCTCAGGTGTGTCAGGATCCTCTCCTTCCTGCAGATGTTGCACCGATTACCAGGATGGAGATGAAGAGCGGGTGAATCCTAACAGCACAACTCGTCTTGGGTTTCTCTCTCTCTTCACACTGAAGGAACCTGGAGAAATGTTCACCAGCCTCCATTTTCCAGGGTGAATGTTATAAATATTTTTTCGCCGTCATTCCTGCTCAGGAAGTTGGGGCTGAGCCCTCGGAGTTGCTTCGGAACTGCAGACAAAGTGCAGTCGCGCCACCTAGTGGAGCTCCTCTGTACAACCTGTCTTATGGAGAAGTTCAGTTTTCATCTGCGGTGAAGTCAGATGTCACAAAATCCACAGAGACAGCAAGTGTGTGTTAAAAGTGATAGCTGTGGCAGCACGTTAGGGCTTTGTCAATTTTTTTTTTTTTTTTTATAGATATCTGGCAGAAATTCTCAAGAAATTATCTAGAAAAAAGAATAAAGTTTGAAAAGTCAAAAATTTGCTTGGAAAAAACTGAAATTTTGGGATTAATCTCAGAAATAATAAAAACAAAAACATAAAAACAGACATTACTGAGTTTGAAAAGTTGGGAAATTTTGTACGTTTTTAAAAGTTGTAAACTCTGAGGGTTCCACGTGTTTCTTGAATTCTCTTTGAGAATCAGGAGATTCACATCATCGATATGCAGCCGATGGATCTGCAGAAAATGTTTCCAGCTTGAACAAACCAGAGAGTCATTTGTACGCTCAGTCCAGCTAAACAAAACCAGCTCAGAACTGCAAATATTATATGACCTTTAGAAAAGATAACTTTTTTTTTTTTTTTTTGATAAATATATAGAAAAAAACAATTTTTTAAGAACTCTCACTAAGTGAAACACATAGAGGACATGAGGATTTTCCACTTACAGCTCAAGAAAACAGAATTACAATTAATCTATTACATCAGATATATATATATATATAAGAATCATTATGAAACCTAACAATAACTAACTTCAGCATGGCCACTAGATGGCAGTACATACTTTGCTACCCATGCATGCCTAAGAGCATCACTCTATTCAGGTTCCTTTGATAAATGTTTCTTTCTGTTTATGTTTTTCTTACTTTTCATTCCATTTCCTTTCCTCCCTCTCTGCTTACGTTCCTCCTGGCCTCAGTCTGTCTCTCATCACAGGTGTTTTCTGTCTCAGTTTTCCTCCCATTCACTCTCTTGACCGCACACACACACACACACGCCCACACACACACACACACACACACAAACACACTCTCCTCTGCTCCCCGTTACCTTTGTTGGATTCTCGCTCATGTTACCTCTGGGTTCCACTTCACCTCACCTTCTCCCTAGAAATGTTTTGCTCTTAGTGTTTGCTTGAACTCCTTATTAAATTGGATATCATGGGATTTACACTTTCCTGTCTGCTGTTTGCTCCAGTCCTAAATCCCAATCTAAATGATCAAAATAGTAATAATAATTTAAAAAAACAACAACTAATAAATAATACAAATAGGGATTTGAATCTTTATTTCACACTCTTGTTGAAATGTTCACGTTTTGCTTGAATTTTAACTGCAGTAACCATCACATCATCACAAGAAGGTCCATTCATGTGTTTTACAACTCAAAGAGAATTCATATGATACGCCTCATAAATAGAGCAGAATTATTGATCCCAAAGGGAAATTAAATATGAAAGTTTAGGGTAAAAAAAACATGCAATGTTTTTTTTATTTTTCTTTTTTATGTCAAAGTGTCACATAACACATTTGTGTTAGTCTGGATAAATCAGAGGAAAAAAAAACCCGTTCATATTGTTGATATTCTACCTAACGTTCACATTCAGTCATGTGTGTCTGGAAACCATCTCATTGGTTGCTTAGTGATTATTGTTTTCAAAGTGTGATTGGTTGGGAGCAGAGCTTCATTTTAAGAGGGGAAACAGCGTAACTCCAGCGTTACTTGGGGAGTTCCACAGGGTTCTGTGACGTTTTGGTCATTATGGGGTTTCATGGAGGGATGAGTGAGGAAGAACTGAAAGGAGAGAATCACTGATCAATGAGAGGTGAATTTCTGCTTCATTAGACATAAATCAAGACAGCATGTCAGATAAACAAGTGAGGAATGAAGATTAAACAAAAGAATAAACAAAACATGAACTTAGCAGGAGAGGTTGTTCATGATTAAGAACACAAAACGCTGAGAGAGGAGGACATTTTTAAAAGCAAAAGTGAAGACGTTGATGAAAGAACCAGCAGGGTTACCCAGCATCCTCTCTGAGAGCAGCCTGAGGACGCGCATCAACACACACACACACACACACACCAACAGGCTCTCTGTTCCCCTGAAATGATAAATCTGTCTTCGTCTCTCACAGCTTCAACCCCGAGGCTGACAGCTTATTACTGCTGCAGCCTCAGTAAACAACTAATTCTACATTTAGTAGAATGTAGAATTAGTGCAAAGTGTGTTGGTACAAAAAAAGTTGGTATGAGATCATTGTGATGATATTAAACGCTTAAACCCCAGGAATCTTTTCCGTCTGATGCATGAATTTCTTGGACTCTTCCTGGTTGGAAGCAAAGTGCAGACTTGGAATCTTCCATGTCTGCACTTTGCTTTTATTGTCAGGGTTGCACTGGGTGGTTGTAGAGCCTCTTCCAGTGGTCAGTAAACAAAAGGTAGCCCACATATGAAAATGTCTTTACCCCTGTGAGTGTTTCCATTACTTTGTACCTGCTTATTCCTGGCCAGAGTGATGGGAGCATCTGATTCTTATCTCCACCCATCAAATGGAAGAGAGGCAGGATTGTGGAATGTGTGCAGACACGGGGTCAGAATAGCCATTATTTACTAGATCCTGTAATGAAAATAAACTAGATTCAGTTCAGATAAAGAGTTCTCTCGGTGGTGAATTCTTGTGACACTTTAGAAAAACCCGAGATGAGCTAAAGCGGATCGCTTCGCAAAGATGGGCGTCAAAACAACCTACGTGTGTGTTAATTTCTATAAAACTAGTAATAATTGGTAGCCTAATATCGCTTTTATAGAGTTGATTTCACCATAAAAATAATATTACGGTGCTCTGCAAAGGCAGACTAGAATGCAAACCACACTTGGTTTGGACCAAAATCCGCAAAGTAGAATGTATTACAATTGAAAAATGGTTACATGTATTTTACGTTATTGGGTAAGGAAGAAGCTATACATGGCCCAATGGATAAACATACAGGAATGTGGAGTTCTGCCCACATTGAAGCATTAATTAATTGTAACAGAGTTGGGCTCGCTACGTTTTGTAACGGAATGACGGTGAATTAGCAGCTCTGCTAGCAGAACTGAGAGAACCTGGTCAGCAGTGTTGTGAAGTAACGAAGTACATGTACTTCGTTACTGTACTTAAGTACAATCTTCGTGTATCTGTACTTTACTTAAGTATATTTAATAATGGATACTTTCGACTTTTACTCCACTACATTTTACAGTAAGTATCTGTACTTTCTACTTACTACAGTTCTACAAAACCGTCCCGTTACTCGTTACATCCAAGTCGCATTGCGCTTTTTTTCCCGTTAAAATATGAAGTTCAGGGACGGCGCTGTAAATCCAAGCAATAACTTGACCTACTAATTACTGTCGTCACCCATCGCGTCCTTTCAGTCGCACTCGGAGCTCCCAGACATGCGCAGTGGTTTCCACTAAGCGGGAGATGATTGTGTCTAATCGTCAGTAATAGAATTTCGCTACATAAATCATAAGATTTGGCGACATGTAAAATCAGCAGCGCTTCACTTTCACAGACGGTGGAAACTTCGTCCGACTTTTAGTGTCACTTGGAAAGGAAGCTTAAAGGAAGGTAAGCTATGTGGACGTGATGTTAGCAAAGCTAGCTGTACAGAGACACATATGGTGCATCTGTGATGAAAAAACGTTGTCAGTCATGCGTTTAATTATTGTGTGGAAGTGTTGTTTTAGGTGTCGCATATATGGGACAACGTTGTGACCAAAGTCTGCTATATAGTGATAGTGATGAACGATCCGATTCTTCTGGACGGATTTTTACTAAGTCCTATAGGACTGAAGCCTCACTGAGAGCCGTTCTTTGTTCTTGTGACGCTCTGCACACACTGCAGTAGCTATTATTATTTTATTTAATTAAAAAATATATAGATTTATTTAATTGGCCAATAAACAAAACAAGAACGTGTAACCCAGAGCTGCTCATTGCTCTTTGATTGTGTTGGTAACCTGTCATGGTGGCAGACAGGGTGAGAACCATCACTGTCCTTCTGCCTGGTTACTTCTTGCTTCTTGCACCTTGGACAGTATTCATAGTTGAGTGTTGTTTACCATTGGGGCATTGCCTTAATTTCTATGTTTAATGGAGCAGACAGTTGTGGTTTCTGACTTGGGTGATATGTGCAAACGTCCAGGGTGGTATCTTTTAGGGATGGTAGGAGACCTCCTTGGATTGTGCCACAGAGATGGAAGCAAAGCAGAATGAAGAAGAGTTTGAATTGATAATGATACTGTTTAAATTTATTTCAGCTCTCAGTATTTAATATCTAGGTGTTTTTATGGGAATGTGGATTTTTCAAATCAATTTGAGAAGCAGTTTTGATAGGTGCACTTCATTTTATTGTGTCATGTAGCACAGTGTGCTGGTCTTTGTCTTAACTACAACACTGCTAAGTGGCTCCTTGGTTGCATGTTCTCCCTCATCCACCTTCTTTCATCCCCTTTCTGTTGGATTTCTTCCAAAATAAATGCCATTAGTGGAAAAAAAGTGAAGTTCATGCTATGTTAGGACAGGAGACAAGATGTTTCCATCCCTGAAATTATGATGCATAGAATCACAAATCTAAATCTAAACTGTCACAGAGTAAACACATTAAAAACATGCTTTATCTGTGACATTGTTCATTAAAATGGCACATATTTCATGTATTAAAATTAAATATGATAGGTACGCTTAAATATATTGTATTAGTGATTAGGTAATGCATTCAGGAAGTACTTTTACTTTTGATACTTAAGTATTTTTAAAAGCCAGTACTTCTTTACTTTTACTCAAGTAAAAATGTTAATGTGGTACTTTCACTTTTACTAGATTACATTTTTGTCCATGTATTTGTACTTTTACTTAAGTACATTTTTTTAGTACTTTCTACAAGACTGCTGGTCAGAGATCTGAGCTGCCGTGTAAAACAGCAGAACTACATAATATTAGCTTGGTGTGATGTAAATTTTATTTTTCGTTTGTATTTAAAAAAAAATAATAATAAAGTTCATAATCTGAGTCTATCATTATGTTTGGGCCAGGAAAATTTTTTTACAAGACAAAATAAAATACCTGGGTTCATTTAGTCCATCACAACCAGAATCTCGAGGTTCTTTGTTGCTGAGTGTCGCTGCAAATCAGTGAAGTAGCTACCGGTAACTATGCTGGTGCGGGTTATTTGCTGCCATTTCTTCAAGTCGCATTAGCTGTAGGTAGGGGTAAAACAATATTGCCACAAATAAGCTGTGATAGCTGGAGTTCCCACATATTTTACAGCCTAAAACCTCTGTGGAAAGCCGGTTAGCGAGTTGCTGACATGCAAACAAATGGCGGTTCCGGTTAGCGGCGAAAGTCGCGTCCATAAATCACACAAGGCCTCATGGGGGCTAGGAATAAGTTGGATCAGCCCCAACGAGGTGTGCTACCTCCTATGATAAAATAGCTTGACATGAACAAGTAGAAACCCTGGCTGCACTGGAAGAAACTATTTGAGAAAACAATCAAGAGCTATGATGATTCTGTATTGAAGCAGGTCTTTAAATAAGCTTCAGGTCAATCTTCCTCGATGACAGGATCACAGCGCCTCTGTTCCAAAGAGACATTTTTCACAGACAGTGAAGCCGGAGCGCGTGATGTTTCATTTAACTTTTGATTAGCTGGTGATGAAGACATCTTGAACAGGTCATCAACAGGACAGACAGACTCCCTCTCAAAGGTAGTTACTCATCACTGCAGCAAAGGTGTATTAAGCCAAAGGCTCCGAGGTTATTAGAAGTTAGTTGAATCATCTGAACAAATCTTACGACATGAAAAGTATTTTCCGGTTTGAACTGTATTTTGTTTTTCTGTTTTCATGGAAAGGAGGATTTTTATGACATGAAAACAGGAAGTTTTCTGCTGATGACTCTGAGGATAACCAAACAAATCCTACTGAATTTTCAGTCACTGCATAGACAGTAATTAACGCACCGTCTGTCTTGTGTACATCAATTTGTGCAAACAGCTTCAGCCAAATGTTTATGTCGCATAGATGGAAAACAAATGTCTTACCCAGAGCAGCAATACATCATGTTACTAGTTATATTATAAAATGACTGCTAGCCACAATTGTTAGATTCTACAAAAGGATAAACACCATAAAGTTTGAGCTTTGATTACATCACATGTGAGAGAATTATGTCTCAGGCTCGTATGATTCTGAAAACTCTGGAGGATTTGACTTTGGTGGGATTTCTGCTGCAGGTCATTTGGGTTTCTGTAAGACCGGAAGGCTTTTTTTTCCCCACGAGTCAGGAAACATTTCAGGTTTAACAGCTGCTCATTCTGACACACTGCGGTCTCCCACGACGTTGGAATCATCGTGGAAATGTCGTCTCGGCTTTTCCAGTTCAATTCTGTGTTTATTCTGATTTTCCTGTGTGTCCGAGTCTCCATGTTGTGCTGTCTCCCCTTGATTGCTTCCCAGGTGTGTCTCGTTCCCTGATTACCTCCTGTGTATTTAGTGTCACCTGTGTGTCTGTGTCTTGGTCGGGTCCTCGTTGATTGTCGCGTCACTCAGTCTGCCTGTTTTGTTTGCCACGCTGTTAATTCTGTTGCTACCGGTGTGAGCCCTGGCTTCCGCTCAGCCGTGCCGCCAGAATTTTGTGGATTTATCTCCTTCATTAAATATCATTTTTCACCACACCCTGGGTTCCCGTTTGCTGCCTCACCACCTCACCACCACGCTTTATGACAGAAGGACCCGACCACAGCTGAACGGTGAGGAGCGTCATTACCATCATGGACCCAGAGGAAATGCAAGAACTGACGGAAACCATACGGGAGTATGAGGATGCCATGGCCAAACCGTACGCTGCGGGACGACGGCCTGGATTCGCCATCCGTTTGGGTCTGTTGCTGGACTACTGGATTCCTCGTTTTCCCCATCCTGTGCTGGTGGAATTGCAGAGGGAGGCAGAGAGGGAGCGTGAGGCAGCGCTAGCGGTCATGGCTGGAGAGCCGCTGCCTCCCCGACCCAAAACTCTGTCCTCCCGTTCCACCGCCTCCGTTCAGTCATCTCAAGAGCCAGCAGCAGACCCTCCGCGGCCGGAGCCGCCAGCAACGCTTCCGCCACCCGAGCCAGTTCCTGCCGCCGATTAAGCCGGCGCACCCGAGCCCGTCCCTAACCTTAACCTAACCTTTGACCTTTCCCTAAACCTAACCTTTGCTCGTTCCCTAAACCTAACCTTTGACCATTTCCTAAACCTTACCTTGATCCTTTCTCTTTTCCTGACTTTCTCTAAGCTTCTTTAATATTTTTTTATTATTTATTTATTTTTTAATTTTTTTAAATATTTTATTTTTTTAAATGAATTAAATTACTTTAAAAACAATATTTGAATCTGAATTCAGTACATTTTTTACATATATAAAAAAATAATACATACAAAACCAGAACAAAGTAATTTGAAAAGCACGAGCTACAACGTAGGGGGCGGAGCCTCACCAAACAGGAGACTATTCTCCTCACTCATGTGTGAGCCACAGTAGGAGCCACATCAAGAGACAGCTTTTCAGTGTGCCTTGCCTGACGAAGACTGAACACAGTCGAAACGTTGCAGCAGTCGGCACACAAATTCATTTATTTCATTAATCGATCTTTAAAATAAAAAAAAAATTGTATGATTTATTTTTTTCTTCTTCTTTTTTCTAAAAAATAAAAAAAACACAAAAAAATCATAACTAATTAGAAAATAACAATAACACATAGAGACATTATACATAAAATAAATTACTAGTTAACGGAATATTTTTTAAGAAATAAAGCTTAACGGGAAACAATAAAAAAACAAAATATGTGGCAACAGAATGAATGGCAGGTGGTGAGATACAAAAAAAGACACAGGGAGCGTCCCCCTGCCCACACAAATTTTGTTGGAATGGGAAGAGGGAAGGACCGTGCAGCCCCTGGCTAGAACATTTATCCCTAACCCTACCCTACCCTACCCTTAAATCTTTAAAGCTTATTTGCCCTTTCTGTGTTAATGCATGATTAATAATTTTATGCTTAACTGACTCTACATTTCATTTCTTTTATTTTTATTTTAAACATTGTTTCCCAATACGGAAACCCTCTTTTTGTTATTTATAAAAAACACCTTTTTTTGCAAAGAAAGTTTCTTTTACGTACTGTTTCTAGTTGAAACCCTCTTTTAGTTTGTTATTAAAAAAATTAAAAACACACAAGCACAAACAAAACACTGACACAACACACATTTAAAAAAAAAACCAGACATGGATGATGGATGGCAAACAGTGGGACGAAGACCTCGTCGTCCACAGTTTGACCGTCCCTACAGGGATTGGGGCCGGGGAGGACCCCAGGCGTGGAGGGCCAGAGCACCTACCTCCTTCAGGAGGAATCAATTCCCCTACCCTAACCCCTAATTCCACACTACTCAAGATTCATGAGCCGGTATCTTTTCAGTTTGAATGCCCCGCATGTTCTCACAGGAATGTCCTGTTCATGGCATTTTTTTACATATATGCCATATGCTGCCTTCATGGAAACAGACTCGTCAACATTGATGTTCTCCTCCTCAGCTGCAGACCAATGTTGACCCCGTCCAGCAGGTAATGTCCGTGGTTTTGACCTTTCAACCGGTTCGAGATCATCCTGGTCGTCGATGGCCTGGACATCTTCGAATGGCTGCTCCTCCACAGCCTCCTCTGGTTTATTAACCAAAGGTCTGGGTGTGACAGGAACCTGAACCCTGTACGGGATGTCCTCACTCAACTTCCAAACAAGGAAGTTGAAGACTTTGGGGAGGTGGAACTTGGACTGTATCTGCCACCTTTGGAGGAGTGCCTGACTAACAGTAGGACTAAGGTCTGCCAGCAGGGTCCTTAGTTGATTGTAGTCCACATAGTCCCCATTCATGATCATCCCCACACAGCTCACAAAAGTCAACACATTGAGCTGCAGCGTTCCTTGGATTCTCAAAGGAATCCTTTGAAATACCTTGTCCATCCACATCATCCCATGGTCTTGGTACTTCTCCAGATTCCTCGAATAACTCAAGGAACGCCGCTCTATCTCGGTGCAGACTTGGAGGGTTGGTGTTGCAACCTTCGAAAGATTCACGTCATATCCCTCAGACTCCAAAATCACATAGTCTTTGGTGTTCCAGACCATTTTTTTTGGCGCCGCGGACATCCCGGAACTTTATGGCCGGGAAGAACCGCAAACCCTCACTGACGAATCCCTCCACCAAGCACTTCTTGACGTCCCTTCCGTTCTCGACCATCATCTGCCGTGCTCGGCCAAATGTCAGAGGTGCTCAAAAGCTGTCTTTGACACTGAGATCTTCACAGAAGATCTCGAGGTCAATGGAACCCAACAGCCGACCTGGTGGATGTTGACCCTTCAAGGCAGCATAGGGGATTTCCGAATTCCGTCTGAAGATATCACAAAGACCCCTAGGAGCGATGGAGTGGCATCTAGGGCCTGACAAAATGGGAAGATCCGTTCCAGCCCCTTGGTTTGCAGTTCGTTCTGTGTCCAGTGGACTAACGGAGGGGGTACCTCACCAGCACTTCCAGCTGAGTGTGGAGCCAACCCTATGAAGCCTCGCGTGTGAGTGAGGCTGTTAGGGTTGACTGTGTTGGTACCGAGACTCACACTCAGCTGTAAGTCGGATGGTGACAGAGGATGCCCATAAAAGAGCTCCTCCAACGCAAGTTTGAGCTGGAAGGACTTCCAGCAAGGGTCATATCTGGCAACACCCTCATTTTTGAGGAAAATGTCACGGAGCTCTTTCACAAAATGACCAAGGACACTTCGTAGGGTTGCCTGGAGCCCGTATTCTAAATCTGTGTCCTTGAATGGGACAACCAAGGCGTGCTCCATGAAAAGGGTGTAAACTGCTTTAATGCAGAACCCATCCATAGGATCTATCTCAGGTGGAATTTCTCCACTCTCGAACCTGCGCACATGCTCGATCCTGAGGCCAAGTTGGGTAACTAACTTTTGTTGCAAGTCGTCCATATGGTCGATGTATCCCAATGCCCTCGATTTCAGTGCCTGCTCAAACTGTGGGTGAGACATCCGGCAGGTGGCCAATGTACCACTTACTGGATGCCTGTACGGTTGTTGGATATGGACATGGGGGGGATTCCACGTAGAACTGCACAAAAGTTAGATTACCCTCAGCACTGATCAGGTTCAAGAGCGGTTGGTGGAGAGTTAACGGCAGGTGATCCAGATTGCTCTGGTAATTGGTGGCCTCGTGGATCCCCAAGACAGAGTAAAGGGATCCACGAGGGCCGACCAACTCCTGAAGACCAAACCGGGAAAATAGCAAGTGGATTTTTAGCTCTTAGTAATGTTGGTCTGGTAATTGTGTTAATTTGGTGATTTAGTGTTTTTGTGGTATATTGTGTGAATTGTAGTGTATGTTGTGTGTAATGTCTTGAGCTGCTGGGACTTTGAATTTCCCCTGTTGGGATCAATAAAGTATTCGTCATCGTCATACAAAGAGTCAGTAGCAGAACAAACTGTTTGGTTTTGGCAAAATCCAAACATGATCAACATTTCTGCTCAACGCACAAATGTTCTTACATTACAAAGGTGAAACTATTTCAGAGGGAAAACAGGCTTTCCAACGGTTTAAGATTCATTACCAAAAAGGTAAAGTTACAACAAAGACCAACCCAAACGCATAACTTACTGCTTGTGCCAACACAGAAATGAACACATTGCTAAAGAAAGGAAAGGAACAACTTTTATTTTCAATGGCAACCAAAAAAACAGAGAGAAGAAATAGCAAAAATAAATATATTTTAGTCATCCCTGAAATAACTATAACTCCATTCCTAGAAATGTAGGTGCTTGTAGAAATTAATCTGTTTTTCTTTAAATTAATTCAACCCATTTTTGCAACAATCAACCAGATATAAAACTATTACAACATCTGGCGTCAATGCATTCTGAATGGCTTGGAAAGTAAAGTGCTCTCATCCTGTGTGTGTGTGTTTTCTTGGAAACCTATACCTCACACTATTGACTTTTGATTGATGTTGCTAAATAATGATTGCTCAACTTTTCCTGGTTTGACTTCTCAGTCAACAGAGTTGAAAGTCGTCTCTCTCTCTCTGCCGTTAACCAGATGAGATAATCTGATCCAGTGCTTCATCCAGATACTTACAAATTGTTTTTCATATACAACACAAGTGTAAAAGTACAAACACCAGCAACCTGTACAAACAGCAGAAAACATCAACATGAATCTATGGTTTGTTTTGTTTTGTTTTTTAAGTTGTAATTTTAGCTAAAAATGTCAAACAAACCAAATTTAGAGAATTGTAACCATATTTTACACAAAAACATTAAAGCTTCAACTCCGTCTAACTTGGAAACCTCAGTAATTCCCAAACCTGAGTCAAATAGTTTAAAATATTTTTTCTTTTGAGAACTCTTGAATGATGGAGATGGAAAAATCAACACAACATTTTATCCGTACTTAGAAACCAGTGAACACTACAGAGATAGACTGATGTGCAGGTAGGGAGCTACCAGAAAGGTGGACATCCTGTGTAGGTAGGGAGCTGCAGCAACGAAGGTGAGCAGGTGATGACCTCATGGCAGGGAGGCAGCGTGTGATTGGTTAGCTGGTGGACACAGAGAGGGCATGGCGAAGGCAAAATGTCCGCGGTAGAAGAGACGAAAGGTCAGCAGCCTCAACAGTTTCACAGCCTTACATCTCGATGTGAGCGTCTTTGGCTGCTCCGTTGTCCTTTATTGAGCCGGAGATTGCGTAGAACCTGAAGGAACGTCGCGAAAAATGGAACAAGCAAAAATATAATTATTATTGTTTAGACGCAGGTTTTTGTCAGACACTTTCTCCGTTGGGCTGTGGTTGCCACTAAATACATCTTGTGTTACTTTGTACAGTGTATTTTTTTTATTGATGTTTTATTTGTTATTATTATTATTATACATGCACATGTTGTGTGTTGCTATGGTTTCTCTTTCTTCAGGTTTAGGAGCAGATTTCTGCCATGTTGCCTTGTCTTCTCTCTATGCTTCTATCTTTCTCTTTAAATTTTTCCCCCCCAACTTCCTCTATTTCTATTCTCCTTCCTCATCTCTCCATCAGTTACATTTGAAATAAACTCCAAACTATTTTTAATAAAGTTTACATTTACAGCTCTGGACAAAATGAAGAGATCACTTTAAATGACCAGTTTGATTGATTTCACTTTATCTAGATATTTGTTTTAGTAAAAAGGACATTGTTCTTTTATTCTATGAATTACTGGCAACATGTCTCTGAAATTCCAAAGAAAAAGGTGGTATTTAGTAAAACTGCAGTGCTTTCAGACCCCAAATAATGCAAAGAAAGCAAGTAGATTTTCATTTAGAAACAACAATACTAATGTTTGAACTCAGGAAGAGTTCAGAAATCAACATTTGGTGGAAGAACCAGGAGGTTTTCAGTGCAGATGGCTCTTCATTTTTTACAGAGCTGTATATATAAAAATGCATATTTTATGGGGATTCCATGTGAACTTTGCGATGTGTATTCAGGGCAAAACTAACAATCAGCTTACACTAATATGCAGTTTGGAAATTAAATCAATGTGAACAGGCAATTAAAGCTGCTGCATTCACATCAGTCCTGATATTGCAGGACAGTTCCTGCATAAAGACTTTACTGCCAAATACATGCGGGGATTGTATTCACGTCTACCAAATGAACACAGTCATACTTTCTGGCAGCTTTACTTGTACGTTATTTTTAAAAGCATTATTAACTTCATAAAATCACATACAACCAAGAAAAAAACTGACAGAAAGACGATCACCAGGATGAAAATCACATTTTCATCAACAACAGAGATATTGGGAAGAGATGAAATCCGATCAGCTTTAATTTTAGCCGTGTGAAAAAGTGGAGGAACACTGAGAGCTGACGCTGTTGTGCAATAGGATGTTGAAGGCGTCCAGCGTGAGGTCAAAGGTCACCAGTTTCCGATGGACATTCTGCCAACAGTCTGCAGACGGACGTGAAGATCTGCATTTCCTATTTCCTTCTACATTATCAATATTTTCAGCATCATCTTGGTTATTTTTTTTTTAAGCTGACAAAAATTGTAAAGGTTTTCCTAATGAAGGAATTCCTGGGAGTTTGAGGAGCGACTTGCAGCTTTTGAAATTGTGAAAGGAACACTGAAAGATAAAACTTGAGAATCGTTCTCTTAGAAGAAAAATGAGCTGACTGTCTATTTATCACGATAATGGGAATAAAAGCCATCTGACATCAGAAAAAAAAACTGTTTCAAAGTGAGAAAGAAAAAAATAATACAACCCTAAGTTTTTTTTTAAGAGGCTCTACAGTATTAAGGAAGTGAAAACCAACAGATCCGGATCAGCACCACACAGCAATAAACTAGTTTTACCTCGACTTCCTAAAATGATTCCGTTTCTTCATGACCTTGACGCAGCAGTTGCTGCAGGAGTTCTTCAGATCCACCAGC
This sequence comes from Gambusia affinis, assembly GCF_019740435.1. Classification (NCBI taxonomy): domain Eukaryota; kingdom Metazoa; phylum Chordata; class Actinopteri; order Cyprinodontiformes; family Poeciliidae; genus Gambusia; species Gambusia affinis. Next base: position 20,634,793 of record NC_057889.1, on the reverse strand, counting down.
TGGTAGATGATTGGATTGTACATCGCTGACGACTTGGCGAGCAGCGTGGGAATGACAGACACGGGGATGGGGACGGAGTCCGGCTCGCCGAACGCCGACACCACAGAGACCACGGCGTACGGAATCCAGGCGATCAAGAAGCCCGCGCAGATCACCATCGCCACCTAGGAGACGGAAGAAAACAATATTCTGAGGTTTCCAAGTTTGTTTTTTTGAAAGCGAGAGCAATTCTAAAAGTTTTTTCTGCCTGCTTTGTTCTTGTGAATCCAATTTTCTAGGTCATACTCACACGTTTCCTTTTGATGTAACCGGGGTTGGAATAGTTTGGGGGGTGGGGGGTTTCATTATGGTTTAGTTTTATTTCGATGTGACTTTTTGTTTGTCTAATTCACTCAGTTTTAATGTGTTTTAGAACGCTTTTGGTCATTTCTATTAGTTTACCGTTGTTAAATCTTCAGGTACAGAATTCCAAATGGTCAAAGTATTGTGCTGATGTACACATCGATTGTGTAACGAGTAATCAACAAAATATTCCATTTTCAAAAAATGTATTTCATTATTGTTGAACAGCAGCTGATTCTGATGTTTCCTCCCAACTTCTGCTGTCGCCATTTTGTACCTTAGCATACATGCTACCAGAAAGATATGGACTGCAGTAATTTACCAGCAGCTGATAAAAACTGCTTATGTGGGGAAAAAAATCAATTTAACATCAGTTCAAAAGGCCAATAATACATTTATAATATAAATATATACCTAAGACACTCTTAGGTATATATATATGTTTTATAAACTTTTTATTTCTTACCTAAGATGCAGTAGCTTTCAACAAATAAGCAATTTCCCCTTGGGGATCAATAAAGTATATTCTATTCTATTGTATAAACACAAAAATCGAGTGTTTTAGTTAAGTTTTATAAATGTACAATGCCTTTTCCCCATCGAGTGTTTTTATTCATTTCAGTTAACAAAAGTGTTTTTGGTGTATTTTGTGTTCAATGTGTATTTTGCTTCTTTTAGTGAACTATAATAACCTCAGACCTAACTGACCTTTGTGAGTTTCATCTCCAGGTTGTGGTTGTTCCGTATGCGGGCATCGAAGTTTGAGATTTCCTTCGACGACGACTTCACTTTAAAAATGATCATGACGTAGGAGAACACGATGATGCCCGCTGGGAGGAGGAAGCAGAAGAAGAGGATGGCCAACACGAAGCTTTGGCCCGACACCGAGGCTTGAGCGAGCCACCAGTCCAGGGTGCATGAGGTCCCAAACGGCTCCGGGGCGTAGTGGCCCCAGCCAACCAGTGGCATGGTGGCCCAGAAGGCCGCATACACCCAGACAAAGACCAAGCATATGAAGGAGTGTTGGCGTTTTAACCACGTGCCTAAGATAAATAAGAAACATATAATCTACGTTAGAAAAAACAAACGTACAATTCCCTCCAAATCCGTCTATAAGTGTCAGAAAAATTACAAACATATTTCTTTTAATTCTAAAAAAGAGACAAGCTTTGCCACTGTTGGAGTGAGCAGCTCAGTTCATGTTTCACTTTAACTCAGTCATCATTTGGCAAAATATATATTTAGACCTGCATTCACTTTAAACTCAGAAGAGATAAACCTTAACAGGATGCAGATTCGCCCATTGATATCTCTCCACTCCCCCGACATGTACTAGTAAAGACATGGACACTAAAGTCATTTTCTGTCATTAATGCCGGACTAACCCCCAATACACACTGTTTGCATCTCCACTTCGCCAAGCTGTGGCCTCCACAGTAAATACACAACCCATTTCAGTCAATGAGGATGTTTACACTACCTCCACACCGCCGCATCAACATCCGTCAAAATTAGGTATTATTGACAGGTCCTATTTTTGCCGGGCGCCAAAATCTTCAAGGATCACGGCGCTCTGGCAGAAAAATGCACGAACACCAAAACAATTCACCAAGACAGACTAATTTGTTTGCAATACTGGCTATATTGAAGCAATAATGGGTATATTCAGCATATATCTTTTTTGCATACACACAAAATACGTGGATTTAATTCTGAAACCTGTTAAGTTGAATAATCGTGTAAGAGTGCAGGTCCAGGCAGACAAAGTGAGGAGAGTATTGGTGGGAAAAATATCAACTTTGTAAGTTGAGAACTACAGTATTTTCTAAGACACCAGTCAACTTTTTTTTTTTTTTTTTTTTATCACTGACTTGATCGTGAGATCTCTCATTTCACACACATTCTTCTTGGAGTACTTCTAGGGTTTGCAGTGCAGCGGAGCCGCATGTAGTGTAAATCCAGGGTAAATCTGCTTTCACATGATTTATTATTTATGCTGTCGCATTGACAAACACATGTTGCATTGAGTAAATGCTATAACTTCAAGGGGATCTTGCAGAACATCAAAGCCCTGTCATGTTTTTGGAGTGCATGTCACTTGTTATATGCTTCGGTTCTGAAAACCGCATGTGTTCTGGGGTCACGGTGTGAAACTTTATCTACGTTCGGACGGTGTATGCTACTTCTGCTCTAAAATCAACATCTCCTATTATTTGTTTTTTGAAGACTCCTGCCATATATCCTGGTTAATTTGACTGTAATGACCACTTGGGGGCGCTACAGTCCTCAAGGGCTGGTGTCCTGCTACTTTTAGATGTTTCAACACACCTGAGCTAAATTATCAGCTCACTAGCAAGACTGGAGAACTAGCGTCCCGATCCACACTCCATTCCAGTAGATGGTGGTAATGCACATCTAAAAGTTGCTTGCCAACCGCCATAAAAAAGAAGAAGAAGAAGACTGGAAAACTCGGCTGCCTACTGTCGTTTGATTCAGTGAGTTGAACCAGGAAAACATCTAAAATGTGGAACATCGACACTCGAGGACTGGAAATGAAGACTTTGTCATCTTCTGTTGGGCAAAATACCAGACGGATAATTACTCCTCCCATGGCTTTTCTTCCTGTGCTGTCAGAAAGTGTTAGCTGACTCACCGTATCGGAGGTGGCAGATCTTCAGGTAGCGGTCCAGGCTCACCACTGTCATGGTGATGAGGCTCCCACAGCCAAAGAAGAAGCCTGCCCAGCCGTAGAACTGACAGCCCTCCCAGCCGAACAGCCAGCGGTGGGAGAAACTGGACACCACAAAAAACGGCTTTCCTGTCACTGGGGGAGGGGATTAAAAAAAAGTAGAAGAGGAAAGAAAAGTGAAATAGAAGTGAGAGAACAATGACGGGTGCGACGGGAAGAGGAACGGTCCAGGAAAAAAAAAATAAGTGAAAAAACTAGACTTTTAATTTAGTGGTAGTAACAGGAAGGGGCATTCTGAGTGTCACAGTTTGTTTTTTTTTACATCTTTAAATGTGTTTTTTAATCATTGGATAAAAAAAGTTGAAAGTATGACAAAGTATAACAATGCACACAATAAATAAACACATTTCTATATATCACAATGTTTGTACTAAAACTAAAAGCAAGCATCCTACTTGCTTTAAGCAGGATGTTTTACTATTATATCCCAAAGATGCAGTGAAATCTCTGGAAAATATGGAAGAAAGTTGGTTTTGTTTTCCACACCAAAAATGTTATTCCTGTGGATGAGTTTGTGCAACACAGCCAAAATTATTTATTTGGCAAAATCTCTCAGTGGAATTAAGGACTTGAAGGCTTTTCATGTGATTATCATGCATGTGTGTGGGGGTGGGCGTGTGTGTGTGTGATTTTTTTTTTTCTGGTACTCTTAACTTTCTATCCACTGCCCAGAAACATAAGGCCACTTTAAAAAACCCAAAAGTGTGAGTTTGTATTTGCCTGTCCTGGTTCCCCATCATGTAATTTGAACCACTTATGTTTTTTTTCCAACTTTAACTCTGTAAGTTGTTGTTTTCTCTAGTAAGCTGTTTGGTAAAACTTGTCTTGAACTTTAGCAACCCAGGAAAGTTGGGAAGAGGACAATAAAACGTACTTTAAAGTGTAATTCTGGGCATTCTTCAGAACCAGGAACGTTATAGTTTTATTAGGTAAACCTTTATTTCACCAGGCAAAACATTACAATATTAGCCTGGAAATGTTAAAACATTGAAAAGAGGAGAGAGGGCAAAGGTCAACAACATTTGACATACATCTACTCTGGATTTACAAACCCCATTTTGTATTTCCAAACGAAACACTGGACTTAAAATATTTCTGATTTAATACTTCCTAGACTGAATCTTTAAGCTTGGGTCGATAAAAACCCTTTAGCTTTTGAATTTTCACCTGTAGTGGAGGAAAAACATTTGAGGTTGCCGTCTTAAAAATCCATACTGAGTTTCTCCCGTGTTACTGGACATCCTTCACCTGCATATTTCCCAGCTTTCATTGTGAATCAGCTACTGTTAGAATCAGCTTCTCTTTTCATGCTAGGCATTGGATAAATTGTTTCTCCAATTCATCACCGACAATTCTGTGTCGTCTGTTCAAGGTCAAGTGGATGTCAAAGGAGAAACCAACAATGATAGAAGATTTTCTTTAGGTAAAAAGCAACACTGTAGGAATTACATACACATCCCAAACATTTCTTTGTTGCAGTAAATTTTGTCACTCTTCATAGTGAACAACAACACTAACTAACATTAGATGTACTGTACCTGCATGATGTTATTTTGTGACATTACGAATCTGAGATTCTCAGCCAATTTGCATACACGGCCCGTTCTGTTGGCCTTATTGTTATCCCGCAGAGAATTTCATCAGGAAAGGAATCAGTGAAGCCATGAAGAGCTGAGCAGCCTTGTCCAGCATCAGATCGTATTATGACCAGAACAGAAGCGCAGACACCAGACACAGGGCCAGTTTTCATGAGGCTCTTCAGATGAAATTCACACCAGCAGTGTAAACGTACTACGCAATCAAAATTTTAAAAAAAGTCCATAAATTATGGTCATTAATGTAGAATGGAATGGGGGAACGCATAATAGAAATGAGATTTCTATATCATTCCTGTCTGAATCCAATGGAGTTTCCCTCACATGTTTGGTGTCTAAAAAAATTCAACATATTTTCAGGTTCTTATCAGAAATGTTTCAGATTTTTTTGCCTCCCAGCTGCAAATCCTTAAAAACAGAAGTTACAATATTCCTACCACCAAGCCTTCCTTACATCCAGTGGGTTAGGGTTAAAGGTTATTCCAACATGGTGTGTGTGGTAAGAGTTTCGTTTTGGTCATCGTGTTCAGTTCCGACCTTTTGTTGAAATCACATTTTGTTTTTTCTGTGTGTGGTCGTTCATTCGACTAATATATCCAGTCAGTCAGACTTCTGTGTAACTGGTATACAATTTTTTAGGACGGTAATAATGGACAGAGCCGTCAACGGATCAGTTTTAAAGTTATTCAGTAACGAGAGTCGACTTTATCATCACAAATCATAACAACATGAAGGAAGCTGGAAGCGATGGCCTTTGGTGGAGCGCTGACTGACACTCCTGTAGAGAAGTCTGTCTGGAGGTGGTGGGATTGTTTGGCTTCACTGACAGACTTTTCATAAGTTCAAAATCAGAATTTTTCAGCCATCTTCTACGTCTGGATTTTCTGTGTCTGACTTCTTCTGGTGCAGAATTATGACCCATGTCTCACATCCGTGACGTAAACATCAGACTGCAGATGCTTTGAAAACTATCAAATATGTGTCTGATTTGGTCAGAAGTGGCTCAGGTGGAGGTGAAATGATCGGCCTTGAGCCGTTCAGACTGACGTAAAAGTCGCATAAAGGTGGAATATGAGAAAACAAACCGAAAAAAGCCGATTTGACTGCTGTGTCAGTGTAGCCTTAGTCTTCCAGTATTTCATTATCTTGCCCAAAACTGCTGCACGGAACAAAATCTCTCAACAATAAGTTGTTGACTTTTGTACAAGTCTAACTCCTCTATCGTAAATCTTGTGAGGATTTCCTGATTGGGCCCAAAAGTTCTCACTGGGACACTAGAACTGCATTGACTGAGAAATTTATGGACATGTTCAATACTTAAACAAGCACTTCAGGGTTGAGTTAAAAAGATCTCAACCAGTGAAGCTTATTCTTCTTAAACTAAAAGTAAAAACAAAAGCAGTAACTAATAAACAGTAAGTGAAACAGGACGCATGAACAAATGGCAAACTCTGTGGTCTGGTTGTTGTTTTTCAGCACCATTGTTGCTTTTGACTAAGTCAAAGGCACAACATGAACAGGCACAAAAATTTCTTCTCCATGCCTTTTAGATCACTAACAGAAAGCCATTTACTTGTTTCCCAGAACTTCGATTCGCCAAACTGAAAAGTGGAAATGCATGTGACAGACAACTCCTGTGGCAACTAATGCCAGAGTTCTTCTAGGAAGCAGCTAGAAGCACAACACAAAAGGTATGTTGTAAAATAAGAAAGGAAGACACACACACACACACATGCACACGCACACATGTTTGCGCAGCTTTCTTTGCGGGGAGTTTCCATTGACTTCCATTCATTTCTACAGCCTAAACCTTACCCTTACCCTTATCCTAACCCTAACATTACATACCTAACCCTAACCAAAACTCAATTCACATCTTAGTCCTAAATCTGACCCTTGACCCAAAAACAGCATTTCCCCTTGTGGGGACCGAAGCCTGGTCCCCACAACGTCATATATGTCAGGAAAATGGTCCCCACAATGAATTAGAACCAAACGCACACACACACGCACACACACACAAAAAAGAGAGTTGCCCTCAAGCTCAAAGAAAGAACCATGTAAAAATAGATGATGGGAAACCCATGCGACTAATGTGACTTGGCAATCTACGGTAGGATTGCGAGGTTGGTTAGCTGCACGTGACCAGATGTTCATGCTGCAAGCAAATCATCTAAAACTGTGAAGAAAAATTTTTTTTAATAAATAACAGTTTCATCTGTATCTATGGCAAGCTGTAGTCCTGGAGAGCGCAGGAAAGTGACACTAACGACGACTTTATTATTGGGAACTTTACTGGGATCACTGGTGTTTTTGTTTTTTCTCTCACTCCATTCACAGTGAGAAAGTCTTCTTCCATGGAGCCAGAGTTAATAAAATCAGCACAAAGCCCGAGTTGATTCCCCACCCTAAAAGTTCCTGAAGAGTGGGACTGAGCAGCAGCCATGTGGTCCGCTGAACTCCTAGCATAATAAAGCGAAAAAAAACCCCTTCAATCGTCTTCAGGGCAAAACTGCAGACATGATGAGCCAAATGTTTTCTTGGAATTACTGAAAACTGAGGCGGTCGGTATTTAGACACACAAATACAAGACTGCACCATGAAATATTCTGAAGACATTGCGGGCTTTGTGTGGCCCCTAAAACTACCCCGACGTTGACGTTGCCCCTTACAAGAACTTTGGAAATGATGTGCTGCTCTAGTGGTCCCAACAAGGTCATTAATTATGCTTTGAACGGTCCTCTTTTGGTAACAACACACACTCAGACACACACATGCGCATGACCGCTCACATGTTCAGAGGCTTAACAGCGTTTACTGTACAAATACTAGATTACAGCCAAACCTCTGGCTCTACAAGCTGGGCAGGGATTGGTTCACCTGCTGTCACTGCTTTGTCTGATCAGCTCTTAAAGGGATTGCTCTTTTTTTTTTCTTTTTCTTTTTTGAGCGTTAATGTGCTGAAAGGTTATGAACAGGTAAAAATTTAGCTAAGGTGGGTGATTTAGTGACGGTCTTCACTTTGTATAAATATATAGTCATTTCTTGTAGAGGTTGAAGATCTGGGCTGCATTGAGAATGGAAATGGAAAAGAGTTTATGCAACTACTGCATTCCAAACAGGTGGAAATGAATAATCGATACTTGATCAACAGTAAAAGAGGCCTACTGTTTTTTACTCACACCTATATTTTCACTTGAGCCTGCTGGCTTACGTATAAAATTCATTTACACTGCAAACTACATTTGTTACTGAGTAAAAATGTAGTTTTAGAGTTTCGTGTTCCCCCATTGTGGAAGGAGAGAGCGTATTTCTCCAGTTTTTTAGCTTCTCTTGTTTGGCTCCCTTTGAATCCATAACACTATTTAAAATTCCTTACATACAAAGCCATTAATTCTCAAGCCCCATCATACAGTAGAGATCTTATTCTTCCATAAATTCCCCAACTAAGTACTTTTACTCTCAGGCTGCAGGTTTACCAGCAGAGTTTCTAAAAGTAGAATTGGAGGCAGATCCTTTAGTTATTAACTCCCAGCAGACACCCTGTCTACTTTTAAGAGCAGGCTTAAAATATTCCCTTTTAGTAAAGTTTGTAGTTAGAGTGACTTATGTACCTATTAAGCTGTTATAGGCTTAGACTGCTGGAGGACAAACTGATTATTATTATCCAGGTTCCTACTTTCTCCTCCTACTCTACCTTCATGTGTTATCTGTAGTTATTGCTGACATTAACGTTTTATTTATTACATTAGCCGTATTTTCCTGTTAAAATGGAGGCTTACTTGGGCATGCCGTGGTGGCATAGGGGATAGCGCGACCCACATTTGGAGGGTCTTAGTCCTTGACGTGGCCGTCGCGGGTTCGATTCCCGTGACGCATGTGTTTCCCCCCTTTCCTGTCAGCCCACTTTCATATAAGGCACACTAAAGACCACAAAAGACCCCCTGGAGGGATAAAAAAAAATGGAGGCTTATCCTTCCACCACTGACATGGGAGGCATGGCAGCAAATGCAACGACTTAAGTAAATCCACTGTCGCTACATACTTACTGAGGAGAAGAGATTTAATGCAATCGACTGGGCTTGGCTAGAAAACTTTTCACCACCTGGAATAATTTACTGACTTTAACTACAACTTACATACTTGTCCAAGTATTTTTTTTAAAGGAAGAAATCAACACTTCCTTTACAAAAAAAAATATCAAACTAGCTGCTAGCTTACAAGAGCTACAAAAACAACCTGTTGTCACAGAACAGAGTAAACAGGTAACTATTGGAAATGACAGTTAAAATTGCTCAGGTTTAAATTTTTAACAAAATTGTTGCACCATCAGTATCGCTGTAGTGAGCGTACAGCCACCAGAATTTTCAGTAAGAACCGTTTCCCTTTTTTGTTTTTCCATTGCAGCTAACGTTTCTACATAATACTTCAAGTATCCAAAGGGCAAAGCTTAATTCCAGTAATGGAGCGTATTCATAATGGTATTGATCCAGCCTGCATGTCATCCGGATAATCCTGTACATTCATAGACGGCATAAGCCTACGTCAACTACAAAATGTGCAATTATTTTCTTATATTTGCTTTAAGCACTGCTTTATTTTGAGTTAACATGCAGTAAAACGACAATGTTTAATGTTAATGTAGTTTATGCATTCTGCATTATCTTTATGGTAACCAGGAAGAGCTCTGTGTCTTCAGTCGGCCTATCCAAAGGCCTGTCTGAAAGACAAAGTCAACCAAAGAGGATTTAGGAGGATTATGTAGGGTACGAATAAGGAACTTACATATTTTTCATTTTTATATATTGTGCTTACATAATTCTGATTCATGGTTAACCCAACATGGGTTATTTTTTAAATTAAATGTTTGTTTTTTGCATAACCTTGAGCTGACTGACTGACACTGACGATGTCTGTACAGCTAGTTTCAAAAAGTTCTGTAAGAATTGAAAACCGGGCCCATTAACTGTACCACTGTGTTGCTCAACACCGTCCACATTATTCTGGACGGACTCCCCAACTCATTATACAAACCAAGAGAGAATAATGCAGCCTATTTTCTTTCATAATTACATGTGTTACCAGTTCTATGTTAAAATGGTTAATAGCCTGTACTTGTGTAGCACTTTATCAAGTCCAGAGGAGCCCAAAGTGCTTCTCACTACATTTAGTCATTTATACACACAATGATGGTGAACTACATCGTAGTCACGGCAGCCCTGCGGTGTTCTATATTTACATTTTAGAATTTTATATCCACTCCAAAATACAAAAATGCTCCTGCAAACAAAGCATATTTCTCTGAAGAGTTCATTTAATCAGTTTTCTGTTTGCATTTTAGTGACGATGAAAAAGCATCAAAACAAAAGAGGAGTCGCCGTTTCTTGATCGAGTGGCGAGTTTCTGCGCATGGCAGCAGCAGGTAGAGGAACTAGATTTTTGTCTCAGTTTGTCAGTCTGGACTTTCAGGACAATGTGACGGTTTTTACCTAGATGTCTCAAAAACTCTGTCTTAAAGGCACAGAGTACCTTCTTTTTTTTATGTGCTTCCATCACATGCTTCCCACTGCCAAAATGTGTTGTGCTTCAGAAGTAAAAAGAAAGTTAATTGGAAAAAAAATAATACATTCTCAGGAGGATACGTCATTTCACACCTGAATGTTTTTTTTTGCCTGAGCATTTATTCAACAATTATTCATGGGCTGGGTTAAGAAATCTCAATTTCTTCAACCAATGAGCAGATTCTGAATATAGGAGAGTTATTTCTCTTCTTTTGTCTAATAACATCATTCCCACGCTTCATAACATTGTATTAGTATACACTTGACTCTCTTAATAGAGCTCAGGGTCAGAGGAAATGAAAGTTTCCCCAGAACCTTTGATCTGCGGCACAATGTGCAACGTTCATTCCACCGCTTTCTCCAAAAAAAAAAAAAAAAATATGTCATAACATAAAACGTGTCTCCTCCCTTTGTCCCAAATTTATTACGTGGGCACCACAGGGTGTCTGTAGAAATCTTCACTACAGACACCACAATACATTGTGTATAGTGGTGTCCATTAAAGGAGGAGGGATACATTTTCTCCCTCTGCTGCGTAGGAAATAGAAAATCAGGGTGGCTTCGGATCAACCCCTCCTGAGAGCCGGAGCCGGGTGACCCTAGATGGACCTGAGCGACGAAGGTCACCAGCTGACCAAAATGTTCCGACTGTTGAGACGGCACTCGACCAGTGGAAAGACTAGTTTTGGAATTCGTCCCAAACGCTGCGATGCGATCCTTCATGTCTCAAGGCATGTGAGGACATCAGCCTTTATTGTGAGCCGGGCCGCTGCGGAGCGGGAGAAACACATGGAGCGATGTTCACTTCCAGGACACACACGTACTTTGCTGACTTAACTCTGACTGTGTCTGGATCAAGCGGGGCACACACAGGTCAGTATGCCCTGCTCTAGAGCTTCAATTCTAGATTCTACATATAGCTTTCAGGTAAGGGCGTTTTACTGAGAAATATTCTGAAACTATGTCTAGGTTTCAAACCTTAATCTACTGCGTTAGCTTCAGCTTTTTTTTTAATTTGCAATAATAAAGCTCCTCCATGTGGACAGTTATTTGACCTTTGCCCTTTTCTGCTGTTTACGGCCTTGTGGTTAAAGCAGCTGTGCACAGTAAATTTTAGCTCCTGATGTTTAAACTCTTGTCAACACTTGTCTAAATAAATCAATAAAAAAATAAAAAATTGAGACTGCAGATGTTTTTAATGGTTTCTTCCAATACTTCAGAAGATGTTGTAACTTTTCAGAACTTGTTTTGTAACAAAGTCAAGTTTTGGAAACTAGTTTTTGGTAGAGTGATGTGATATTTTTCAGTTTAAGTTGAATCTAACTAATAAAGCAAACATTTCAAGTTATTTTATAATACCTAACTCTCATTTGTTGCATTTCTACCAATCATAAAATTACACAGGCAGGAATTATGAAAAGCAGTTTGCTGAATGGAAACATTGCAATTTAAAAAAAAATTTTAAAAAAAGTTTTTTGATCAACTGTTTCGTAATTATTGAAATTTCTGTTTCACAAAACTCTCAAAATGAGAGCAGACAGACCCGTCAGAGTGTCAGCTCTAACCTGCAGAATTCAAAGCACCTTTTTTACCCGGCGACACAAGAAGTTAAAAAAAATATATAGAAGACAAACTGCGAGAACTGATTTCGATATATCTATCAACTCTGTTGCATAAAATATCATCCTGCCGTATTATTTCTCCCTTCTGACATTTGTGTGTGATTCTATCAGTTAAGGAATTTCTGAGTCGGTGGAAACTTCTCTTGTGTGGTCGCTGAATAGATTGTAATCAGTTTATTTCAGTGCTGCAGTGAACGTGTCTGGGGCAAAAAGGACAGCAATTCCCTCCAGCTGAACTGCCTTTACAAAACTGAGGTGAAAAAGACAAACAGAAACGCTTTCTGCCCCCGGTGGCCGCTGTCAGTTGCCGAGCTGCCTAACGACATCAATCTATCTCCCTGCGACAGTCATGATGGGTGAAGTCATTTTGCACATCCTGTTTATATTTGACTGTCTTTCTGCTGCAGACTCCATTCATCTCCCTTTTTGTCTGATGAACAGCAGCAGATCAGACCAGCTGTTCTCCCTGGTTACATCCACAGGCCCCTGCTGCACCATTGCGCAAATGTTTAAGTTTAGCCTAAGGGGACGAAATGTTTCATTCATGAGCATAAAGACACGATTGAGAGCAAGCAATTCAATTTGAGCTCAATTCTAACTGATGGGACACGGACAGCGATGATGCATGAAGCAGGTTTGCACAAGCAGCATCGTTACTTCGTACTGGAGGAGAGACATGAATGATGACTGCGCTTTTCCATGTTATTTTTGAATCATTTTGGCTTAACAAACACAAATTGGATACGATTTGTTCAGGCTGTGCTTGGTGTTTTCTTTCTTCAGGTCTTTGTAAGCCGTTCAAATAAAGCAATCTGTATCTGCGATCATGAATGTTTCCCCATTTGCTAGTATTGAGGTCCTTCTGTAATTTTAAGTTGCGTTCTATATTAAGCAACACACATAATGGGTGAAAGAGAAAATCAACTTTTTGATGATTGAGCAATTATAATAAAATCCTGTGCTCACAAACGTCATTGAGCACATGGGAAGGAAAACATCGGGTCTGTTACAGAGTTACGTTTTCAGGCTTGATGTTTATTTTGCGATTATTAACAAATGATCGCTTGATCACTGCAGTTTAGTTAGCTAATTTAAACCGCTCTACTGATGAGCTCTCAAAGAGTTGGTATGTGGGTCGCCTTATTTGTGTGTTAACTGAAACGAAACCCACCAAATTCTGCAGCACATGTTCATGTTAAGGTTGCCAAAGTCAAGCTAGCACAGCTGACCTCCACACCACTTCCACGTGATTTCTTTTTTCGAAATTAAAAGTTTTCACTGACAAGCACTCCTGTGCTTTTATGTTACTCAGTAGTCATAGTGATGACAATTAATAGTAAAACATTGCGTCCCTTTTTAAGCTTGTGATTGGGTTATTTTTCCCAACCATTGATACTACTGATGTCAGAAGTGGTTTGTCACACACTGAAAAAAATAACTCTTTGGATGAACATAAAAAAATCATGCTAATCCACCTGATTACTTTGCTTTATTTCAACACCATGTAATTCTGTTACTCCTATTTAAAGCAAATGTGTTGGCTCAATTTAATTTATTAAGGTTGATTCAAATCATTTACTATAGTTGGACCCAATGTAATTTAAAAGAGCCAGCCCAACTAATTTGTAATGCTTTGGACCGAATAATTTACTTTACTTGATCAAGATTAATGCAAATTTAGTTGAAAGCAACTTTTTTTTTTTCTCCGAAGAGTTTTTGCGGCGCTGGTGGCTCGTATTTTTTGAGACAGCAGGCAGACAGGGTGAGGACATGCGGTAAAGGTCAAGAGAGTCGAACCAGCGACGTCTGCGTGTAGCGTGCTAACCCCCTGAGCCACCACAGCATACCCAAGAAACCAACTTATTTTACAGTGGTACCTTCACACTACTTAATTGAGTTGATCCAACTCATGAAAATTAAATCAGCTTAACAAACACGCTTCATGCTGAAAGAAAACTATTTAATCGTGTGAAACTCCTTTCTATGATTTAATTACGTTAATTCAAATAAATTTTTTTAAGTTACATCACATTAAGTGTTTTAAGACAGGACTGGGTGAAAGAACGCTCAACAATTAGAAAAAGTACAACAGAACTGTATTGTCAAAACCCAGCCACCTTACTGTATTTTCATCCTGTAGTTTTTCAGCTATTTGTTCCAGTGCAGTTCTGAAATGCCAAGAGTGCCCTGCAGCGAAAAACAAATATCTATAGTTTAATGTGTAACTAAAACCTCTTTGAAGTCTTCCCAGGGGCAAAACAGTTATGTCTCATAATCTCTCGTGATCCCCTGACCTCACTAGATCCTCTTCGGAGGGAAATTAATCTGACTAAATTGAATCATGTTATCTCAACTTGAACAGGTTATTCAAGTTGAGACAAAAACGATTTTCTCGCGTGAACTCACGTGATCTCACTCGTCTTCAGCACTATATCAGTCTGACTAGAATAAATCATGTTATCTCAACATGATTACATTTCATAAACGTGAAGTTGTTGAATTTCTTGTTTATCCAACATGATTGTATCACGATTTTGTTTGAAACATGAAATTATTTGGTTAAAAGTACATGATATTCTTTTGTTAATGTGATACCCACCTAAGATCATTTAATTTTTTTTCCCCACCAGGGGGTCTTTTTGTGGGCTCTAGTGTCCCTTATACCACAGTAGGCTGACAGGAAGGGGAGAAGGAGAGGGAGGAAGACATGCGGCAAATGTCGTCAGGTCTGGGAATCGAACCCGCGACGAGGACTGAGGGCCTCCAAGCGTGGGGCGTGCTACCCTCTACGCCACCGGAGCACGCCCCGCCTAAGATCATTTTTTTCAGTGCATGAACCCCAAACCCCACAAGCCACAGAACAGTGTGAAGCGCGGCGACTGAGACATCATGGACACATCAGAGTACAGGGATGTTTCTCACACCACGATGTTGTGGATGTTATAGTACTATTGTGTTTTCCTAACTCTGAGTCTCGTCAATCAGAAGATTTGTCACGAAGAGGAAAATGTATAAAGTTGCATTTTTCCAGCCACATGTTCTTCAAGCACCCAGCTGAGGACTCGTTCCTCCCGCTCTGGCCGTCTCTCGCTTCTGGTCTGCGTTTATCTTTCCTCACCGCTGTAGACAGTAATGATTACTTTTTGTCTCATGTCCGTCGCTGGGAATTAAAAGTTAATGTGTCGGTCAAAAAGTGCATCGTGAAGAGGAAAATAATATATGCAAGTCACACCTGACTAGTCAATACCGTTGTTGATAAGCGAACCGAGACGGCTTGTTGTGTTCTCTGACTTTGCACAGCGTGACAGCTGGTCGTCTGATGGAGAAATCAACAGAAAATCAATGCTAAGGCATTGTGGTCTCCCAGTGCACCCTGCTCTCTGCTCCCTAAACGTCTGTCAGTGGAACCTGGATCAGAATGTCCTTCAGATCCAGGGCATTTCAGCGGGGCTTGTGACAGGAAGTGAACCGGTACTGGATGATGTTGTGAACTTCACAGAGCAGCCCGGATCGGGTCAGGGCTCTCCAGAGGCTCTCTGGCTACTGGGAGGATTTGAAACGCATAAAGTCAGGAGGACTTTGTAAAGTAGCAAAGTGTTTAATCCCTTTTATCTACAACACAGAGGTTGAACTGAATGACAGATGTGAGAGACAGTCGTAAAAAATTATTATAGCCCATTAAACATTCTCTTCTTTCAAAGGCGGTGTTCTTAAACTGACGTCTTATAGTTATTAATTTGTCATTGAGAGAGTGATCCAGTCACACCACTGCATCTCATAAAGATAGAAATCTGAACTCGTTTCTTCTCCACCATGGCAGCCACCTCAAATCTGCTGTGGCGGTTTGACCGATGTGTGTGTTTGCGACTGTCCGTCTCATCAGCTTGGTGTCGCATGCAAAACAGTTTGATGTGAACTTTTTGAGTCCACAGTGAATCTGTCTCCAGTACGCATGGTCCTCTGTGTAGTGAAGTATGACTGAGTATGTTGGGGTCTTTGTAGTGCCGTGGTTCCTCCTCACCGCGTCTTCCAGATTATTCAGGCAGGTTCTTTAGCTAAAACATGGGTGGACAACTTCTGGTCTTGAGGGCTGGTGTCCTGCAACGTTTAGATGTATCTCTACTTCAGCACACCTGAGTCAAACAATGAGGTCATTAGCAGGACTCTGGAGAACGTGACTGCACTTAGGAAGTGACTTAGCTATTTAATTGAAGTGTGTTGGACCAGGGAGACATCGTAGAGTTCCAGGACTCCAGTCTTTGAAGATTTAGATTGCTCGTTCATGAGCTAGAGCCTTCTGAAGGTCAGCAGGTAAGATTTTAGTGTTTTTGGAGACTCTTTTTCAGCATCTTGCAGCCTCCTGTCAAGGTAAAATTATGGCTAAACCTAAGCACCTCGGTTGTTGCTTTATTTGTAGACTGCTTTCTGTATGGTTATGAAATAGCTGATTTTCAAATTATTTTGATCTCTCTTTAAATCCCCTAGCAGGCTCATAATCGGCAACAATCTTCATTCTGAAAGCTCCAGAGAGCTCTTTGGTCTTCATCATGCTTGTTTCATGTCATTTTCACTGAGTATAAATTTACATCTATCCTTTATATTAAACTTTTTATTGTAAGTTCATTTTTTTTATTTAAATATTTCAGTTTTTCTAAGATTCATTTTAAACCCACAGGCTGTAGTCGGGTGTACAGACTGATTTTCCTGGTTGCTTTTTGCCTTAAGCTTGGCTTTTCTACTTACGACTGACATTTCCATCTCTCTAGAGCTCCCATGGCTCCACTCTGTTTCCTGTGTGCAGCAAATGATTGTGCATAGCTGTCTCCACTCAGCTCATCAGCTGCACAGTATGAAAGCCGGGAGATGCAATATGTGTCATTGGATGTTTTGGCAAAACAAGCATATTGTTTTTTCTCCAAGAAATGCTTTCTGGAATTGGCAAAAATATCTTCCTCCCTTACAGATTTCTTCCTTTTTGCTAAACCAACTTGGGCCCATTTCAACAGGTAGTCACCCCCTAAACTTAATAACAGGTTTTGTCACCATGAGAGGCAATGGCTGCCATCAGTTGTTTACAGCGACCGACACTTTTACTTTGCCACTGGGAAAATTTGGCCCACTCTCCTTTAAAAAAAAAGAAATTGAAGGTTTGAGAACAGGAAGGTCAGACAAAGGATGGAAACCCTGATTTTGATAAGGCAGTTTTAAAAAAAAGCTGTGCAGACATTTTAAATCACCTGTATACATTTTATTGAATGTCTTAACATGCAATAACCTTTCAAAACCATCCATTCATCAACTCTCAGTGTTAGCCTGGACCAGACACGTGTCAGATGTTTCTCGTTACCTGATATGCCAAAATCGAAAATGGCAAGGTTAACGATCATGAGTTCAGGAGGCTTCAGCTTGGTCTTGCGTTTGATGGTCATATAAATGACGTAGCCATTTCCTGTTGCAGACAGGATTCCTGTCAAAGAGAGAAAGAAAGCTTTACTGTTAGGTGATCTTTTTTTCTTCAAGCTCAAGCCTTCGATTGTAGCCTGGCAATTGCCCTCCACTCAATTCCACTCTATTGTCGTTTCCCTTCGGCGCTCTGAAAACTTTCCCTTTGCTTTCATCCTGACCAATCAGTGAACAGAAGGAGTTGCGAATGATGCGTAGATTTTTTTTCTGCGCTGTTTTAGAAATGTCGTTTGCCTGTGGTTGCAGTTTGGCAACAACAGTGGAGGAAGAGAACAAAACCGCTTAGACTATGTTGGCCACACCTCCAAAACAAAACACTTCCTTCAGCTTGCAGAGCCAAACGTTAGCAGCAAGCAATCATTTCTCAAAAGTCGAAGCTCCAGACCCTTTGTACGAAGCAAAGTAAGGAACAAGTTATTTTTACCAGACTACTTCTATGGAGTTCAGGTCTTTAAAGAAAATAACAGATTTATGACGGAAAATACAGAATTTGACAGGGACTTCAAAAATATGATGAGTTTAAGGATCTGGAGTGAAACCAAAGTGACTTCCTGTCAGGATTTAGCTGCAGGACCAGAATAATCCTAATTGGAGCTAGAATGTGGAAAAAATAAAACGGTCACCACCATGGATAGCTTAGTTAACAAATTACAGGCCACCAAACCTTTTGTCAGTTTTCCATCTAAGATTTCATTGGCAAAGTGATTGTAGATTAAATCAATTCAGAAGGACAGTGGAGTTTTAAAGTAGAAGGAGATGAACCAGAGCTACGTTCAAGCCTCACCTGGAATGTGGCTCATAGTCATGCTGAGGTTTCACACATTAAATACAGGTTTCCTTTTAAGTGTAAGTAATTTTATACAAAGGACATGAGTACTATTACGGAGGTGTAACGTGTAAAATTAGTTATTTTGTACCTTGTAATGTTTTATACTCATGTATGCATCTAGAAGACATTAATTAGACTTATGCTAATTGGTTATGAAAGCTGTTTGTGCTTCGGGGGTTGGCAGGTGATGAACAGAGGGTTATCAAACTCTTCCTACTAGCTGCTGTTGCCTGAAAATACCAGGATGTTAATGAGTCCAGTGGGACCTGACAGCAAACCAGAGAGCCATAAAACCAAACGAAGGAGCTGCAAAGCCGCACTGAGCCGATGTCTGGGGGATAACATGGCTCTGATCTGGAACCTTTTATGTTACATAAAAGGAATATATTCTAAAAATATAATTAAGCACCAACGTGGTGTTTTTTATATTTTATCTTTTCATAATGAATTGTATTAGTGCAATTTGAATAGCATCTGGACAGGTTGTATGTTTTGACAGAAATGTTCTATTTTTCATCATTTAGTTTTCTTTAAAGGGGGCAGCATTGTGTGTTTTCCAGGCAGCCTGATAAATTCGACTGAGAGCCAATTGGAAAGTCGAGCACGTCAAATTACATTCCAATAAGTTATTTTAACTTGAACAGATCAGATTCCCCCTTCTAGGGGGTCTTTTTGTGGGCTCTAGTGTCCCTTATACGACAGTAGGCTGACAGGAAAGGGGGGAAGACATGCGGCTAATGTCCTCGGGTCCGGGAATCGAACCCGCAACGGCCACGTCGAGGACTCAAGACCTCTAAACATGGGTCGCACTATCCTCTACGCCACCACAGCACGCCCCAGAACTTAAAATTTTTGATGTAAAAACTTTATGGGTTCTATGTTTCCATTTTTGCATTTTCCCCTCATCTGTGAACTTTTGTGGCCCCCACTTTGAAGAACGCTGCTTTACACCATAACCTCAACTTGGGAACTTGTGGCAATCTGCCTTGCCCAGAGACAAATTGACCTCTGGCAGCATGAACCCGGAATCGACCCACAACTTTTACACCGCCAGGCGACTCCTCTGCCAACCCGGCCTCTGTCACCTCCCTGTTATTGGAAAACTTTAATGCGTTAACCATCACCACCAGACACATGCAGATTAAGTGGATGTGTGGCTTTAATGCAGTCCGAAAATAAACAATGAAACCTTTAGCATCTCCCCCACAGATTGAGCAGTTTGGCCTCCAACTCCAACCTGTTTCCCATCAGATGTTTCCCATTCAGCCAGTTTGATTCACACAAACATTCCTTTAACTGAATAAACCACATATATAGGGCCACTCGAGGTGAAATTAATTGAATAACTGCCACAATGAGCAGACTGTGCACCTCCCCCATTTCCATGTACTCATATGATACACCAGGAAGGAACATAATAGCGAATGGAGGCTCTCTGCCAAAGCTGGGCTGTGGGTCAATGTGAAAGTTATTTTTAAAAAAAAAAAAAAAAAAAAACACTCTCAGACGGC
Organism: Gambusia affinis; assembly: GCF_019740435.1. Lineage (NCBI taxonomy): Eukaryota > Metazoa > Chordata > Actinopteri > Cyprinodontiformes > Poeciliidae > Gambusia > Gambusia affinis. The sequence continues at coordinate 20,615,121 of NC_057889.1, read as the reverse complement.
ATGAACTGTCTAACCCCTCAGCTTCTGCCGGCCTGGTCCTCCTAACTAGGTTTGCCTATTTGGATGAATGATGAGGATAAACAAAATGTATTCCATGTCTTGCTCAATGTCCTGCTGCATTAGGTAATAAGGTCTGTACCCTTTAAAACGTTTTCAACTTGGCAACTAGTCACCACAACAAATTTTACTGGACAATAAATTGTCCCAGTGATTATTGCGATAAACGATAATATTGTTGTTTTGAGACCATTTTTCAGTACTATAATGTTAATAATGCAAGATCAAAAGAACACTTTGCACTGGAACTGGGAGTTATTTTAAAAAAGGACTCAAAACAATAATTAAAGGGGAATAAAAAAACACACACATAAATAAAATGGACTAGATCACTAAGTCATAACGCTTAAAAAAATATGACTCATCAGAATCATCAGAATGGTTACTGGAACATGTTTACTTACTCCCTACCACCAACTTCAATGTGTTTTATTGGGTTTCTTATGTGGCAAATGCATGAATGAGTTTTTTAAAATGGTTTCACAAACAAAAATCTGAAATGATTTTGGCTTGTATATTTAAAACCTTGCAGTTATATAAATGTAACTTTTCAAAATTCAAGTCTCAACGCGGCCCAGAACATGCCACTCCAGCGGTGAAACACGGTGGTGGAAGTGTCATGCAGTGGGGATGGGTTTCTGCATACGGGCCAAAAAAAGCTGGTCAGGACAAAGAGAAAAGGAGAGCTAGAAAAATAATTATGACTGTGTTCAGATCAAAAGTCTATTCAAGTGTCAGAATGGCCTAGCCAAAGTCCAAAACAAAGTTCTAATAAGTCTATGCCAAGAATTGAAAACTGATGTTCACGGATGCGCTCTGCCCAATCTGTCAGATGTTGAGTTATTTTACAAAGATGAATTAGCAAAGACAAGAAAAAACAGAAGCAGTAAATCTTTGACTCTACATCGTAATACAATTGTATTCCACACACACACACACACACATCCCCACACCCACAGAGTTATAATCTACCAGCCCTTTATTCCATTGAGACAGCCATAACCTTATCGTCTCTTTCTTTTATATTGCAGCAGTGGATTTCTATTAGCTGCTTTTTTTTCCAACTGTAGCTTGAAGAGTTATTTTCACACACAGTAAACACACAATAACATTGCTTCTGTTTATCTTTGCTCTGATTCAGGAACCTTCGCTTCTTTGTGTGTGTCAGGACCTTGGAGGACAGAAATTGCGCAAGAAATCTGAACACTTTACTAACGTTCACATCTGACACAACTAAGCAGATGTCATTTGAACTGTAAGACTTATTTTGCCTTTAGAGCTTGACTCATGATTAAGACGTACTGTATCTTGGGAAGTACAAGTTAATAAAAGATCTTTGTGAGGCAGGATAACTGTAGACCTTTAGAAAGTCAACTCCTCGCAGTGACAAGCAAATTGTCTAAAGGTTTGGACAATAACTAAACTTACTGTGAAATCAGTTTTGCCTTTTGTTTGACTGGTTTTGTTGGATGTACACCAGCTGGACCTGATTCACACCAGCCCTGTTTGGGCCACTTCAGTCAAACTCTAGTTCCTTCTGCTAGAAAGTCTGGTTCATTTGGTACAAGCAAACTCCAATGTGGACCTAAATAGCGAACTCTGTCCCACCTGAAAACCTTAACCTTGGTTTGGTTCTGTCTGAATGCATATGTGACCACCAAGCAGACTGGAGAATGCAACTTTCTGGGTAAACGTAACCAAAACAAGCAATGACTGGTGACCTTCTGCCAAAGACAAAAGTCAAATCCTGCAACCGCTAAAATCTGACATGAAGGAGGAAGTTGCGCTCAGTGTCGTCTTCAGAGGTTTTTATGTCATTTTCTTTTAGAGGTTCCTGGTGAAGCGCCACCATGTGTGACGGGAGGGAATGGGTTTTTTAAAAGACTTGGATAGTTTGACACAGCAGAGTGTAAAGGGAACGACAACAGCTGAAAATGTAGCAAATGTTGCGATTTTGACCCCCAATCAAAGAGAGCCAACACTATCAGATGTGGAAAATCCCTTATTTAATGGCTGAAACCAAACATGATTTCTGTTCTCCAGTACAAACAATTCAAATTTCTACAAATAATGTTCTTATTTGTCTTTGTCTACCTTGTCTCTGGCAAACTTCAATATGATATTTGCGTTTTTCCTAGATATAGTACACACTCCATCGGAGATACTATACAGTTATTTTGACATCAACAGTAAGAAAAGTGTGATATTCTAATGTTTTTGGAGACTTTTTTCAGAAACTTGCATGCGTTTTTGGGGGTCAACATTAACAGGTTAGTGAATGAACTTTGCATGTTGTCAGTCAGCAGCACACCGAACAGAACGTCTGAGCTTTAAATCTCATTCAAAATGCCACGTAATAGTGTTTTAATTATAAGCACATGTTGTCAACAATAATTGCATTTTATTTTAACAAGGTATTTTCACCTGTATGAATTTATGTTAGAGTTATTATTCAATACCAATACATCCTAAAATGTTATTTCTTAAGGTGTTTTTTTCACGACTGTAGGTGTGTTTCTGTGTTTTCCACCATTAAAAATTGTAATAAAAAAAGACTAAATCTTCATTTTTCTAAAAAAAAAAAAAAACCTGATTACATAATAAATTATTTGGGTTCACGAGTCATCTTACCTGCTGCAAAGATTAAGAAATTAAAACTAACGTGAATAAAAATATTCCACCCGCAATAAAGAAATACGACACAACATTAAAACTTTGGTCATCTCTTAATATTTTTCAATATTGGAGGTTGGCGCTCGCTGCTCTGGGTGAATCATCATCATGTGATCCTCCTGATGGCCTTCAAGCAAAAGTTAGACACTACGCTACACTCTTTGAATTTGGAGACATTCTAACCAGTAAAAGATACAAAAGCTCATTTTGTTATCAGCAACTGGTGAATAAACTATTATCGCTGCAGCACTAACCCTGTTGGGTAACTTTATTTAGTGGTTCTCTTGAGTCTATGCCTGTCATAAAATTATTTTTAATAGACTTCAAAAAGAAAAAAACTTTACAAAGCTCTTTGGGTCATTTTGGTTTAGATGTATAAAATTTTGAATCCCGTGAAATACAACTTTTATTATGTTTTTTTTTGTTTGTTTTTTTCCCAAAGCAACACAAATATTTAGTTTTCTCAATCAAATATACACAAATTAGATTTTCCCCAGCCTGAGAGTATCATGCCTGTGATTGTCATTTCTGCTACAGCCTTTCCTGGAGAAGCAGGTCACAGTCTGTACTGTAGATTAACTCGCTGTAGAAGTCTCCTTCAACTGGGACAACATTGTTCCTGGTTTCTAGGGTTTAGAGTCTGTGTGGTCCTGCGGGTGAAACAATCCCTGCTTAAAGGACAACCTGTCTAACCACCTTTACTTTGTTGCTAATTTTCTAAGGACCCAAGTTTGTTGAGGTTTGATTCTCACAGGAAAGCCTGGGTAATTGTTTACCTCCTGTTTGTGCAACATTCATAGTTGGACGTCTTAGCAACTCATCGGCTTTTCTATCCTGAAAAGTTTGACCAGAGAGAGAGAGAGAGCAAATTTCCATGATTGTTATCAGTCAGTAACCTTTTCCCGATCCTTAGATGTTTTGTGAGTTTGGCATTATAATTCTTGTTTTATGACTTCAATTCTTTAGGTTTGTATTGGAACAGCGATACATAAATGTACCGATACATGTGAGACTGTATCGCTATTGTCTTTTAAACCTTTTCTAGCTGCAGTATGCTACTTTTATATATATATATATATAAAATTCCATATTCATTAAAACTGTCTCTATGTGGTGACATGGTGTGAGAAGCTTAATCTGTGAAAACCTCCTCCCAGAGCAGTCTGCAGGAATGTACCACTGCCAGTGAAAAGCAACCAATCAGAGCCAGAAGGAGGGTTTTAGTCCAGTCAACCTCATGTACGCCGCTAAATGTACAAATGATGGAGAAACAACTTACAGTGACAGGAAAACCGTTTATCCACTCTCATTGAAGGCCATGCTAACTAGCCCTAGCATTTGAGAGCAAGGAGGGGGTGAGCACGAGAGTGACTGACAGCGCTAAGACCCTCCTCCTGGCTCTGATTGGTTGTTTCTGAGTGGTGTATTTCTGCAGTTAGTACTGGGAGCAATGGGAGAAGACAGTGAAGTTAGATTTTGTCACAAATTATCTGTCTTATACTGTCATGACGTGATGATAATGTTAACAAATTCAACCGAACTGTGATACTTGCAAAACCCACAGATTATCAATATGTCCAATGAATGGATGTGTTTTGGTGAACTTGCTCACCTGGTGTCAGCTTCAACCGTCTCCAGTGTTTAAGGTTTAATGTTTTCTATTAGACTGAACAGTGATTTAATCCGCAGGGTTTTCTATAACTGCTGAGCACGAGCTGCGATACTGTTAACAACGTCTAGCAGCTGTTATCAGAACATATTCCATTTGTCCTACTTTTCTTCCTCCACAAACACTGGCCACTGGAGCCTGCTGGTGGTTTTGTAGTGTAGTTATTTGCGCGGCGGACGTCGTCATCCCACTGAAACAAAGCCATCTTCTTCAAAAACCGTTCCCTTTCACAACTCGCTAATTAAGATTTAGTAATGTGCTTTTTGTGGATACACAGCAGAGCAGCACCAAGCTGACTCTCCTCTCTATCAGCCACCCTGCAGACCTCACTCCTATACTGAGATAATAAGCAACGGAATGTGGACAGGATATGAGGAGCGAGAGAGGAACGTCCAAATCCTCCAACCTTCAGATCTGCAAACAGGAAGTATATATTGATGTTGTTTTTGTATTTCTAATTTGGACCCTATCCCAAACACCAACAAACAGAGATTTTTTATAAAATCTCTGTTTGATTGTGAAGTCAAAGTCATCCTAAATGGATTATTACCATCAAGCGGAACTCTTGTATTGTCTCAACAAATTTGTATGGGTTTTTTTCACATGAGCCGTGGATCCCTGCAGCTCCTCCGGAGTCGACACAGAGCCCTACACTGCTTATTAATTGCACATTTGTCTCATAAAAAAGAATGCCTTAGTTTCAGTCAGTTGTTAGCTCTTCACATGTGCCCATAAAGTGACAATATGTGCATCAAGTTCGCCTGATTCTATGAAGGATTTTCTTTTCACGCTGATCTGAGGAATGTTAATGTCTAAGAAGTTAACTGACATGGTTGATTAAACTGACGGAAATGAAAACACACCTGATAAATCAAAGCCAACACGAGGGCAGATGAAGGCAAATCAGCAGACTGTCTTTCACTCCATTAGCTAAAAGACTTCAGCGCGTGCAGCAGCTGAGTTATTCTTGTTCTGTCACTGATTCAGAGAGAGCTGTTAGATAGACAGAACATCTTGATGTGTGCTTTACCCCCTGTGTGAAAAACCTTACTTTTATGAATTACCCTTCAGACTAAAGCTTTAACACCCTTCTTTAGTCAATACTCTACGTATTGTTTATACTGAGAATAAATTAGTCACATGCAGACTCTTTGCATTAATTGGTATTTATGGGGGTACTTTATTATATATTCAGGCTGATATAAAACTACACACGGTGCTGTGGCGGCGCTGGAGTCAAGCACAACCTGCAACATTATGTGGGCATGGCTCTGGTGTGGTATGTTTTAATTTCAATAAATATGATTCTGATCTGAAATATCCTCTTGAACTCTTTGAACACTTTGTTCCAGATGTCTGCTTCTTCACCTGTAGAGAGGTTTTTCAAAGCACTGTATTGCAGCACCTTTGGGTGAAACTTACTAATATTCCCTTTGTTGGACCAGACTGATAGACAACACACTGTATAATTTTCTTGCTGACTGATAACAGAATCCAACATTATATTTCTCCCAAAAGAGACAGAAAATGATTGCTGCTCTCAGAACATTACATCTGATCCTTGAGACACTACTATATCCAGTATTACAGCAAAGTAGTACCAAATACGCTTTAAAACAGAAACTCATGGTTGCTGGAGGGGAGGAAGATAAACAAAGCCAAGACATAAGAAAACCTTGAATGAAAGGTAAAACAAACCCCCTGAAGCTAACAGAAACGGTAGATAGAAAGGAACATTAATCTAAGGAAGACCGACGTACAAGAATACACAAGAAACTAAAGTCCAACCACCTACAGATCATGAAAGTCCCCCACATCCACCCATTCCCCAAAGAGTCCAGGCAGGCGGAACAAAACAAAACCCAGACCAGGTGGACACAGGGGGCCTCAAAAGGAGGGCCAGAAGGAAAACAAAAAAACAACATGCCAGGCACGTGGAGGAAGCCTTATATGGAGGGCAAGAAAACAAGTTCAGGGCAAGTTCAGATGGACAAGCTGACTCAATGACCAGGATGTTCCTGTTCTTTATAGGCCTGGAAACTCTTCTGACCTTTAATCTCTATGAAAATCTTTTGACTTTTGTCAAGAGGAAAACGAGTGACACTGGGTCCAACAATGAAGATGAGCTTAAGGCAGCTATCAAAGCAGCCTGGGCTTCCATTACACCTAACCAGCTACAGGCGGAGCTCCTCCATGTCACAGCACATTGATGCAGGAAGTCAAACAGAAGGAGATGCAACCAGGTCACAGTGCAGAGAAATGAACAGACCTTACAGAAACCTGATGTTTGTGCTCAAGACATCCATCTTTACCTCTATGCCACAGTCATCAAAATTTCAAAAAACAAAAGGTTAGAATATTTTACGCTGCGTTATGAATCTCTATAATATGGCCGTTTCGCTTTCTGAAATGACTGGCAAGAAATACTGCATTTTAGGTAATATTAAAATAATTTTATATGCACGTGTGTGTACACTTATTTCCTTAAATTTCACTAAACAACAAACTAATCCAACTGGAGTTTAACTACATCTGTTCTTTTAATTATATGACATTATGTACCGTTTTACCTAGTTTTCATACTCTGACTGTAATATTCTCTCTTGCAGTGAGGGTGTGACATATTGATCGTTTGGGTGGAATTGTCCAGGAACTGAAGGATTCCCATTCACTAAAATAAACCCCAAACATTAAATAGTTTTGCTAAGAGGTGTGCGCAATGTGTGGGATGACAAGGAATGTGAAAGAAGTGCTGAGGTGGATGTTGGCTGATACGGAAACTCACCTATGATGCAGATGTACAAAGCCGCAATAATGTCCGCCTCTCTGGAGAGCCTCGAAGCAAAGGGGTCGTCACGCAGGAGATAATGGGGGACGTATGCGGGGTACGGCCATGTTGTGTTCTCCATCACTGCCATCAGTGGGGAATATCCTGTGAAGCAAAAGGAAGAAGTTTGAAACAATAGAAGAGCTTCCTCAAATAGAAAAGGATTCACAAAGACACGAGGTTTCAGGTAAGCATTGCAGAAAACCAACACTTCCTGTTCCAGCTCTGCTGCATAGATTGTTGCATGAGTCTCTTTTTTTTATCTGAATAAAAAACAACCAGCGCTAAAAAAAAATCTGATGCCACAAGTGTCAATAAGTAGCGGACACTTTGCAGCGAAACAGGAAATGACAGCTAAACTGGTGTTCTATACAAGGATGCAGCGATTAACTTTTTTCACTTCCGATGCCGATGCCAATATCTGAAGTTTAGTATCGGACAATTCTAATCCGATACAGAAAAACAACTGAATATACTTAAAATGCTTTTTTTTAATCACAGGCATAAATGTACTGAATTACAAATGTATTTAATAACTCTGGACAGTTCAGCTCACTCTAATGCACCAAAAGTTATAAATATCTTCTAACAGCCTGCTTGGCATTCACACGTACATTTGAACAGCAACCATAGTTCACTTTAACCCAACTGAGACCAAGGTTCGTCGGCAGAGATCACTTATTTGGTCCACATCAGAGTTCATACACTCCTCCAGAAACACAGCGGATTCTCCAGGCAAACAAACTAGAGTTCGATTAAAGCGGACTAAACACGGCCGTTGAGAACACACCGTTTCAGAGTTTGGTAATAATCTCCTTCCTTCAACTTCACAGTTAAGTATCATTTGGTTTTGGGCTTTGATTGTGTATGGGGGAAAAAATTACGAGAGTCAATACTTTGGAAGGATACAGCTTCTAATTTGGTCTTCACCGTTTCATATCTCTGCCAGAACCCAGAAAGTCACAGCTCCATTGTTAAATGATGAAATCTGAGCCAAAGTACCTCGATAACAGCATTAAAAAGAGCTGCTCAAAAGTTCCCCCCTAACTCTTTCACATCATTGCATTTTGTACCGCAACTATGTCTTCCTGAGACAAGCGTTGACCTGAAATGCTGGGGATCACATGGTTCACCGAGGATGGCATTAATAAGGTTTGTCTGGGCAGCTCCATGGCTCTACAGGCCTGGGAGGTAAATGAAGAAAATTAACCAACAAAAAATCCAAAAATCAAAACAAACTGGAAACGCGAGGGAACAAAAGGTAATCCAGGAAGGGAAGCATGGGTAGTTACAATCAGAGTGACGAGACGGACTAGCATGACTGGGATAGAGGAGCTTAAATACTGGGAGGTAGTAAATGATGGAACAATGGCCTAGCTAGACTTAGCATTCATGGCCGTCTCCGTTGCAGGGAAACTAGTTGTAGCGTAGCAGAGATCAAAGGATAGGGGTACACAAGATAAAAACCATGTCGTACCACCATCTTCCTACAGCGTCCTGTGGTCGTCATAGTAACAGAGCATTCCCTTTAGAGATTTGCCTCTTCCATCCATCCATTATCTGAACACCCTTCTTCCCTAATGGGGTCAGGAGGGTTGCTGGTGCCAATCTCCAGCTGCGTCCCGGGCGAGAGGCGGGGTACACCCTGGACAGGTCGCCAGTCTGTTGCAGGGCAACACAAAGACATACAAGACAAACAACACACTCACACCTAGGGAGAATTTAGAGAAACCAATTAACCTGACAGTCATGTTTTTGGACTGTGGGAGGAAGCCGGAGAACCCGGAGAGAACGCACGCATGCACAGGGAGAACATGCAAACTCCATGCAAAAAGATCCCCGGCCGGGAATCGAACCCAGGACCTTCTTGCTGCAAGGCAACAGCTCTACCAACTGCGCCACTGTGCAGCCCAGATTTGCCTCATACAATCATAAAAACCCACCTCATCCTGTCACTGTCGCTCAAAAACCTTTCATCAAAAAAACCTATGATTTTTTTTTTTTTAATTGGTGTGTTTCCATTAAGCAAATGTACTTTGGTAATTTCAGTTTGTGCAAATATATTGTCAATGTTGCTGCAAGACAGCAGGGCTCGGCACTGCCCCAAATAAAGACTCCTCCATGCCTAACCAGAACCCAGCAGCACTTTAATCACCACAAATGCATAAAGGAAGAAATTGAAATTAGTCCATTTTTAACCAATTTGTAGACAAGCAGTTTGTTTACTTGCAAAGGAAACACTAAGCGTCTATGGAGAGGTAAAGCACTGATCAGACCCCAGGGCAGGATTAGAATGTGCTCTATTGAACTGTGTGTATCCAAGACTAAACCGAGAGATCACAAGATGAATCAAACATTCTTCTTTCAGTTCGTTTATTTCCACGTGTCTAATGTGATCACAGCGCAGTGAAGTGCTGCTCATCATAAGCGGTTCGGCCAAATTCCTCCAGCCCTCTGACATCTCAACATCAGACCAGCCGATGCCGTGAACGTTCCCACACACCTGATGTTTCCCAGAAGGTTTAAATAGAGTTTCTTATTTATATCGAAGTGGTGGTGAATAGAAATTCTATTTGCAGTTTTCCTCAGTAGATAAGCCTGTCGCAATAAGCAATAAATCAATTAATCGCATGGTGGATTAAAATGAGCTGATGATTTTATGCAATACACTTTTATAGTGTTTTGCCTGCACGTGGTTTTCATTTCCATCCATCCATTTTCTTTACACCCTTCTTCCCTAATGGGGTCAGGAGGGTTGCTGGTGCCTATCTCCAGCTGCGTCCCAGGCGAGAGGCGGGGTCACCCTGGACAGGTCGCCAGTCTGTCGCAGGGCAACACAAAGACAAACAAGACAAACAACACACTCACACACACATTCACACCTAGGGACAATTTAGAGAGACCAATTAACCTGACAGTCATGTTTTTGGACTGTCGGAGGAAGCTGGAGAACCCAGAGAGAACCCACCATGCACAGGGAGAACATGCAAACTCCATGCAGAAAGACCCCGGGCCGGGAATCGAACCCAGGACCTTCTTGCTGCAAGGCAACAGCTCTACCAACTGCGCCACTGTGCAGCCCCGGTTTTCATTTCAGTTTTTTAAATTTTTTATTTTGGATATTTGAAAAATCTTTGAGATGCAGTCTTAAGCATTCAGTATGAAATTAAAGTTTATTGGTCTTTGAGAGGGTCGACCTGCATCATTATACCACTATATCAATATATCACTTGGAAATGGTCTCAAGATGGCAATGTTATCATTTAGCACAATGATAACAGGAATAATTTATTGTCCAGCAAAATTTATCATCGTCCTGACAGACCTATGAGCTGCTTTGGCGCATAGCAGCCAGTGCATTCCTGAAAACAACAAACACAAGCTGCAAAATCAAGTTGATAACCTGTGATAGTGTGATGTCAGCATCATCAACATGATGAAGGACCGGACACAGTCATTTATTAACATGTTATTTAAATGGCTTTATCATTATGACTCATCACTCTGTGATTTCCAACAGGAAAAAAAAACAAAAAAAAAACAGGTCTCAGTTCCAATACCTGAAAATGCTCAAGAAATCAATACAAATACACAGTATTTACACAGCCTTTAGAATTATGGTTAAAGTTGGACATTTTCAGGAAAGAACGAGAAAGACAAAAATAAAATTGACAGATTTGTATGGAATTGTATGGAAGAAACTGGCACAGGTCCAAACGGATTTGCAATTTGTAAGGCATGAAACTTATACAGTGATGAGCAGAAATGACTGAATGTTGTGGAGCTTCAACTAACGGCAAGAAAACAACTGAGAAAAACAATAAATATGTAAATAACCTGGTCGTCTTTATATTCCACTCCATAGTCCCAGGAGTGACTACCTGCACAATCGTCAACAATGGCCAAGTGTTTGCACTTATAGACTGCAAACACGTCTAGGCTTCCGAATAAAGAAGACTGTAGCAGAATGATTCAACTTTACCTGAACATATTAAGATCTTGTTAACAAAAAACAAGGTGACAAGTTAACAAAAACAAGGATGTTTTCACAGCTGGTAGTCCTGTTGACTCAGTTCCATTGGAGAATACAATTTTATGAACTATTCTCCCCCTGGCCTGTGGGGGCGCTGCACAAAGAACTACTGAAGGAAATGACACAAAGCCCTCTGAAGAAGACACTGAAGAAGACATTAAAGGCACAGCAAAAATAGGAGACAGGAAAATGTAAAAAGAACAGATAATAATAAAAGAAATTGTGAGGAAAAACAAAAGTTAGGAGACAAAAATGGGAAAACATAAAGCAATACATTCAAAACAGTAACATTTATATGACATGCTTAAATGTCTAATTTGCTGGGACAAAACTAAATATGAATGTCAATAAATATATTGTTGCATTTTAAATGTTTTGATTTATTTGTTTATTGGGCCGTTTAAATATTTCTGTCAGTTTCTGTCCTCCGTAGACAGGCACTGACAGATGTAGAGAAACATTCTCCATGTGTCAGAAAACTTTATGCCATCTTGTCAATTCCATCATGACGATTAAAACCCAAACCCTGAGGGTGAATGACTCACACAGTTTAGTCTGAAGTGTCAAAGTGACACCAGGAGAACACAGCGTACAAATTCTCACTTTTTAAAATGACAGAAGAAGCGTTTACACCGGGACAACAGCTTTTTTTTTTTTTAATCATACGTATAACTCTTATGCAACTTCTGGAAAGGGCACGTAAAGTTCAGGGTGATTAAAAACTAAAACACAGACACCTTTGAAATGGGTGAGGTGTATTTTAAGGCTTTTTGCCAGAGAGAAAAGGCTAAAAGGTCATCGCAGTGTTAAATAGGTTCAATATATTTACACTCCTGAATCACAATAAGTGTGAACAGGCTGGTATCGGCTGGTAATCAAGAGATCCACGTATAAGAACTTAGAATTTTACCATGACATTTTATGTAATTTAATTTTAAGACTTTAGCATGCCCAGGCACCCTGTGTTTTTATGACTACTTATTTCTAACGCCACCTTTTCTAGCTGTTTGTTTGTGCAGCCAAATACACGTCTTTGTTTACACAATTAACTTTCCAAATTATCTGGATTTGGCAGTCACATTTGCAACGTAAAAACATCCACCGCTTTTGCAATTGCGCCACTGATTAAAAAAAAAACAAAAACATTATTAGTCCCAGGAGTAATGACCTGCACGATCGTCAACAACGGCCAACCTTTAATAACTAATCTCTGCCTTCCTAATTATTGCCTCTTAAGTTTTAAAGGTCATGCAACAGAGGAGATATTCATTTTAAACCCAGGCCAAGTTGACAACAGTTGTGGACACAGAGAGCCTTCCCTCAGTGGAATCAATTAGTCTGTGTCAGTATGAGTTAATGCCTGGCCACACATTGTGAGCTTTCAACAAGGGAATCAACTGGACTAGAGGGGTTGCCGAACAGCTTGGTGCAGAAATGCGGCAGAAGACGCCGATCAAACATCTATAAGAAACAACCCCAGTTACCGGTAACAAAAAGAAAGGAATATTTAAAACCATATCACTCGAGACAGAGGTGATGGAATGAAAATACAAGGTGGTGATTCTGGATTCACTCTTTGCTGGTGTGATGGTAGAGGAGAGGAGAGTGAGAACGCAGCAGCTGGGAGTCTTTACACAAGTCAGGGAGCCGAGATAACCAGTCTGATTTATCTAGTAAATCATTTTTATTGGCTGGATTTTATCGTCTATCTATCTCTATTTTTTTTGCATTATCTAACAGCCTTAATAAATTTTCAGTCAAGGCTAAAGTATTTTTGGGGGACATTTTTATGTTTTCCAAAGTAGGACTCCTATATACCAATACTAACCCCTCTAATAAATCCACTATATTCATAAATTTATGGCTTGTTTAATTTATAAAATGAAGTATTTACATTCGAAGCAAGGACAATATTTGATGGCTTAAATGAACAGAAGTACTGCAAAGCTTAACATAAGACTCAGTTTGTATATATAAGATTACTTGTTGAGCGTCTAGTGAACAGTCTTCTCTTTCCTCTAATAATTAATCGAATTGTTATTAAAATGTTTTTGAGCTCATAAACTGCCAAGTTATTCATCCAGGTTTTCTGCAGGTTTCACCAACTCAAGTTTACGACTTTTTAAGACCACAACGAATTAAACGGAGTACCTGTATCACGACTAAAACATACGAAAAGAAAACGGGGAGAGCTTTTGAACAATAACAACACAAGACTGAACAAAATATGGCAACAAACACTGAAGAAAACCAAAGACCCAAACACTCCGGGATTGTGCCGACTTTACGGCAAGTTATTTATGTGTTATATTGTTTTAGCAACTGACAATTACTGTCTTCTACACAAACAAATACGTCACATCACATGCTGTTTATATTCAGCTCTTACTTCACACAACAGGACAACACTGTGTTTCTGCAAAAGAGCCCCTATGGAATTTACACATGAACATCCGCTCACGTGTTCAGCCTCTCCGCAGGTCTTTCAATGCAAACTGTAACAAGGTCTTAGTCTTTCAAACGCCTCTGTTACACACAGGAAATGGTTCTCAGTGGGGAAGAGACAGGATTGGGTCAGACCCGTGTCTGGTTCACACAGCAGGCATGGACCCAGGAGGGAAACCTTTGTGGCTTGTGGACTTCTGTGTATCTTTCTCACTGCACTACAAACCGCCTCAGAAAAAGAAAAACTAGTCTTTGCTTTCCTTACCCCACACACAGAGCCGTCCAGACGGGCAGGTCTATTAAGTCTATTTCTACGCTTTGCGCTCTGAGTGACGTCACGTATTATTATTATTATTTTACATTATATTTAGAGTTCCTAATAGCACTTTCTGAACCATTTGAAAGAAGATTTCTACATGCTTTTTACATGTTTGACCGAAGATAGTCAACCTGTTGTTTTTGTTTCTTTATTATTGATTTTCCCATTGGCTGTTATTCTCCCTCTTGCACTGACTGAACAAATGAAAGTAGTTTTTACTTGTTTGACCAAACTGGTGAATCTGTTGGTGTATTTAAGTGAGCTGTGCTGGTGCAGAGTTATCAGATTCAGTACATTTATGTCTGTGTTTTAGAACAAAAACAAATGGCAGCACTGTTCTTCTGTACCTGATCAGCGCTAAACCTCAGATCTCATTTCGGTACCGGATCTCTATAGTCCCAAAGCAGGAAGATTCATTTCGAAATGCCAACTAATCCGAGCTCTAAGCACATCTCAAAATAATCCATGAGGTCTCAGGCATATTTTTTAATTTATTCAATTAATCATTTCATTGTTCCCCTTATATGAGGTAATTCTGCAATTCTGCATTCCTAAGTGACGATGATTTAAGAAGGATTTCAAAGGCGGCTCACTGCCTCTGTATGCATTGGGCTAAACACATTGCTGACAGCTGAATCTTATGAAATCAGTTTCCATGCCTGTCTGCTTACCTAATACCAGTTGATGATTATTTTGGCCAGGCAGTCGGGTTTTTTAAAAAAAAAAAAAAAGGACAAACACGGTTGTGTTTATCTGACGAACAAAATATTGGCTCTGTAATCCAATCACACGCATTGTTTGGTGATCAGTTAGAATATTTAAGGTATAAAATCAGAAAGAGTTTTCAAATCCTTTGCTTCCAGTATCTTTGAAAGCTTTATTACTTTAGATTCCAGCAGAAGAATTCAGATAAGAGAAAGCCGTTCTCTTATCCATCTAAGACCAGACTAATCAAACTCAGAGCTCTGACAGGTTGGATCACTTCATCTTGGAAGGTTCACCGCTATCAGCAGACCTCTGGATGAAGGACCTGGACTTGAAATATGTGTGTTAATACCTTGAGAATCTGCTGCTTTAAATCACACTGGAAGAATCTCACACCTTCCTGTCCCCACAGCCGTCTGCCACCCAACGCTTCTGTGTCGTTGAATGCTTCAACGTGATCACTGCAATCTAAAGGTCTTTTCTAAAGGGTTATTTCGTCTTATGGACCTCATGTGAAAGGTTTAGGCAGCAGACTCTGCTCTTCCAAAAGTCGCTCGTTGAAAGGAGTCTCTGCTCTAAGAGAGGTTCCATTTACGGGGAGAGTAATGCATTTTCTGCTCTGCGGGGACCAGATGTCGTCTCTTCCACGTTTCTAACAGTAACGTAACAGTCTTTGTGGGGTTGTGGCGCACGACAAGTACAACATGTCCAAGTTGACCCTCAGCACAGATTTTCACCTATTAAAACTTACTGCTCCTAAAATAAACTGACATTGTTTGATTTATTAATAAATCAAACAATAAATCTGCCCTGCTAGCCTCCACAGACATGCCACTTGTAGCTTGTTTTAGCGTTACAGCTTAACCTTTCACTTCACGCTCTTGGCTATAGTTTAATTAATTACATAGATTTTAATGTGTTACAATAAAAAAAAAATTCTTTTTTTTGTGAAATAAATCGCTTTTTTTGGTACGTCCATAAATGTGTTACTTATTCCATGTTCTGGTATACTTTTATTTATTTACTTGTCTGTGTATTCATTCTCTTTCTCTGTCGCTCTTTTCCAAATCTAATCAAATATGTTTGATTAATCAAGGAACATTAGAGACTATGAAAATAATAATGCAAATCAAAAATAACTAACAAGATTAAAGAAAACAAAATATATATGTTAAACAATTTCATTGTTTTTGATCACATCATGTCTTTGTTCTGATTGTATCCATCTTAATTTAGACCTTCTTTTTTGTGCTTGTTTGTTTATTTTATTTTTGGTTGCTGTTATTCCTTCTCTTATCCAGTTATTTTTGCACTAATTTGTTGGTCTGAAATGTTTCTTCTGTGTGCACTAATTGGTGAATTTAAAGAAACCGTAAACTGCAACCTGTATCCACAAACAAAACGAAGCCGTTTCTCTTAGCACGTTGCTTTGCTTCGGAAAACCAATTTGACGGGACGCTGCAAGAGACTGTTGTTGCGCTAAAAGGAGTTAGCCTGTCAGTGAAGCTACTGAAACCTAAAGCAGCATCTCACTGCTAAACGTTTTGCAGCAGCGCAGACGTCATCTTCAGTCCACATTTCTAAATAAGCTTCACAAATGATCAAGGTTTTCTGAAACACTTGAAAACTGGATGACTGTAAAAGAATGTTGGACTCATATTCATTTAATGATTACCAGCAAAAAAAGGTTGTTTTTTTTTTATGAAAAATATAATTTATTAACTTGGAGATAAAAAGCAACAAATATTTTTTTTTTACCTCATGTGACTGTTCAGTAATTTAGCAGTAAAAAGGATTTTTCGAATTGTACATTTTTATTTTCTCAATATATGGGAGATTTTTAATTAAAAAAAATTTTTGTCTATGTATGGTTTTTAATTAAAACGCAATTCATTTTTGATCCACTAACTGCAGACCCTACAATTGGGTACCGTGACTCAATAAAAAACTAAGTAGAGATCAGTAACATGTCTATAGCACAACAACATACAAATAAGCATTTAGTATCCAAATTAGCCAAAATAGGCATAATTGGGGATAACGATTACCATTAGACACTCTTTGAATTTGATCATTTGCATGTGTGGAATACGGATCTGTCAGAATTAAAGCTTGAAGTTTAAGGGGAATTTTTAAAACAATCTGAAACGAGTTCATGTGGTTGTTTCATCCTGAACAACTAAATCTTTCCTCCTGGAAGCAACAGAAACGCGTAGAAACCGTATTTCAGTCAGCTGACCGGCAGTGCATAACACATAGTTACTTTATTCTCTTGTTATTCGCCGCAAAATTCCACTTTTCCCATAGAATCAGATTTTGACGAAAGATTTCTGGACTTTGAAGCCAAATTGTGTTGGAATTTTAGTAAACATACTCATACAATATTTTATATTTTTGTTGCCATTATGGTCAGCTGCAGAGCATAGCAGGAAGTAAATACACAGTGTTCCAAATTATTATGCAAATTGGATTTAAGTGTCATAAAGATTACATTTTTTGTTGTGTTATTAAATTTACAGATGGTATTGGGTGTCAGGGCTCTTTGAATGACTATAACTTATTTCAGAGAGCTGGTTGATTAGTTTGTCTGGTGAGCTCAATTAAAGGAAATCTACTTAAGAAGGATGTTCCACATTATTAAGCAGGCTGTGACATCAGCAAGGAGGTGGTGGAGTCATGCTTTGGGCTGAAATCATATGAAGAGAATCATTGGTCGACCCCTTCAGAGCCCAAGAAGGTGTGAAAATGACCTCAGGAAAGTTTATGGACTTTCTGACTGATCACTTTCTTTCATGGTTCAAAAAGAAGAGATGAACCTTCAGTAGCAAAATCATCTTTATGCTGCAAGGAATGATACCACTGTGTCATTGGCTGCTATGGGCATGAAAAATGAGAAACTCATGGTGTGGTCACCATCCTCCTCTGACCTCTGACCTCAACCCTATTGAGGACCTTTGGCGTTTCCTCAAGCAGAAGATCCGAGGGTGGAATGCAGTTCATATCAAAATAGCAGCTCTGGGAAGATATTCTGACATCCTGCAGAGAAATTCAAGCAGAAACTTTCCACAAACTCACAAGTTCAGTGGATCAAGAATTGAGCTGTGATATCAAAGAAGGTTCTATGTTAACATGGAACTCGTCTGTTAAGATGTTTTTGATTGAAACAGCTTTTGATTTTAGTACATGTGAACACTTAATGCTGCACATTCAAAGAATGACCATTTGCAATTCTTTATAATCCATAAAATGTTTAGAAAATCTGCTGTGCATAATCATTTGGAACATTTTGACTTTTTTATTTTTGAAAAAAAAAATGCTGTTCTCATGAGGCGCTTTGTTCAGTAAAATTTGATTTATACTGTAATAGTTTATGACTAGAAAATTATACTGACCATCATTTGCATTGACCATTTCAGAAAATCTGAGAAAATATCCTTTGCACAATAATTTAGAACACGATGTAAACACAGAGACCTTAAGTCAACATGACATATCAGGCAGTGAATCTCAAAGATGACACCTGTTACGATGTGGCTGATTATGTATGAATCTTTTCTACTTTAACACAGTTCAAGTTCCCACAAGGTCTGGGTTTAAATCAAAACAGAGCTTTTATAGCTCATCTTTAATATATATATATATATATATATATATATATATATATATATATATATATATATATATATATATATATATATATATATATATATATATACCTGCAGACTCCAAACTTTTTCGTCATCAAAAAAGTATTATGGTTTTAAAATAAAGAAAATAAATCTTTTTCATCCTTTCTGACTGAATTTCAAAAGGAAAATCCTTCATAGTCATTGCTTTACAATAGCGCATTACTAAGCTAGACAAACACACTTCAATCTTCTTCTTGTTTACAACAAAAGATGGAATAATTAGTGGAAAGTACAGTGTTGTCCGGAAGAGAATGACTTTATAACTCACCCTGTGTTCATCGCTCAGATGTCATCCCACTTTAAGTTTAGTGTCCACCCGTGAGCTGCCTGTCTTCCCTGCTCAACTGAGTTGGAAACTGCGTGGATGACGCGCCAAGGTCTCCTCTGTGCCGCGGACACGCTCTGACTCTGACCCGTTAACTGCTGTGCAGCAACGGCGGCGCATCAGTCAGAGACTGGCGCGAGACCTCATTCTGTGCTTTTAAGTGTCAGAGCCGCGCTGGCTTCCGGTTCCGCCTTTCAAAATAAAAGCCATTTATTTATTTATTTATTTATTTATTTATTTATTTATTTATTTATTTATTTATTTATTTATTTATTTATTTATTTATTTATTTAATAAGAATGATCAATATGATTGGCTGTGTGTGTCACACAAATAGATTAATTATACATTTTAAATCATTACAACTTGCTGACTTAGTTAATTTATAAATAGTGTGTAAAGCTCAAAATGAACACTTCTAATGTTTCTCTTTGAAAAAGGACGGATTTAGAATCGCGGTATAATCAAATTCAAAACTGTTAAAGTCAGATCCACACAAAGAAGTTATTGCATTTTAATATGTGGTGTGAAACTACAGGACAGTTTGTGGAATTAAATCTACTTCTCTGCATGCTTTTGTGAAAAAAAGTGTGGACATTTTTTGTGATAAATACACGTTCATGTATATGAACAACAGACATATACATGAATGTATATGTCTGTACATACTCACATATGTGAGTATGTCTGTTGGTGTTCCTTTATCAAGAACACCTTCTCATTTGCTTGTTTACACACAAGGCAAACCACCATACCTTACCACCAATCATAATTGATCAACAAAATGAATAAAGGTATCTAGATGTAGTGAAGTTGGCCAGCATTCATGAGGACCAAAGTATCAGAATACCAACAGGATGCTGAACCCTCAACTCCCACAGCATCCCCCCCCAAAAAAGAAAAACAGACTGAAAAGCTGATGCCTGCCTTGGATCAAGAGTCCAGTTTGATTATTGAAACACTTTGTCCTGCAGTCATCATGAGTATTGATGCTGACCATGTCCATCCCCTTATGACCACAGTGTAACAATTTCTCATGCTGAAAACCAGCAGGACGAAAAGTCACCAGGCAACAAAGGTCAAATAATTTCAAAGTAGTTTACTGAATATTACAATGTGTTTACTGTGCTGCAGTGACCTTCCATAGTTACCAGATCTCAGTCCAGCACAACACTCCAAGGATGAGCTGGAAAGGGAAATTCTTGTCACAAATGCCAGAAATGTTTCCAACATATTTGTTGAAAAAGCTAATTTTGTAATTGTTTCCATTAAGAAAGAAATTAAATTAAAATCACATGTGAACAAGTTTGTTCATGATACAGGACCTTAGAAATCACAGCAGCGACAGTAAAAAAGTTACATGAGATATATTCAGAATTCAGACAATCAGAGGAGACGTTGGCGTCTTCAATATGGGTTGGAACGACAAGCCCCGCCTACTTGGGAGCGGCTACATGTGCCATGCTTTGGGAAAATTGTAGTTGGCATTTTTACAGAAGAGTTATGAATTAAAAATGTATAATTACACACAATTTTTTAAGAACTGTGCGATGCTGTGAGGGCTCTTATGGAGCCAGCTGCACAATGTCTGAAAATAACAAAAATAAAACATCATCCTCCTAACACTTCCTGTTGTTTTCTTTATCGTTTTCACCAGTAGTAACACTTGGCTGTTCATCACATTTGATGGAAAAAAATCTATTTCCGTTGCTGTTTTGCAAAATACTTTAATTTCCACACCTGAAAAACCTCTTCATGTCAGCGCTAAAACTATTGAACGACTTCATTTTTGTCATTTCAAGTTGTGGAATTTTATGCTTAGTGGAAAAAGCGGCTACTATAGTGCAGCTGTGCCACAGAATCGAATCAGATTTAAAAGCAGAAGAGAATCGGACCCGTTGCGAGCAATTGAAAGTGTTATTGAATAAAAAAATATATCACTTCAATCCAAGTCATTCCCCATATTTTAATTCAGTCCTGTTACACACCAATGACCATCGATCCATTGTTCATCCAGTCCTTCTTTCCAGTGGTCATGTGCTCCTCAAACCCAGTTCATGACGAAGATAAAATCATGTGGAGTGTGTCGGTCTTCCAAATACAGCCAATATGTCAGAGAGCTACGTCTGGGGCGAGGCAGCATGGTGTTCTCATGGCCGCCAAATAACTATTAAGTCCAAATTCATGGACAAAGGTTAAATGTGCATCGCTTCAGAATCTGGATTCAGATACTAGCTTCATTCAGATGGCTGTTTGGGAAAAGACAGAAGAATGTGGAAGGATGAGACTCACAAGTTGTCAAGTGGTGCTGCATCTCCTGATCGTGGGACAAATTACAGCTGACTTCTACAAAGTTAAGACTGCAGCAGTCCTAACGGATTCATTCGAAAGGATTTTAAGATTTTTAGGTGTGCGAAGAATTCAGTCCCTCTTCTTCTCCCTAATCTGCATTTAAGGAGAAGTGCTACCCGATGTTTGAAGGACCAAAGGCCAAGGGAGCAGGGAACTGCTAGTACAACCAAACATTTTTCCAATGTCAGTGTTATAAAATTTGTCCCTTCCTTATTTGGAAATGCTCACGGTTGTATTAAAATGCTACTTTTAAACACTGGTCTGTGTCCTGACATAATCTTGAACTGTAAAAAGTTAAACTACAGCAACTTTGACTTTGGATGGGTCAGCTTACTGCTATCACTTCAGATACAATACATAGAGAAAGCTTTGAAAACATTACAAATGATTAGCATGCATGCACAAATGGAGAACATTTGTGCATGCATGCTAACTGATACGATATTAATCTTTAAAGAGAAAGTGACCAACTTTGAAATGAAGCTGTACTGCTTCCTGTCTGGCTCATGCCGCTTTGAGTCTCACTTCACCAGCAGACAGAAGGTGGGTCCGTGTGTGTGTGCTGAAGTTGGAGCAGCATGACGAATGCTGAACGCTGGGTGGCTGAATGAAAACAAAAACACTGAGCCAGTCAAACATCAGGAAGGAAATTCCCTACAGTCCTGAAGGCAACAAGATTAATACACTGCCTCATTTTTCCTTTTTTCAGGCCGGTTTTTGCTTATCTATAGAAACTACGTAGAAAATATGTCATTGCATTTAATTGTAAAGTAGTTTTCCCAACAAACCAGGAGCCATCTAATTTAAGTTTTACCGATTTATGTTTGTGGACAACGATTTGATCTACATTTGTGAATAAGCACACTGAAGGAAAGAAGAAAAACCAAACCAGATCGGACTAAAAGTTGAACATTCTGTCTCAAACTCACACTGCTAGATTAAACTCATTGCTTCCAGAAAACCTTTATTTTATTGCAGAGCAGAATAAAGTGGTTCTTGAGGAGTAGCGTTGCTGTTATGATAGAGGAATCAACGTTATTAGTAAATTGATTATTTTAGAAAGTTAACCAGTTTGCCATTTTCTGACTCAAAACAGCTGCCAGTAACATTTAGATCAATATAAATTTAAAAAGTATTTCTGGAAAACAAGCTTCTGTGGGCCAATAAGGCTACATATTTATAGCTCTTGACCTTTTCAGCATGGTTTTTCTTGTTCCAACAATAACAACAACAAAAAGTGTTTTAGTTGGATCATACAGGGTGAACAAACACAGGTCAGTACATAAATGCAAAGTGGAAAGACAAGGACCAGTCAAGATTTCTTGCAAATGAAAAATCAGAAAAGCGAGGAGTGCGTTTGTTATCTGCTCTCCTAAATCAATAAATCTATTGCTGCATTTCAAGCTGCTGATTGCTCGACATCTCCACTGGTTTTACAGACCCAGAGTGAATTTCTTCTTTGTACTCCACCTTAAATATAGAGGAATTATGTGAAAATCATCTTTGAGCATCAAATTTAAAGTCCTGCCACAGAATGCTGATAGATCTGGTCTTTGTCTCAGTAGCTGTGTTTCAATTGACTATATAATTACCCAATTTGATACTTTAAAAATAAATTTGCAAATTTGACAAAACAAATTTTTTGATGAATAGTTTTGGAGCTAGAATGTGGTGTTTCTTTTTCATTTTTCTTTTTGGCCACATCAAAATTGTTTTCTTTCGCAAAACTGCAGTGGAAATACCTTTTTCACATCACACAAGTCAGATGATCAACAAACATGTTGCTGCTGGCATAAACCATGAAGAAGAAGACGACAGGAAGTAGTTTTGTAATGACGTCTAACATCCAAAACCAAACATAGAAATTTATACTCTGAACAGGAAATGTTTTGCTATCTTGACATAATACCGTAATTGCATCAGTTTATGTAAAAAAACGTGCTTAGTTACTTAGTTGTTCCAAGACAATGAGATTAGAAACGTCTCTGAGAATAAGAAAAAACTGATTTTCTAAGTATGGTGCCTTTTTGAAATCAGGGGCAGAAAAAGTTAACAATCGTAGCTGTAAAACATGAAATAACATCAAAAATCCTTTGAGTAATTAATTTATCTGATCTTTTTACAGCTTATTTATGGCAGTGGCTTCCTTTTGCATCAATTCAAGTGGGATAACAAGTCAGTCGCAATAAAAAAAAGTCATTTCACCAAAGACTTGACTCATTCGGGTTGAGAATTGCTCCTCCATTTTTATTACCAGGAACATCATTTAAATTCTTTAAAACTGTGTTTTAAAGTTGTTTTAAAATGTACAAAGTGCAACAGCTTTACAACTTCTTTTACTCTTTTATCTCCGTAGAAAGCATAAAATTTGACTTGTTTTTCTCTTTTAAACCAAAGGGAAGAGGAAAACTCTGCAGTCCTGTCGCCGGGTGAGGAGGTTTGAGGTCGGCATAAACGGCTGAAGGGGGCCGACTGTCGACGGAGTAAAACCTGCAGGATGTCGCAGTTTGTGGAGGTGTGAATTCAGAAGCCAGGCGGCGTGCTTTTAGACGAACATCGACGTTGCACGGCATAACTCTGGAGAATGTTGCTGAACCACAAATCTAGAACAAACATTCAGAAAACTGCAGAACAGCTGAAACACAGACTTCCTTTAAACCGAGGCTAAAATCCCGAGCTGTTTAGAGCTGCCTCTGATTTATAGAGAAACAAGTGAAACTTTGATCAGCATTTTTGATGTGCATTGATGGTTGTGATGATGGCATTTGACAAAATGTAATGTTTATCATCTGTTTCACAACTGGTGACTGTATGATGTTTGTATGATGTAAAGGACTTTGAACTGCCTTGTTGCTGAAACGTAAAGTAAGGTCATTTTATTTAAATAGCACATTTTCAGCAACACGGCATTTAAAGTGCTTTACATGAATTAGAAAAACAAAAAAACTTCACAATTGAAGGAGTTTCTCTAAGGAATAAGAATTTGTAATTCACAATTTATAAACTAATAGAAATGTCTCTAGATAAACTAATAGGATGTAACTGTAGTAATGTAAAGAACTTTACTACTTACTACACCAATTTTTAGTGAGACAACTGCACACTCTTATGCTTGAGGCTTCTTTTGGTTATGTTCAAACATTTAAGAAGTTGAAAATTTCTGAGTTTCAAGCATCATATTTTAGACTCTTCAAACGTAGAAATGTGCAAGCTTTTTCTACAAAAATGTTCAAACAGACATTTCCTTACTTTTTTCTAGAAAATGTTGGTTTTTTTCCAAATATATACAAGGGTCATACACAAGTGCATTCATTTAAAAGTCTTTGCTTTGAGATTTTGAAGTGACATTACGATTCATTTTGCCGTAAAAGGTATAAAATTTTATTTTCCACATCACAGTGTGCAGTGTTTTACAAGTGTGAAGATATAAGACAGAGATCTGCCTTCTCCAAGTGCTCCCGGTTCTCCCAGTGGTAACTGCAGAAATATGCCACTGAGTCAGAACAGTGTTTCCCAATTCCAGTCCTCGGGGTGCCCTGCTCTGCATGTTTTAGATGTGCCTCTATACCAGAACAGCTGATTCAAATGATTGCATGACATCTTCTGCAGCCACCAAGTACTGCAGGAGCCTGTTAATCACCCAAAGATTCAATCCAGGTGTGTGGCAGAAGGGAAACACCTAAAACATGCAGGCAGGGGGGGCCCGAGGACTGGAATTGGGAAACACTGAGTCAAAAAACAATCAGGAGGGTTTTAGCGCTATCAATCACTCCCCCTGTGCTCTTTGCTCAACTACTACAGTACAGCCTGCCACAAATGCTAATGCTAGTTAATGCTAGAAACGGTCTTCCTGTAACATTTAGTTAATGTTTCACCATAAGCACCTTGAGCAGTGTACAGGAGGTTGATTGACAGGGCTAAGACCCTCCTCCTGGCTCTGATTGGTTGCTTTTGACCTGGAGCACTGCATTTTTGCACACTGAGATTATCAGTCTCAGACTACACTGTCCCGTCATGGTAATACATTTTAATAAATTTTGAAAGAACATATTTTTTGTAAAAGCTTCATGCTACAGCTTTAATCATTTCAGAGTTTTTGTTAGGCACAAGAAAACCGTTCTAGAGGTAGGAGGCTGTCAAGGCCAGTTCTCTTCTTGGCATTGTGGTGGAAAATTACTACAAGTTAACATTTGCTGATCATGTTATATTAAATGCTTATGAACTTTCAACAAAAGAACTATTTGGGTTACATGTACAAGGTTGGACTTTGTTTTCTGTCTTGAACCAAACTGTCTCATACCTTGTTTTGAATTCTTTATCCTTGGTATTAAACTCATGTGTTGTCTCTGTCTGGCAGATCTTTTCACCCAGACCTGCTTCATTATTGATTGCCCTACAAGCTCTCTGTATTGTGCACAAAATATGAATAAACCTGATTTCACCTGACAGTGCTTGGTAAAATAGCTTTTTTTTTTTTTTTCACAACAGCATTCACAGGTTTCAGTACTTGGCTATGCAGAAATACTCATAGGAGAGGTTTGGAGTACCCCTAAATTCAAAGAGTCAGCAGAGTGAATTCAATCCCTCTGCAACCCAGTCCAGGAACTAGAAACAGTTTATAAGCAAAGAGGATGTTTGTCAGGGTAGAGCTGCCTGAAGTCATTGTCTTATTTATTACCACAAACTCACAAACAAGGAGGACATTGTCCGTTGTTCTAAAATCAACAGCTCTATCAAGCCAAGCATAGAGGACTTGTATCCTGTGATCTCAGCTTGGGTCAAGGTCCTTTAACCAAACAGTAACGTATCTTGTTTAGACATCCAGTATAATCGGGGTCAAAGACTTTTCTCAGAATGTTGGTGTCAAAAAATTCCCAGAATGGGATCTTGGAGTATTTACAACTTGTTAGTTCCCAGCTAGAAATCTGAATGAACCTTTTCTCCTCTTGTGATTTCCTAAAATGAGGGGAGGAGAAAAAAGAAAACATAACTCGTCATCAGTAAACATTTCACATGATACATTTATTGAACAAAACTGTTAATCAATGGTTCTCTGAATTTGATTTTTTTTTCTATTCAAAAGCAAAGATGTATTTCCTATTTTGCAGGTGCTGAATTTAATAAAGACTGCAAAAGGACGGTTTTGGTGAACAAGTTATAGATCGTATGTAGAAAGTGCTCACACTTTATGTAGAAATTCAATTGACAGAGGTCTACAAGTACTCATAGCCCGTTGGCCATAAACATTTGCAGTGTTTTGTCGTAGTTGTATATTACAAGCAAGGAAATCAACTTTGTTTCCATTGTCACGTGCCACTGAAGAAGTTTGTAAGCAAGCCCGGCTAGCTCAGTCGGTAGAGCATGAGACTCTTAATCTCAGGGTCGTGGGTTCAAGCCCCACGTTGGGCGTTTGTGATTTGAATTACTGTTTGTTCTTCATGTGTTTAAGGACATAAATATTTCAGTGCCCTCTGCCATTGGCGGTGGTAATTCAAGCAATTTGGTTCAAACAATTGCTGTCGTGTTTAAAATCAATTGATAGAGGTCTACATGTACTCATAGCCCTTTGGCCAAACATATCATCAGTGTTTGGTCTAAGTCCTGCAAGTACATTGAACAAGCCCTGAAGATTAGGCACAGTGACTTTGTACCTTCTAAGCACAAACGACAGGTCAGGATGGCAAGGCACCAGACTCAAGGCTTAGCCCCTTACTTCCTGGAGAGGTTTCTGGTCTCCTGATGGAGGCGTGGGTTCGAATCCCACTCCTGACAATATTTATGTGAGAGATCTCTAGAACAAATTCCTTGGTGTGCAAGATTATGTTTTTTTGTACATGCGGTAGCTATTTAGATTCTGCCTTCCACATGCACATGACAGACTGGGCACAAGATTCTTTTTTGGTCTGACAGTATTTTATATTTCACGTAAGACCAGTCATGGAAAATTGCTGCAGATTGCCGATCAAAACCGCCTATGCAGATGTAGCTCCAGAATAAACTTTGATTCCATTGGTGATGGTGAATGAAGAGTTTCCCACAGAAGCCTGTCTAGCTCAGTTGGTAGAGCATGAGACTTTTAATCTCAGGGTCGTGGGTTCGAGTCCCACGGTGGGCGATTCTACATAGACTTACTTTGTGTTCTTAATGGCTTTAGTTAGCCCAGTTCTTCTTGAAATGTAATATCTGCCATCAGTGGTTGTAATTCAAGCAGTCTTGTTTAAACACTTGGTTTTATGTAGAAATTCAATTGACAGAGGTCTACAAGTACTCATAGCCCGTTGGCCATAAACATTAGCAGTGTTTTGTCGTAGTTGTATATTACAAGCAAGGAAATCAACTTTGTTTCCATTGTCACGTGCCACTGAAGAAGTTTGTAAGCAAGCCCGGCTAGCTCAGTCGGTGAGCATGAGACTCTTAATCTCAGGGTGGTGAGGTTCACGTTGGGCGTTTGTGATTTGAATTACTCTTTGTTCTTCATGTGTTTAAGAACATAAACATTTCAGCTCTTTTTGAAATGTGCCCTCTGCCATTGGCGGTGGTAATTCAAGCAATTTTGTTTAAACAATTGCTGTCGTGTTTAAAATCAATTGATAGAGGTCTACATGTACTCATAGCCCTTTGGCCAAACATATCATCAGTGTTTGGTCTAAGTCCTGCAAGTACATTGAACAAGCCCTGAAGATTAGGCCCAGTGACTTTGTACCTTCTAAGCGTACAGCACGACAGGTCAGGATGGCCGAGCGGTCGAAGGCGCCAGACTCAAGGCTTAGCCCCTTACTTCCTGGAGAGGTTTCTGGTCTCCTGATGGAGGCGTGGGTTCGAATCCCACTCCTGACAATATTTATGTGAGAGATCTCTAGAACAAATTCCTTGGTGTGCAAGATTATGTTTTTTTTGGTAGCTATTTAGATTCTGCCTTCCACATGCACATGACAGACTGGGCACAAGATTCTTTTTTGGTCTGACAGTATTTTATATTTCACGTAAGACCAGTCATGGAACATTGCTGCAGATTGCCGATCAAAACCGCCTATGCAGATGTAGCTCCAGAATAAACTTTGATTCCATTGGTGATGGTGAATGAAGAGTTTCCCACAGAAGCCCGTCTAGCTCAGTTGGTAGAGCATGAGACTTTTAATCTCAGGGTCGTGGGTTCGAGTCCCACGGTGGGCGATTCTACATAGACTTATTTTGTGCTCTTAATGGCTTTAGTTAGCCCAGTTCTTCTTGAAATGTAATATCTGCCATCAGTGGTTGTAATTCAAGCAGTCTTGTTTAAACACTTGGTTTTATGTAGAAATTCAATTGACAGAGGTCTACAAGTACACATAGCCTGTTGGCCATAAACATTAGCAGTGTTTTGTCGTAGTTGTATATTACAAGCAAGGAAATCAACTTTGTTTCCATTGTCACGTGCCACTGAAGAAGTTTGTAAGCAAGCCCGGCTAGCTCAGTCGGTAGAGCATGAGACTCTTAATCTCAGGGTCGTGGGTTCGAGCCCCACGTTGGGCGTTTGTGATTTGAATTACTCTTTGTTCTTCATGTGTTTAAGAACATAAACATTTCAGCTCTTTTTGAAATGTGCCCTCTGCCATTGGCGGTGGTAATTCAAGCAATTTTGTTTAAACAATTGCTGTCGTGTTTAAAATCAGTTGATAGAGGTCTACATGTACTCATAGCCCTTTGGCCAAACATATCATCAGTGTTTGGTCTAAGTCCTGCAAGTACATTGAACAAGCCCTGAAGATTAGGCCCAGTGACTTTGTACCTTCTAAGCGTACAGCACGACAGGTCAGGATGGCCGAGCGGTCGAAGGCGCCAGACTCAAGGCTTAGCCCCTTACTTCCTGGAGAGGTTTCTGGTCTCCTGATGGAGGCGTGGGTTCGAATCCCACTCCTGACAATATTTATGTGAGAGATCTCTAGAACAAATTCCTTGGTGTGCAAGATTATGTTTTTTTGTACATGCGGTAGCTATTTAGATTCTGCCTTCCACATGCACATGACAGACTGGGCACAAGATTCTTTTTTGGTCTGACAGTATTTTATATTTCACGTAAGACCAGTCATGGAAAATTGCTGCAGATTGCCGATCAAAACCGCCTATGCAGATGTAGCTCCAGAATAAACTTTGATTCCATTGGTGATGGTGAATGAAGAGTTTCCCACAGAAGCCCGTCTAGCTCAGTTGGTAGAGCATGAGACTTTTAATCTCAGGGTCGTGGGTTCGAGTCCCACGGTGGGCGATTCTACATAGACTTACTTTGTGTTCTTAATGGCTTTAGTTAGCCCAGTTCTTCTTGAAATGTAATATCTGCCATCAGTGGTTGTAATTCAAGCAGTCTTGTTTAAACACTTGGTTTTATGTAGAAATTCAATTGACAGAGGTCTACAAGTACTCATAGCCCGTTGGCCATAAACATTAGCAGTGTTTTGTCGTAGTTGTATATTACAAGCAAGGAAATCAACTTTGTTTCCATTGTCACGTGCCACTGAAGAAGTTTGTAAGCAAGCCCGGCTAGCTCAGTCGGTAGAGCATGAGACTCTTAATCTCAGGGTCGTGGGTTCGAGCCCCACGTTGGGCGTTTGTGATTTGAATTACTCTTTGTTCTTCATGTGTTTAAGAACATAAACATTTCAGCTCTTTTTGAAATGTGCCCTCTGCCATTGGCGGTGGTAATTCAAGCAATTTTGTTTAAACAATTGCTGTCGTGTTTAAAATCAGTTGATAGAGGTCTACATGTACTCATAGCCCTTTGGCCAAACATATCATCAGTGTTTGGTCTAAGTCCTGCAAGTACATTGAACAAGCCCTGAAGATTAGGCCCAGTGACTTTGTACCTTCTAAGCGTACAGCACGACAGGTCAGGATGGCCGAGCGGTCGAAGGCGCCAGACTCAAGGCTTAGCCCCTTACTTCCTGGAGAGGTTTCTGGTCTCCTGATGGAGGCGTGGGTTCGAATCCCACTCCTGACAATATTTATGTGAGAGATCTCTAGAACAAATTCCTTGGTGTGCAAGATTATGTTTTTTTGTACATGCGGTAGCTATTTAGATTCTGCCTTCCACATGCACATGACAGACTGGGCACAAGATTCTTTTTTGGTCTGACAGTATTTTATATTTCACGTAAGACCAGTCATGGAAAATTGCTGCAGATTGCCGATCAAAACCGCCTATGCAGATGTAGCTCCAGAATAAACTTTGACTCCATTGGTGATGGTGAATGAAGAGTTTCCCACAGAAGCCCGTCTAGCTCAGTTGGTAGAGCATGAGACTTTTAATCTCAGGGTCGTGGGTTCGAGTCCCACGGTGGGCGATTCTACATAGACTTACTTTGTGTTCTTAATGGCTTTAGTTAGCCCAGTTCTTCTTGAAATGTAATATCTGCCATCAGTGGTTGTAATTCAAGCAGTCTTGTTTAAACACTTGGTTTTATGTAGAAATTCAATTGACAGAGGTCTACAAGTACTCATAGCCCGTTGGCCATAAACATTAGCAGTGTTTTGTCGTAGTTGTATATTACAAGCAAGGAAATCAACTTTGTTTCCATTGTCACGTGCCACTGAAGAAGTTTGTAAGCAAGCCCGGCTAGCTCAGTCGGTAGAGCATGAGACTCTTAATCTCAGGGCGGGTTCGAGCCCACGCTTTGTGATTTGAATTACTCTTTGTTCTTCATGTGTTTAAGAACATAAACATTTCAGCTCTTTTTGAAATGTGCCCTATGCCATTGGCGGTGGTAATTCAAGCAATTTTGTTTAAACAATTGCTGTCGTGTTTAAAATCAGTTGATAGAGGTCTACATGTACTCATAGCCCTTTGGCCAAACATATCATCAGTGTTTGGTCTAAGTCCTGCAAGTACATTGAACAAGCCCTGAAGATTAGGCACAGTGACTTTGTACCTTCTAAGCGTACAGCACGACAGGTCAGGGCAGTCGAAGGCACCAGACTCAAGGCTTAGCCCCTTACTTCCTGGAGAGGTTTCTGGTCTCCTGATGGAGGCGTGGGTTCGAATCCCACTCCTGACAATATTTATGTGAGAGATCTCTAGAACAAATTCCTTGGTGTGCAAGATTATGTTTTTTTGTACATGCGGTAGCTATTTAGATTCTGCCTTCCACATGCACATGACAGACTGGGCACAAGATTCTTTTTTGGTCTGACAGTATTTTATATTTCACGTAAGACCAGTCATGGAAAATTGCTGCAGATTGCCGATCAAAACCGCCTATGCAGATGTAGCTCCAGAATAAACTTTGACTCCATTGGTGATGGTGAATGAAGAGTTTCCCACAGAAGCCCGTCTAGCTCAGTTGGTAGAGCATGAGACTTTTAATCTCAGGGTCGTGGGTTCGAGTCCCATGGTGGGCTTCTGATTTAGACTTACTTTTGTGTTCTTAATGGCTTTAGTTAGCCCAGTTCTTCTTGAAATGTAATATCTGCCATCAGTGGTTGTAATTCAAGCAGTCTTGTTTAAACACTTGGTTTTATGTAGAAATTCAATTGACAGAGGTCTACAAGTACTCATAGCCCGTTGGCCATAAACATTAGCAGTGTTTTGTCGTAGTTGTATATTACAAGCAAGGAAATCAACTTTGTTTCCATTGTCACGTGCCACTGAAGAAGTTTGTAAGCAAGCCCGGCTAGCTCAGTCGGTAGAGCATGAGACTCTTAATCTCAGGGTCGTGGGTTCGAGCCCCACGTTGGGCGTTTGTGATTTGAATTACTCTTTGTTCTTCATGTGTTTAAGAACATAAACATTTCAGCTCTTTTTGAAATGTGCCCTCTGCCATTGGTGGTAATTCAAGCAATTTTGTTTAAACAATTGTGTTTAAAATCAATTGATAGAGGTCTACATGTACTCATAGCCCTTTGGCCAAACATATCATCAGTGTTTGGTCTAAGTCCTGCAAGTACATTGAACAAGCCCTGAAGATTAGGCCCAGTGACTTTGTACCTTCTAAGCGTACAGCACGACAGGTCAGGATGGCCGAGCGGTCGAAGGCGCCAGACTCAAGGCTTAGCCCCTTACTTCCTGGAGAGGTTTCTGGTCTCCTGATGGAGGCGTGGGTTCGAATCCCACTCCTGACAATATTTATGTGAGAGATCTCTAGAACAAATTCCTTGGTGTGCAAGATTATGTTTTTTTGTACATGCGGTAGCTATTTAGATTCTGCCTTTCACATGCACATGACAGACTGGGCACAAGATTCTTTTTTGGTCTGACAGTATTTTATATTTCACGTAAGACCAGTCATGGAAAATTGATGCAGATTGCCGATCAAAACCGCCTATGCAGATGTAGCTCCAGAATAAACTTTGACTCCATTGGTGATGGTGAATGAAGAGTTTCTCACAGAAGCCCGTCTAGCTCAGTTGGTAGAGCATGAGACTTTTAATCTCAGGGTCGTGGGTTCGAGTCCCACGGTGGGCGATTCTACTTAGACTTACTTTGTGTTCTTAATGGCTTTAGTTAGCCCAGTTCTTCTTGAAATGTAATATCTGCCATCAGTGGTTGTAATTCAAGCAGTCTTGTTTAAACACTTGGTTTTATGTAGAAATTCAATTGACAGAGGTCTACAAGTACACATAGCCCGTTGGCCATAAACATTAGCAGTTTTTTGTCGTAGTTGTATATTACAAGCAAGGAAATCAACTTTGTTTCCATTGTCACGTGCCACTGAAGAAGTTTGTAAGCAAGCCCGGCTAGCTCAGTCGGTAGAGCATGAGACTCTTAATCTCAGGGTCGTGGGTTCGAGCCCCACGTTGGGCGTTTGTGATTTGAATTACTCTTTGTTCTTCATGTGTTTAAGAACATAAACATTTCAGCTCTTTTTGAAATGTGCCCTCTGCCATTGGCGGTGGTAATTCAAGCAATTTTGTTTAAACAATTGCTGTCGTGTTTAAAATCAATTGATAGAGGTCTACATGTACTCATAGCCCTTTGGCCAAACATATCATCAGTGTTTGGCCCTGAAGATTAGGCACAGTGACTTTGTACCTTCTAAGCGTGCACAGCACGACAGGTCAGGATGGCCGAGGTCGAAGGCGCCAGACTCAAGGCTTAGCCCCTTACTTCCTGGAGAGGTTTCTGGTCTCCTGATGGAGGCGTGGGTTCGAATCCCACTCCTGACAATATTTATGTGAGAGATCTCTAGAACAAATTCCTTGGTGTGCAAGATTATGTTTTTTTGTACATGGTAGCTATTTAGATTCTGCCTTCCACATGCACATGACAGACTGGGCACAAGATTCTTTTTTGGTCTGACAGTATTTTATATTTCACGTAAGACCAGTCATGGAAAATTGATGCAGATTGCCGATCAAAACCGCCTATGCAGATGTAGCTCCAGAATAAACTTTGATTCCATTGGTGATGGTGAATGAAGAGTTTCTCACAGAAGCCCGTCTAGCTCAGTTGGTAGAGCATGAGACTTTTAATCTCAGGGTCGTGGGTTCGAGTCCCACGGTGGGCGCATTACTACTTCAGACTTACTTTTGTGTTTAATGGCTTTAGTTAGCCCAGTTCTTCTTGAAATGTAATATCTGCCATCAGTGGTTGTAATTCAAGCAGTCTTGTTTAAACACTTGGTTTTATGTAGAAATTCAATTGACAGAGGTCTACAAGTACTCATAGCCCGTTGGCCATAAACATTAGCAGTGTTTTGTCGTAGTTGTATATTACAAGCAAGGAAATCAACTTTGTTTCCATTGTCACGTGCCACTGAAGAAGTTTGTCAGCAAGCCCGGCTAGCTCAGTCGGTAGAGCATGAGACTCTTAATGGTCGTGGGTTCGAGCCCCACGCTAGCTTTGTGATTTGAATTACTCTTTGTTCTTCATGTGTTTAAGAACATAAACATTTCAGCTCTTTTTGAAATGTGCCCTCTGCCATTGGCGGTGGTAATTCAAGCAATTTTGTTTAAACAATTGCTGTCGTGTTTAAAATCAGTTGATAGAGGTCTTCATGTACTCATAGCCCTTTGGCCAAACATATCATCAGTGTTTGGTCTAAGTCCTGCAAGTACATTGAACAAGCCCTGAAGATTAGGCCCAGTGACTTTGTACCTTCTAAGCGTACCACGACAGGTCAGGAT
Source organism: Gambusia affinis (assembly GCF_019740435.1). Lineage (NCBI taxonomy): Eukaryota > Metazoa > Chordata > Actinopteri > Cyprinodontiformes > Poeciliidae > Gambusia > Gambusia affinis. Next base: position 20,580,932 of record NC_057889.1, on the reverse strand, counting down.
GGCCGAGCGGTCGAAGGCGCCAGACTCAAGGCTTAGCCCCTTACTTCCTGGAGAGGTTTCTGGTCTCCTGATGGAGGCGTGGGTTCGAATCCCACTCCTGACAATATTTATGTGAGAGATCTCTAGAACAAATTCCTTGGTGTGCAAGATTATGTTTTTTTGTACATGCGGTAGCTATTTAGATTCTGCCTTCCACATGCACATGACAGACTGGGCACAAGATTCTTTTTTGGTCTGACAGTATTTTATATTTCACGTAAGACCAGTCATGGAAAATTGATGCAGATTGCCGATCAAAACCGCCTATGCAGATGTAGCTCCAGAATAAACTTTGACTCCATTGGTGATGGTGAATGAAGAGTTTCTTACAGAAGCCCGTCTAGCTCAGTTGGTAGAGCATGAGACTTTTAATCTCAGGGTCGTGGGTTCGAGTCCCACGGTGGGCGATTCTACTTAGACTTACTTTGTGTTCTTAATGGCTTTAGTTAGCCCAGTTCTTCTTGAAATGTAATATCTGCCATCAGTGGTTGTAATTCAAGCAGTCTTGTTTAAACACTTGGTTTTATGTAGAAATTCAATTGACAGAGGTCTACAAGTACTCATAGCCCGTTGGCCATAAACATTAGCAGTGTTTTGTCGTAGTTGTATATTACAAGCAAGGAAATCAACTTTGTTTCCATTGTCACGTGCCACTGAAGAAGTTTGTCAGCAAGCCCGGCTAGCTCAGTCGGTAGAGCATGAGACTCTTAATCTCAGGGTCGTGGGTTCGAGCCCCACGTTGGGTGTTTGTGATTTGAATTACTCTTTGTTCTTCATGTGTTTAAGAACATAAACATTTCAGCTCTTTTTGAAATGTGCCCTCTGCCATTGGCGGTAATTCAAGCAATTTTGTTTAAACAATTGCTGTCGTGTTTAAAATCAGTTGATAGAGGTCTTCATGTACTCATAGCCCTTTGGCCAAACATATCATCAGTGTTTGGTCTAAGTCCTGCAAGTACATTGAACAAGCCCTGAAGATTAGGCCCAGTGACTTTGTACCTTCTAAGCGTACAACACGACAGGTCAGGATGGCCGAGCGGTCGAAGGCGCCAGACTCAAGGCTTAGCCCCTTACTTCCTGGAGAGGTTTCTGGTCTCCTGATGGAGGCGTGGGTTCGAATCCCACTCCTGACAATATTTATGTGAGAGATCTCTAGAACAAATTCCTTTGTGTGCAAGATTATGTTTTTTTGTACATGCGGTAGCTATTTAGATTCTGCCTTCCACATGCACATGACAGACTGGGCACAAGATTCTTTTTTGGTCTGACAGTATTTTATATTTCACGTAAGACCAGTCATGGAAAATTGATGCAGATTGCCGATCAAAACCGCCTATGCAGATGTAGCTCCAGAATAAACTTTGACTCCATTGGTGATGGTGAATGAAGAGTTTCCACAGAAGCCCGTCTAGCTCAGTTGGTAGAGCATGAGACTTTAATCTCAGGGTCGTGGGTTCGAGTCCCACGGTGGGCGATTCTACTTAGACTTACTTTGTGTTCTTAATGGCTTTAGTTAGCCCAGTTCTTCTTGAAATGTAATATCTGCCATCAGTGGTTGTAATTCAAGCAGTCTTGTTTAAACACTTGGTTTTATGTAGAAATTCAATTGACAGAGGTCTACAAGTACTCATAGCCCGTTGGCCATAAACATTAGCAGTGTTTTGTCGTAGTTGTATATTACAAGCAAGGAAATCAACTTTGTTTCCATTGTCACGTGCCACTGAAGAAGTTTGTCAGCAAGCCCGGCTAGCTCAGTCGGTAGAGCATGAGACTCTTAATCTCAGGGTCGTGGGTTCGAGCCCCACGTTGGGTGTTTGTGATTTGAATTACTCTTTGTTCTTCATGTGTTTAAGAACATAAACATTTCAGCTCTTTTTGAAATGTGCCCTCTGCCATTGGCGGTGGTAATTCAAGCAATTTTGTTTAAACAATTGCTGTCGTGTTTAAAATCAGTTGATAGAGGTCTTCATGTACTCATAGCCCTTTGGCCAAACATATCATCAGTGTTTGGTCTAAGTCCTGCAAGTACATTGAACAAGCCCTGAAGATTAGGCCCAGTGACTTTGTACCTTCTAAGCGTACAGCACGACAGGTCAGGATGGCCGAGCGGTCGAAGGCGCCAGACTCAAGGCTTAGCCCCTTACTTCCTGGAGAGGTTTCTGGTCTCCTGATGGAGGCGTGGGTTCGAATCCCACACCTGACAATATTTATGTGAGAGATCTCTAGAACAAATTCCTTTGTGTGCAAGATTATGTTTTTTTGTACATGCGGTAGCTATTTAGATTCTGCCTTCCACATGCACATGACAGACTGGGCACAAGATTCTTTTTTGGTCTGACAGTATTTTATATTTCACGTAAGACCAGTCATGGAAAATTGATGCAGATTGCCGATCAAAACCGCCTATGCAGATGTAGCTCCAGAATAAACTTTGACTCCATTGGTGATGGTGAATGAAGAGTTTCTTACAGAAGCCCGTCTAGCTCAGTTGGTAGAGCATGAGACTTTTAATCTCAGGGTCGTGGGTTCGAGTCCCACGGTGGGCGATTCTACTTAGACTTACTTTGTGTTCTTAATGGCTTTAGTTAGCCCAGTTCTTCTTGAAATGTAATATCTGCCATCAGTGGTTGTAATTCAAGCAGTCTTGTTTAAACACTTGGTTTTATGTAGAAATTCAATTGACAGAGGTCTACAAGTACTCATAGCCCGTTGGCCATAAACATTAGCAGTGTTTTGTCGTAGTTGTATATTACAAGCAAGGAAATCAACTTTGTTTCCATTGTCACGTGCCACTGAAGAAGTTTGTCAGCAAGCCCGGCTAGCTCAGTCGGTAGAGCATGAGACTCTTAATCTCAGGGTCGTGGGTTCGAGCCCCACGTTTGGTGTTTGTGATTTGAATTACTCTTTGTTCTTCATGTGTTTAAGAACATAAACATTTCAGCTCTTTTTGAAATGTGCCCTCTGCCATTGGCGGTGGTAATTCAAGCAATTTTGTTTAAACAATTGCTGTCGTGTTTAAAATCAGTTGATAGAGGTCTTCATGTACTCATAGCCCTTTGGCCAAACATATCATCAGTGTTTGGTCTAAGTCCTGCAAGTACATTGAACAAGCCCTGAAGATTAGGCCCAGTGACTTTGTACCTTCTAAGCGTACAACACGACAGGTCAGGATGGCCGAGCGGTCGAAGGCGCCAGACTCAAGGCTTAGCCCCTTACTTCCTGGAGAGGTTTCTGGTCTCCTGATGGAGGCGTGGGTTCGAATCCCACTCCTGACAATATTTATGTGAGAGATCTCTAGAACAAATTCCTTTGTGTGCAAGATTATGTTTTTTTGTACATGCGGTAGCTATTTAGATTCTGCCTTCCACATGCACATGACAGACTGGGCACAAGATTCTTTTTTGGTCTGACAGTATTTTATATTTCACGTAAGACCAGTCATGGAAAATTGATGCAGATTGCCGATCAAAACCGCCTATGCAGATGTAGCTCCAGAATAAACTTTGACTCCATTGGTGATGGTGAATGAAGAGTTTCTCACAGAAGCCCGTCTAGCTCAGTTGGTAGAGCATGAGACTTTTAATCTCAGGGTCGTGGGTTCGAGTCCCACGGTGGGCATTTCTACTTAGACTTACTTTGTGTTCTTAATGGCTTTAGTTACCCAGTTCTTCTTGAAATGTAATATCTGCCATCAGTGGTTGTAATTCAAGCAGTCTTGTTTAAACACTTGGTTTTATGTAGAAATTCAATTGACAGAGGTCTACAAGTACACAGAGCCCGTTGGCCATAAACATTAGCAGTGTTTTGTCATAGTTGTATATTACAAGCAAGGAAATCAACTTTGTTTCCATTGTCACGTGCCACTGAAGAAGTTTGTAAGCAAGCCCGGCTAGCTCAGTCGGTAGAGCATGAGACTTTTAATCTCAGGGTCGTGGGTTCGAGTCCCACGGTGGGCGATTCTACATAGACTTACTTTGTGTTCTTAATGGCTTTAGTTAGCCCAGTTCTTCTTGAAATGTAATATCTGCCATCAGTGGTTGTAATTCAAGCAGTCTTGTTTAAACACTTGGTTTTATGTAGAAATTCAATTGACAGAGGTCTACAAGTACTCATAGCCCGTTGGCCATAAACATTAGCAGTGTTTTGTCGTAGTTGTATATTACAAGCAAGGAAATCAACTTTGTTTCCATTGTCACGTGCCACTGAAGAAGTTTGTAAGCAAGCCCGGCTAGCTCAGTCGGTAGAGCATGAGACTCTTAATCTCAGGGTCGTGGGTTCGAGCCCCACGTTGCCATGCTTTGTGATTTGAATTACTCTTTGTTCTTCATGTGTTTAAGAACATAAACATTTCAGCTCTTTTTGAAATGTGCCCTCTGCCATTGGCGGTGGTAATTCAAGCAATTTTGTTTAAACAATTGCTGTCGTGTTTAAAATCAATTGATAGAGGTCTACATGTACTCATAGCCCTTTGGCCAAACATATCATCAGTGTTTGGTCTAAGTCCTGCAAGTACATTGAACAAGCACTGAAGATTAGGCCCAGTGACTTTGTACCTTCTAAGCGTACAGCACGACAGGTCAGGATGGCCGAGAGGTCGAAGGCGCCAGACTCAAGGCTTAGCCCCTTACTTCCTGGAGAGGTTTCTGGTCTCCTGATGGAGGCGTGGGTTCGAATCCCACCTGACAATATTTATGTGAGAGATCTCTAGAACAAATTCCTTGGTGTGCAAGATTATGTTTTTTTGTACATGCGGTAGCTATTTAGATTCTGCCTTCCACATGCACATGACAGACTGGGCACAAGATTCTTTTTTGGTCTGACAGTATTTTATATTTCACGTAAGACCAGTCATGGAAAATTGCTGCAGATTGCCGATCAAAACCGCCTATGCAGATGTAGCTCCAGAATAAACTTTGATTCCATTGGTGATGGTGAATGAAGAGTTTCCCACAGAAGCCCGTCTAGCTCAGTTGGTAGAGCATGAGACTTTTAATCTCAGGGTCGTGGGTTCGAGTCCCACGGTGGGCGATTCTTCATAGACTTACTTTGTGTTCTTAATGGCTTTAGTTAGCCCAGTTCTTCTTGAAATGTATTATCTGCCATCAGTGGTTGTAATTCAAGCATTCTTGTTTAAACACTTGGTTTTATGTAGAAATTCAATTGACAGAGGTCTACAAGTACTCATAGCCCGTTGGCCATAAACATTAGCAGTGTTTTGTCGTAGTTGTATATTACAAGCAAGGAAATCAACTTTGTTTCCATTGTCACGTGCCACTGAAGAAGTTTGTCAGCAAGCCCGGCTAGCTCAGTCGGTAGAGCATGAGACTCTTAATCTCAGGGTCGTGGGTTCGAGCCCCACGTTGGGCGTTTGTGATTTGAATTACTCTTTGTTCTTCATGTGTTTAAGAACATAAACATTTCAGCTCTTTTTGAAATGTGCCCTCTGCCATTGGCAGTGGTGGTAATTCAAGCAATTTTGTTTAAACAATTGCTGTCGTGTTTAAAATCAATTGATAGAGGTCTACATGTACTCATAGCCCTTTGGCCAAACATATCATCAGTGTTTGGTCTAAGTCCTGCAAGTACATTGAACAAGCCCTGAAGATTAGGCCCAGTGACTTTGTACCTTCTAAGCGTACAGCACGACAGGTCAGGATGGCCGAGCGGTCGAAGGCGCCAGACTCAAGGCTTAGCCCCTTACTTCCTGGAGAGGTTTCTGGTCTCCTGATGGAGGCGTGGGTTCGAATCCCACTCCTGACAATATTTATGTGAGAGATCTCTAGAACAAATTCCTTGGTGTGCAAGATTATGTTTTTTTGTACATGCGGTAGCTATTTAGATTCTGCCTTCCACATGCACATGACAGACTGGGCACAAGATTCTTTTTTGGTCTGACAGTATTTTATATTTCACGTAAGACCAGTCATGGAAAATTGCTGCAGATTGCCGATGAAAACCGCCTATGCAGATGTAGCTCCAGAATAAACTTTGACTCCATTGGTGATGGTGAATGAAGAGTTTCCCACAGAAGTCCGTCTAGCTCAGTTGGTAGAGCATGAGACTTTTAATCTCAAGGTCGTGGGTTCGAGTCCCACGGTGGGCGATTCTACATAGACTTACTTTGTGTTCTTAATGGCTTTAGTTAGCCCAGTTCTTCTTGAAATGTAATATCTGCCATCAGTGGTTGTAATTCAAGCATTCTTGTTTAAACACTTGGTTTTATGTAGAAATTCAATTGACAGAGGTCTACAAGTACTCATAGCCCGTTGGCCATAAACATTAGCAGTGTTTTGTTGTAGTTGTATATTACAAGCAAGGAAATCAACTTTGTTTCCATTGTCACGTGCCACTGAAGAAGTTTGTAAGCAAGCCCGGCTAGCTCAGTTGGTAGAGCATGAGACTTTTAATCTTAGGGTCGTGGGTTCGAGTCCCACGGTGGGCGATTCTTCATAGACTTACTTTGTGTTCTTAATGGCTTTAGTTAGCCCAGTTCTTCTTGAAATGTAATATCTGCCATCAGTGGTTGTAATTCAAGCGTTCTTGTTTAAACACTTGGTTTTATGTAGAAATTCAATTGACAGAGGTCTACAAGTACTCATAGCCCGTTGGCCATAAACATTAGCAGTGTTTTGTCGTAGTTGTATATTACAAGCAAGGAAATCGACTTTGTTTCCATTGTCACGTGCCACTGAAGAAATTTGTCAGCAAGCCCGGCTAGCTCAGTCGGTAGAGCATGAGACTCTTAATCTCAGGGTCGTGGGTTCGAGCCCCACGTTGGGCGTTTGTGATTTGAATTACTCTTTGTTCTTCATGTGTTTAAGAACATAAACATTTCAGCTCTTTTGAAATGTGCCCTCTGCCATTGGCGGTAATTCAAGCAATTTTGTTTAAACAATTGCTGTCGTGTTTAAAATCAGTTGATAGAGGTCTTCATGTACTCATAGCCCTTTGGCCAAACATATCATCAGTGTTTGGTCTAAGTCCTGCAAGTACATTGAACAAGCCCTGAAGATTAGGCCCAGTGACTTTGTACCTTCTAAGCGTACAGCACGACAGGTCAGGATGGCCGAGCGGTCGAAGGCGCCAGACTCAAGGCTTAGCCCCTTACTTCCTGGAGAGGTTTCTGGTCTCCTGATGGAGGCGTGGGTTCGAATCCCACTCCTGACAATATTTATGTGAGAGATCTCTAGAACAAATTCCTTTGTGTGCAAGATTATGTTTTTTGTACATGCGGTAGCTATTTAGATTCTGCCTTCCACATGCACATGACAGACTGGGCACAAGATTCTTTTTTGGTCTGACAGTATTTTATATTTCACGTAAGACCAGTCATGGAAAATTGATGCAGATTGCCGATCAAAACCGCCTATGCAGATGTAGCTCCAGAATAAACTTTGACTCCATTGGTGATGGTGAATGAAGAGTTTCCCACAGAAGCCCGTCTAGCTCAGTTGGTAGAGCATGAGACTTTTAATCTCAGGGTCGTGGGTTCGAGTCCCACGGTGGGCGATTCTACTTAGACTTACTTTGTGTTCTTAATGGCTTTAGTTAGCCCAGTTCTTCTTGAAATGTAATATCTGCCATCAGTGGTTGTAATTCAAGCAGTCTTGTTTAAACACTTGGTTTTATGTAGAAATTCAATTGACAGAGGTCTACAAGTACTCATAGCCCGTTGGCCATAAACATTAGCAGTGTTTTGTAGTTGTATATTACAAGCAAGGAAATCAACTTTGTTTCCATTGTCACGTGCCACTGAAGAAGTTTGTAAGCAAGCCCGGCTAGCTCAGTCGGTAGAGCATGAGACTCTTAATCTCAGGGTCGTGGGTTCGAGCCCCACGTTGGGTGTTTGTGATTTGAATTACTCTTTGTTTTTCATGTGTTTAAGAACATAAACATTTCAGCTCTTTTTGAAATGTGCCCTCTGCCATTGGCGGTGGTAATTCAAGCAATTTTGTTTAAACAATTGCTGTCGTGTTTAAAATCAATTGATAGAGGTCTACATGTACTCATAGCCCTTTGGCCAAACATATCATCAGTGTTTGGTCTAAGTCCTGCAAGTACATTGAACAAGCCCTGAAGATTAGGCACAGTGACTTTGTACCTTCTAAGCGTACAGCACGACAGGTCAGGATGGCCGAGCGGTCGGCGCCAGACTCAAGCAGCCCCTTACTTCCTGGAGAGGTTTCTGGTCTCCTGATGGAGGCGTGGGTTCGAATCCCACTCCTGACAATATTTATGTGAGAGATCTCTAGAACAAATTCCTTTGTGTGCAAGATTATGTTTTTTTGTACATGCGGTAGCTATTTAGATTCTGCCTTCCACATGCACATGACAGACTGGGCACAAGATTCTTTTTTGGTCTGACAGTATTTTATATTTCACGTAAGACCAGTCATGGAAAATTGATGCAGATTGCCGATCAAAACCGCCTATGCAGATGTAGCTCCAGAATAAACTTTGACTCCATTGGTGATGGTGAATGAAGAGTTTCTTACAGAAGCCCGTCTAGCTCAGTCGGTAGAGCATGAGACTTATAATCTCAGGGCCGTGGGTCAGACTCCCACGGTGGGCGATTCTACTTAGACTTACTTTGTGTTCTTAATGGCTTTAGTTAGCCCAGTTCTTCTTGAAATGTAATATCTGCCATCAGTGGTTGTAATTCAAGCAGTCTTGTTTAAACACTTGGTTTTATGTAGAAATTCAATTGACAGAGGTCTACAAGTACTCATAGCCCGTTGGCCATAAAACATTAGCAGTGTTTTGTCGTAGTTGTATATTACAAGCAAGGAAATCAACTTTGTTTCCATTGTCACGTGCCACTGAAGAAGTTTGTCAGCAAGCCCGGCTAGCTCAGTCGGTAGAGCATGAGACTCTTAATCTCAGGGTCGTGGGTTCGAGCCCCACGTTTGGTGTTTGTGATTTGAATTACTCTTTGTTCTTCATGTGTTTAAGAACATAAACATTTCAGCTCTTTTTGAAATGTGCCCTCTGCCATTAGTGGTAATTCAAGCAATTTTGTTTAAACAATTGCTGTCGTGTTTAAAATCAGTTGATAGAGGTCTTCATGTACTCATAGCCCTTTGGCCAAACATATCATCAGTGTTTGGTCTAAGTCCTGCAAGTACATTGAACAAGCCCTGAAGATTAGGCCCAGTGACTTTGTACCTTCTAAGCGTACAGCACGACAGGTCAGGATGGCCGAGCGGTCGAAGGCGCCAGACTCAAGGCTTAGCCCCTTACTTCCTGGAGAGGTTTCTGGTCTCCTGATGGAGGCGTGGGTTCGAATCCCACTCCTGACAATATTTATGTGAGAGATCTCTAGAACAAATTCCTTTGTGTGCAAGATTATGTTTTTTTGTACATGCGGTAGCTATTTAGATTCTGCCTTCCACATGCACATGACAGACTGGGCACAAGATTCTTTTTTGGTCTGACAGTATTTTATATTTCACGTAAGACCAGTCATGGAAAATTGATGCAGATTGCCGATCAAAACCGCCTATGCAGATGTAGCTCCAGAATAAACTTTGACTCCATTGGTGATGGTGAATGAAGAGTTTCTCACAGAAGCCCGTCTAGCTCAGTTGGTAGAGCATGAGACTTTTAATCTCAGGGTCGTGGGTTCGAGTCCCACGGTGGGCATTTCTACTTAGACTTACTTTGTGTTCTTAATGGCTTTAGTTAGCCCAGTTCTTCTTGAAATGTAATATCTGCCATCAGTGGTTGTAATTCAAGCAGTCTTGTTTAAACACTTGGTTTTATGTAGAAATTCAATTGACAGAGGTCTACAAGTACTCATAGCCCGTTGGCCATAAACATTAGCAGTGTTTTGTCGTAGTTGTATATTACAAGCAAGGAAATCAACTTTGTTTCCATTGTCACGTGCCACTGAAGAAGTTTGTCAGCAAGCCCGGCTAGCTCAGTCGGTAGAGCATGAGACTCTTAATCTCAGGGTCGTGGGTTCGAGCCCCACGTTGGGCGTTTGTGATTTGAATTACTCTTTGTTCTTCATGTGTTTAAGAACATAAACATTTCAGCTCTTTTTGAAATGTGCCCTCTGCCATTGGCGGTGGTAATTCAAGCAATTTTGTTTAAACAATTGCTGTCGTGTTTAAAATCAGTTGATAGAGGTCTTCATGTACTCATAGCCCTTTGGCCAAACATATCATCAGTGTTTGGTCTAAGTCCTGCAAGTACATTGAACAAGCCCTGAAGATTAGGCCCAGTGACTTTGTACCTTCTAAGCGTACAGCACGACAGGTCAGGATGGCCGAGGTCGGGCGCCAGACTCAAGGCTTAGCCCCTTACTTCCTGGAGAGGTTTCTGGTCTCCTGATGGGCGTGGGTTCGAATCCCACTCCTGACAATATTTATGTGAGAGATCTCTAGAACAAATTCCTTTGTGTGCAAGATTATGTTTTTTTGTACATGCGGTAGCTATTTAGATTCTGCCTTCCACATGCACATGACAGACTGGGCACAAGATTCTTTTTTGGTCTGACAGTATTTTATATTTCACGTAAGACCAGTCATGGAAAATTGATGCAGATTGCCGATCAAAACCGCCTATGCAGATGTAGCTCCAGAATAAACTTTGACTCCATTGGTGATGGTGAATGAAGAGTTTCTTACAGAAGCCCGTCTAGCTCAGTTGGTAGAGCATGAGACTTTTAATCTCAGGGTCGTGGGTTCGAGTCCCACGGTGGGCGATTCTACTTAGACTTACTTTGTGTTCTTAATGGCTTTAGTTAGCCCAGTTCTTCTTGAAATGTAATATCTGCCATCAGTGGTTGTAATTCAAGCAGTCTTGTTTAAACACTTGGTTTTATGTAGAAATTCAATTGACAGAGGTCTACAAGTACTCATAGCCCGTTGGCCATAAACATTAGCAGTGTTTTGTCGTAGTTGTATATTACAAGCAAGGAAATCAACTTTGTTTCCATTGTCACGTGCCACTGAAGAAGTTTGTCAGCAAGCCCGCTAGCTCAGTCGGTAGAGCATGAGACTCTTAATCTCAGGGTCGTGGGTTCGAGCCCACGTTGGGTGTTTGTGATTTGAATTACTTTTGTTCTTCATGTGTTTAAGAACATAAACATTTCAGCTCTTTTTGAAATGTGCCCTGCCATTGGCGGTGGTAATTCAAGCAATTTTGTTTAAACAATTGCTGTCGTGTTTAAAATCAGTTGATAGAGGTCTTCATGTACTCATAGCCCTTTGGCCAAACATATCATCAGTGTTTGGTCTAAGTCCTGCAAGTACATTGAACAAGCCCTGAAGATTAGGCCCAGTGACTTTGTACCTTCTAAGCGTACAGCACGACAGGTCAGGATGGCCGAGCGGGTCGCAGACTCAAGGCTTAGCCTTTACTTCCTGGAGAGGTTTCTGGTCTCTGATGGAGGCGTGGGTTCGAATCCCACACCTGACAATATTTATGTGAGAGATCTCTAGAACAAATTCCTTTGTGTGCAAGATTATGTTTTTTTGTACATGCGGTAGCTATTTAGATTCTGCCTTCCACATGCACATGACAGACTGGGCACAAGATTCTTTTTTGGTCTGACAGTATTTTATATTTCACGTAAGACCAGTCATGGAAAATTGATGCAGATTGCCGATCAAAACCGCCTATGCAGATGTAGCTCCAGAATAAACTTTGACTCCATTGGTGATGGTGAATGAAGAGTTTCTTACAGAAGCCCGTCTAGCTCAGTTGGTAGAGCATGAGACTTTTAATCTCAGGGTCGTGGGTTCGAGTCCCACGGTGGGCGATTCTACTTAGACTTACTTTGTGTTCTTAATGGCTTTAGTTAGCCCAGTTCTTCTTGAAATGTAATATCTGCCATCAGTGGTTGTAATTCAAGCAGTCTTGTTTAAACACTTGGTTTTATGTAGAAATTCAATTGACAGAGGTCTACAAGTACTCATAGCCGTTGGCCATAAACATTAGCAGTGTTTTGTAGTTGTATATTACAAGCAAGGAAATCAACTTTGTTTCCATTGTCACGTGCCACTGAAGAAGTTTGTCAGCAAGCCCGGCTAGCTCAGTCGGTAGAGCATGAGACTCTTAATCTCAGGTGGGTTCGAGCCCCACGTTGGGTGTTTGTGATTTGAATTACTCTTTGTTCTTCATGTGTTTAAGAACATAAACATTTCAGCTCTTTTTGAAATGTGCCCTCTGCCATTGGCGGTGGTAATTCAAGCAATTTTGTTTAAACAATTGCTGTCGTGTTTAAAATCAGTTGATAGAGGTCTTCATGTACTCATAGCCCTTTGGCCAAACATATCATCAGTGTTTGGTCTAAGTCCTGCAAGTACATTGAACAAGCCCTGAAGATTAGGCCCAGTGACTTTGTACCTTCTAAGCGTACAACACGACAGGTCAGGATGGCCGAGCGGTGAGCGCCAGACTCAAGGCAGCCCCTTACTTCCTGGAGAGGTTTCTGGTCTCCTGATGGAGGCGTGGGTTCGAATCCCACTCCTGACAATATTTATGTGAGAGATCTCTAGAACAAATTCCTTTGTGTGCAAGATTATGTTTTTTTGTACATGCGGTAGCTATTTAGATTCTGCCTTCCACATGCACATGACAGACTGGGCACAAGATTCTTTTTTGGTCTGACAGTATTTTATATTTCACGTAAGACCAGTCATGGAAAATTGATGCAGATTGCCGATCAAAACCGCCTATGCAGATGTAGCTCCAGAATAAACTTTGACTCCATTGGTGATGGTGAATGAAGAGTTTCTCACAGAAGCCCGTCTAGCTCAGTTGGTAGAGCATGAGACTTTTAATCTCAGGGTCGTGGGTTCGAGTCCCACGGTGGGCGATTCTACTTAGACTTACTTTGTGTTCTTAATGGCTTTAGTTAGCCCAGTTCTTCTTGAAATGTAATATCTGCCATCAGTGGTTGTAATTCAATCAGTCTTGTTTAAACACTTGGTTTTATGTAGAAATTCAATTGACAGAGGTCTACAAGTACACATAGCCCGTTGGCCATAAACATTAGCAGTTTTTTGTCGTAGTTGTATATTACAAGCAAGGAAATCAACTTTGTTTCCGTTGTCACGTGCCACTGAATAAGTTTGTAAGCAAGCCCGGCTAGCTCAGTCGGTAGAGCATGAGACTCTTAATCTCAGGGTCGTGGGTTCGAGCCCCACGTTGGGCGTTTGTGATTTGAATTACTCTTTGTTCTTCATGTGTTTAAGAACATAAACATTTCAGCTCTTTTTGAAATGTGCCCTCTGCCATTGGCGGTGGTAATTCAAGCAATTTTGTTTAAACAATTGCTGTCGTGTTTAAAATCAGTTGATAGAGGTCTACATGTACTCATAGCCCTTTGGCCAAACATATCATCAGTGTTTGGTCTAAGTCCTGCAAGTACATTGAACAAGCCCTGAAGATTAGGCCCAGTGACTTTGTACCTTCTAAGCGTACAGCACGACAGGTCAGGATGGCCGAGCGGTCGAAGGCGCCAGACTCAAGGCTTAGCCCCTTACTTCCTGGAGAGGTTTCTGGTCTCCTGATGGAGGCGTGGGTTCGAATCCCACTCCTGACAATATTTATGTGAGAGATCTCTAGAACAAATTCCTTGGTGTGCAAGATTATGTTTTTTTGTACATGCGGTAGCTATTTAGATTCTGCCTTCCACATGCACATGACAGACTGGGCACAAGATTCTTTTTTGGTCTGACAGTATTTTATATTTCACGTAAGACCAGTCATGGAAAATTGCTGCAGATTGCCGATCAAAACCGCCTATGCAGATGTAGCTCCAGAATAAACTTTGACTCCATTGGTGATGGTGAATGAAGAGTTTCCCACAGAAGCCCGTCTAGCTCAGTTGGTAGAGCATGAGACTTTTAATCTCAGGGTCGTGGGTTCGAGTCCCACGGTGGGCATTTCTACTTAGACTTACTTTGTGTTCTTAATGGCTTTAGTTAGCCCAGTTCTTCTTGAAATGTAATATCTGCCATCAGTGGTTGTAATTCAAGCAGTCTTGTTTAAACACTTGGTTTTATGTAGAAATTCAATTGACAGAGGTCTACAAGTACACAGAGCCCGTTGGCCATAAACATTAGCAGTGTTTTGTCATAGTTGTATATTACAAGCAAGGAAATCAACTTTGTTTCCATTGTCACGTGCCACTGAAGAAGTTTGTAAGCAAGCCCGGCTAGCTCAGTCGGTAGAGCATGAGACTCTTAATCTCAGGGTCGTGGGTTCGAGCCCCACGTTGGGCGTTTGTGATTTGAATTACTCTTTGTTCTTCATGTGTTTAAGAACATAAACATTTCAGCTCTTTTTGAAATGTGCCCTATGCCATTGGCGGTGGTAATTCAAGCAATTTTGTTTAAACAATTGCTGTCGTGTTTAAAATCAGTTGATAGAGGTCTACATGTACTCATAGCCCTTTGGCCAAACATATCATCAGTGTTTGGTCTAAGTCCTGCAAGTACATTGAACAAGCCCTGAAGATTAGGCCCAGTGACTTTGTACCTTCTAAGCGTACAGCACGACAGGTCAGGATGGCCGAGCGGTCGAAGGCGCCAGACTCAAGGCTTAGCCCCTTACTTCCTGGAGAGGTTTCTGGTCTCCTGATGGAGGCGTGGGTTCGAATCCCACTCCTGACAATATTTATGTGAGAGATCTCTAGAACAAATTCCTTGGTGTGCAAGATTATGTTTTTTTGTACATGCGGTAGCTATTTAGATTCTGCCTTCCACATGCACATGACAGACTGGGCACAAGATTCTTTTTTGGTCTGACAGTATTTTATATTTCACGTAAGACCAGTCATGGAAAATTGCTGCAGATTGCCGATCAAAACCGCCTATGCAGATGTAGCTCCAGAATAAACTTTGACTCCATTGGTGATGGTGAATGAAGAGTTTCCCACAGAAGCCCGTCTAGCTCAGTTGGTAGAGCATGAGACTTTTAATCTCAGGGTCGTGGGTTCGAGTCCCACGGTGGGCGATTCTACATAGACTTACTTTGTGTTCTTAATGGCTTTAGTTAGCCCAGTTCTTCTTGAAATGTAATATCTGCCATCAGTGGTTGTAATTCAAGCAGTCTTGTTTAAACACTTGGTTTTATGTAGAAATTCAATTGACAGAGGTCTACAAGTACTCATAGCCCGTTGGCCATAAACATTAGCAGTGTTTTGTCGTAATGTATATTACAAGCAAGGAAATCGACTTTGTTTCCATTGTCACGTGCCACTGAAGAAATTTGTCAGCAAGCCCGGCTAGCTCAGTCGGTAGAGCATGAGACTCTTAATCTCAGGGTCGAGCCCCGTTGGGCGTTTGTGATTTGAATTACTCTTTGTTCTTCATGTGTTTAAGAACATAAACATTTCAGCTCTTTTTGAAATGTGCCCTCTGCCATTGGCGGTGGTAATTCAAGCAATTTTGTTTAAACAATTGCTGTCGTGTTTAAAATCAATTGATAGAGGTCTACATGTACTCATAGCCCTTTGGCCAAACATATCATCAGTGTTTGGTCTAAGTCCTGCAAGTACATTGAACAAGCCCTGAAGATTAGGCCCAGTGACTTTGTACCTTCTAAGCGTACAGCACGACAGGTCAGGATGGCCGAGCGGTCGAAGGCGCCAGACTCAAGGCTTAGCCCCTTACTTCCTGGAGAGGTTTCTGGTCTCCTGATGGAGGCGTGGGTTCGAATCCCACTCCTGACAATATTTATGTGAGAGATCTCTAGAACAAATTCCTTGGTGTGCAAGATTATGTTTTTTTGTACATGCGGTAGCTATTTAGATTCTGCCTTCCACATGCACATGACAGACTGGGCACAAGATTCTTTTTTGGTCTGACAGTATTTTATATTTCACGTAAGACCAGTCATGGAAAATTGATGCAGATTGCCGATCAAAACCGCCTATGCAGTTGTAGCTCCAGAATAAACTTTGACTCCATTGGTGATGGTGAATGAAGAGTTTCTCACAGAAGCCCGTCTAGCTCAGTTGGTAGAGCATGAGACTTTTAATCTCAGGGTCGTGGGTTCGAGTCCCACGGTGGGCGATTCTACTTAGACTTACTTTGTGTTCTTAATGGCTTTAGTTAGCCCAGTTCTTCTTGAAATGTAATATCTGCCATCAGTGGTTGTAATTCAAGCAGTCTTGTTTAAACACTTGGTTTTATGTAGAAATTCAATTGACAGAGGTCTACAAGTACTCATAGCCCGTTGGCCATAAACATTAGCAGTGTTTTGTCGTAGTTGTATATTACAAGCAAGGAAATCAACTTTGTTTCCATTGTCACGTGCCACTGAAGAAGTTTGTCAGCAAGCCCGGCTAGCTCAGTCGGTAGAGCATGAGACTCTTAATCTCAGGGTCGTGGGTTCGAGCCCCACGTTGGGTGTTTGTGATTTGAATTACTCTTTGTTCTTCATGTGTTTAAGAACATAAACATTTCAGCTCTTTTTGAAATGTGCCCTCTGCCATTGGCGGTGGTAATTCAAGCAATTTTGTTTAAACAATTGCTGTCGTGTTTAAAATCAATTGATAGAGGTCTACATGTACTCATAGCCCTTTGGCCAAACATATCATCAGTGTTTGGTCTAAGTCCTGCAAGTACATTGAACAAGCCCTGAAGATTAGGCCCAGTGACTTTGTACCTTCTAAGCGTACAGCACGACAGGTCAGGATGGCCGAGCGGTCGAAGGCGCCAGACTCAAGGCTTAGCCCCTTACTTCCTGGAGAGGTTTCTGGTCTCATGATGGAGGCGTGGGTTCGAATCCCACTCCTGACAATATTTATGTGAGAGATCTCTAGAACAAATTCCTTGGTGTGCAAGATTATGTTTTTTTGTACATGTGGTAGCTATTTAGATTCTGCCTTCCACATGCACATGACAGACTGGGCACAAGATTCTTTTTTGGTCTGACAGTATTTTATATTTCACGTAAGACCAGTCATGGAAAATTGCTGCAGATTGCCGATCAAAACCGCCTATGCAGATGTAGCTCCAGAATAACTTTGACTCCATTGGTGATGGTGAATGAAGAGTTTCCCACAGAAGCCCGTCTAGCTCAGTTGGTAGAGCATGAGACTTTTAATCTCAGGGTCGTGGGTTCGAGTCCCACGGTGGGCGATTCTACATAGACTTACTTTGTGTTCTTAATGGCTTTAGTTAGCCCAGTTCTTCTTGAAATGTAATATCTGCCATCAGTGGTTGTAATTCAAGCAGTCTTGTTTAAACACTTGGTTTTATGTAGAAATTCAATTGACAGAGGTCTACAAGTACACAGAGCCCGTTGGCCATAAACATTAGCAGTGTTTTGTCGTAATGTATATTACAAGCAAGGAAATCGACTTTGTTTCCATTGTCACGTGCCACTGAAGAAATTTGTCAGCAAGCCCGGCTAGCTCAGTCGGTAGAGCATGAGACTCTTAATCTCAGGGTCGTGGGTTCGAGCCCCACGTTGGGCGTTTGTGATTTGAATTACTCTTTGTTCTTCATGTGTTTAAGAACATAAACATTTCAGCTCTTTTTGAAATGTGCCCTCTGCCATTGGCGGTGGTAATTCAAGCAATTTTGTTTAAACAATTGCTGTCGTGTTTAAAATCAGTTGATAGAGGTCTACATGTACTCATAGCCCTTTGGCCAAACATATCATCAGTGTTTGGTCTAAGTCCTGCAAGTACATTGAACAAGCCCTGAAGATTAGGCCCAGTGACTTTGTACCTTCTAAGCGTACAGCACGACAGGTCAGGATGGCCGAGCGGTCGAAGGCGCCAGACTCAAGGCTTAGCCCCTTACTTCCTGGAGAGGTTTCTGGTCTCCTGATGGAGGCGTGGGTTCGAATCCCACTCCTGACAATATTTATGTGAGAGATCTCTAGAACAAATTCCTTGGTGTGCAAGATTATGTTTTTTTGTACATGCGGTAGCTATTTAGATTCTGCCTTCCACATGCACATGACAGACTGGGCACAAGATTCTTTTTTGGTCTGACAGTATTTTATATTTCACGTAAGACCAGTCATGGAAAATTGATGCAGATTGCCGATCAAAACCGCCTATGCAGATGTAGCTCCAGAATAAACTTTGATTCCATTGGTGATGGTGAATGAAGAGTTTCCCACAGAAGCCCGTCTAGCTCAGTTGGTAGAGCATGAGACTTTTAATCTCAGGGTCGTGGGTTCGAGTCCCACGGTGGGCATTTCTACTTAGACTTACTTTGTGTTCTTAATGGCTTTAGTTAGCCCAGTTCTTCTTGAAATGTAATATCTGCCATCAGTGGTTGTAATTCAAGCAGTCTTGTTTAAACACTTGGTTTTATGTAGAAATTCAATTGACAGAGGTCTACAAGTACTCATAGCCCGTTGGCCATAAAACATTAGCAGTGTTTTGTCGTAGTTGTATATTACAAGCAAGGAAATCAACTTTGTTTCCATTGTCACGTGCCACTGAAGAAGTTTGTCAGCAAGCCCGGCTAGCTCAGTCAGTTGGTAGAGCATGAGACTTTTAATCTCAGGGTCGTGGGTTCGAGCCCCACGTTGGGCGTTTGTGATTTGAATTACTCTTTGTTCTTCATGTGTTTAAGAACATAAACATTTCAGCTCTTTTTGAAATGTGCCCTCTGCCATTGGCGGTGGTAATTCAAGCAATTTTGTTTAAACAATTGCTGTCGTGTTTAAAATCAATTGATAGAGGTCTACATGTACTCATAGCCCTTTGGCCAAACATATCATCAGTGTTTGGTCTAAGTCCTGCAAGTACATTGAACAAGCCCTGAAGATTAGGCCCAGTGACTTTGTACCTTCTAAGAGTACAGCACGACAGGTCAGGATGGCGAGCGGTCAAGGCGCCAGACTCAAGGCTTAGCCCTTACTTCCTGGAGAGGTTTCTGGTCTCCTGATGGAGGCGTGGGTTCGAATCCCACTCCTGACAATATTTATGTGAGAGATCTCTAGAACAAATTCCTTGGTGTGCAAGATTATGTTTTTTTGTACATGCGGTAGCTATTTAGATTCTGCCTTCCACATGCACATGACAGACTGGGCACAAGATTCTTTTTTGGTCTGACAGTATTTTATATTTCACGTAAGACCAGTCATGGAAAATTGATGCAGATTGCCGATCAAAACCGCCTATGCAGATGTAGCTCCAGAATAAACTTTGATTCCATTGGTGATGGTGAATGAAGAGTTTCCCACAGAAGCCCGTCTAGCTCAGTTGGTAGAGCATGAGACTTTTAATCTCAGGGTCGTGGGTTCGAGTCCCACGGTGGGCATTTCTACTTAGACTTACTTTGTGTTCTTAATGGCTTTAGTTAGCCCAGTTCTTCTTGAAATGTAATATCTGCCATCAGTGGTTGTAATTCAAGCAGTCTTGTTTAAACACTTGGTTTTATGTAGAAATTCAATTGACAGAGGTCTACAAGTACTCATAGCCCGTTGGCCATAAACATTAGCAGTGTTTTGTTGTAGTTGTATATTACAAGCAAGGAAATCGACTTTGTTTCCATTGTCACGTGCCACTGAAGAAATTTGTCAGCAAGCCCGGCTAGCTCAGTCGGTAGAGCATGAGACTCTTAATCTCAGGGTCGTGGGTTCGAGCCCCACGTTGGGCGTTTGTGATTTGAATTACTCTTTGTTCTTCATGTGTTTAAGAACATAAACATTTCAGCTCTTTTTGAAATGTGCCCTCTGCCATTGGCGGTGGTAATTCAAGCAATTTTGTTTAAACAATTGCTGTCGTGTTTAAAATCAATTGATAGAGGTCTACATGTACTCATAGCCCTTTGGCCAAACATATCATCAGTGTTTGGTCTAAGTCCTGCAAGTACATTGAACAAGCCCTGAAGATTAGGCCCAGTGACTTTGTACCTTCTAAGCGTACAGCACGACAGGTCAGGATGGCCGAGCGGTCGGCGCCAGACTCAAGGCTTAGCCCTTACTTCCTGGAGAGGTTTCTGGTCTCCTGATGGAGGCGTGGGTTGAATCCCACTCCTGACAATATTTATGTGAGAGATCTCTAGAACAAATTCCTTGGTGTGCAAGATTATGTTTTTTTGTACATGCGGTAGCTATTTAGATTCTGCCTTCCACATGCACATGACAGACTGGGCACAAGATTCTTTTTTGGTCTGACAGTATTTTATATTTCACGTAAGACCAGTCATGGAAAATTGCTGCAGATTGCCGATCAAAACCGCCTATGCAGATGTAGCTCCAGAATAAACTTTGATTCCATTGGTGATGGTGAATGAAGAGTTTCCCACAGAAGCCCGTCTAGCTCAGTTGGTAGAGCATGAGACTTTTAATCTCAGGGTCGTGGGTTCGAGTCCCACGGTGGGCATTTCTACTTAGACTTACTTTGTGTTCTTAATGGCTTTAGTTAGCCCAGTTCTTCTTGAAATGTAATATCTGCCATCAGTGGTTGTAATTCAAGCAGTCTTGTTTAAACACTTGGTTTTATGTAGAAATTCAATTGACAGAGGTCTACAAGTACACAGAGCCCGTTGGCCATAAACATTAGCAGTGTTTTGTTGTAGTTGTATATTACAAGCAAGGAAATCAACTTTGTTTCCATTGTCACGTGCCACTGAAGAAGTTTGTAAGCAAGCCCGGCTAGCTCAGTCGGTAGAGCATGAGACTCTTAATCTCAGGGTCGTGGGTTCGAGCCCCACGTTGGGCGTTTGTGATTTGAATTACTCTTTGTTCTTCATGTGTTTAAGAACATAAACATTTCAGCTCTTTTTGAAATGTGCCCTCTGCCATTGGCGGTGGTAATTCAAGCAATTTTGTTTAAACAATTGCTGTCGTGTTTAAAATCAATTGATAGAGGTCTACATGTACTCATAGCCCTTTGGCCAAACATATCATCAGTGTTTGGTCTAAGTCCTGCAAGTACATTGAACAAGCCCTGAAGATTAGGCCCAGTGACTTTGTACCTTCTAAGCGTACAGCACGACAGGTCAGGATGGCCGAGCGGTCGAAGGCGCCAGACTCAAGGCTTAGCCCCTTACTTCCTGGAGAGGTTTCTGGTCTCCTGATGGAGGCGTGGGTTCGAATCCCACTCTTGACAATATTTATGTGAGAGATCTCTAGAACAAATTCCTTGGTGTGCAAGATTATGTTTTTTTTGTACATGCGGTAGCTATTTAGATTCTGCCTTCCACATGCACATGATAGACTGGGCACAAGATTCTTTTTTGGTCTGACAGTATTTTATATTTCACGTAAGACCAGTCATGGAACATTGCTGCAGATTGCCGATCAAAACCGCCTATGCAGATGTAGCTCCAGAATAAACTTTGATTCCATTGGTGATGGTGAATGAAGAGTTTCCCACAGAAGCCCGTCTAGCTCAGTTGGTAGAGCATGAGACTTTTAATCTCAAGGTCGTGGGTTCGAGCCCCACGGTGGGCGTTTGTGATTTTTTAATCACTGTCTTTTTATTGAGTTTTTTCTTTTAATACATACAGTTTGTGAATACAAAGAAGTGTATCTAGTTAAAGTGTATCTAACACATACATAAAATAATACACACAGAGAAAATAATCCCTCCAAAGTAATCCCATTTAGCCCACCCAGGTCACTGCCCAGTAGGTCCACCCACTGCATTCCTATCCCTGACAGAAATGAAACACATCTTAATAAAATCAATTAACTTCATTAATCTGGAGCATTATTGTATGTTTTGAAATGAGTCAAGAAAGGCTCCCCATGTTTTTTCAAATTTAACAGTTGCGCGTTGAAGAGAACATCTAATCCTTTCCAGTTTCAAACACGACATGAGGTCACAAAGCCACTGCTTGTAAGTTGGAGGAGCAGCACCCTTCCACCTGGTCAGAACTGTTCGCCTCGCTATCAGTGAGCAAAATGCCAGGACCTGTCGTTTAGAGGCTGGTAAAGGCAACCTCACCACTGAGCCCAAAGAGAGACAAGAGGGGGCCAGGTGTTACCACCACCCCGGCCAACCCAGACATAGTAAGAAAAACATCTGTCCAGAACTGACCAAGAGAGGGGCAGGACCAGTACATAAGACCTCGTGTGGCTACCTTAGTTTTACATTTTTCAGTATGGGGTGACTTCGATAGAAACGAGACAGTTTGCTTTTGGAGAGATGGGCTCTATGTACTATTTTGAACTGAATGAGACAATGGCGCGCACACAGAGATGTTGTATTCACCAGTTTAAGTATAGAGTCCCATGTCTCATCTGGTATAGTCATATTCAAATCTTCTTCCCATGCAGTTTTAAGTTCAGGTGAGGAGGACCCTTTCATACTCAACATTTTATTATAAAGCCAAGAAACCAGCCCTTTACGAGTCGGGTTCAATAATAGGATGGTTTCCAACAGTGTATGCTCTGGTGGAGAAGCTGAGCCTGATAAGTGAGACTGAATAAAGTTTCTGGTTTGCAAATATCTAAAAAAATGGGATTTGGGTAAACCATATTTAGTGGTAAGTTCCTCAAAGGATGCCAGATTCTTCTCTATAAAAAGGTCCTTAAAATAAATAAGCCCCCTCCGTTGCCACTCTAGGAACACCCCATCCTGAACAGATGGTTTGAAAAAATGGTTAAGTGCAATTGGACTCAGGAGGGAGAAGTCATGAAGTTTAAAGTATTTCCTAAACTGGCCCCATATTTTCAGTGAGTGTTTCACTACAGGGTTTGAAATGCCGTTAAATGAAGCGAGTGAAAGTGGGGAACAGAGCAAGGCAGGGATGGATATATTGTTACCACTGCGTAGCTCCATAGCCACCCAGTCAGGACAGTCACCCAGGTTGTAGTAGAAATACCAAAACACTGAGCATCTAAGGTTGGCGGCCCAATAATAAAACCGGAAATTGGGGGAGGCAAACCCCCCCTGTTGTTTAGGTTTTTGGAGTTGTAATTTATTAAGCCTTGGGCGTTTACCTGCCAAATAAAAGGCAGAGAGTTGAGTCTAGCTCATTAAAAAAAGTATTAGGAATAAAAATGGGTAATGCCTGAAAGAGGTATAAAAATTTGGGTAGTATATTCATTTTAATTGAGTTGATACGTCCCACAAGGGACATGGAAAAGGGCGTCCACTTTGTGAGGGATCCCTTCACTTGGTTCAACAGTTGAATCAGATTCTCTTTGAACAGGTTTTTATGTTTTTGTCACTGTGATACCAAGGTATGTGAATTTTGTCTTTCAATTCTGAAGCGGCAGATTGGCTAAATCTGACATATTGGCTTTATTACCTATTGGGAGAAGCTCACTTTTGGTGAGGTTCAGCTTATACCCAGAAATCTGACCAAATTGACTAAATATATCGAGAGCTAAAGGCAATGAGATTGATGGTTTGGAAACAAAAAGTAAAAGGTCATCTGCATAAAGCGACACTTTATGTTCCATATCATTCCTCCAAATGCCGGAAATCTCTTTACTGGTTTTAAGTGCAATGGCGAGGGGCTCTATGGTCAGATCAAAAAGCAGGGGACTAAGGGGGCAGCCCTGACGGGTGCCTCTTTGTAATTTAAAAGGTTTTGAGGTCTGAAAGTTGGTACGAACCGTGGCAGACGGTTGCTGGTATAATAGTTTAATCCATGAAATGAAGTTTCCTCCAAAGCCAAATCTGCTAAGGACTGCAAAAAGATAGTCAAACTCAACCGGGCGTTTGTGATTTGAATTACTCTTTGTTCTTCATGTGTTTAAGAACATAAACATTTCAGCTCTTTTTGAAATGTGCCCTCTGCCATTGGCGGTGGTAATTCAAGCAATTTTGTTTAAACAATTGCTGTCGTGTTTTAGTGGTATTAATAGAGATCTATGGTGCATTAGTTTATCATCATAAATTTGTTTTTTCTGTTAAAATGAAACCCCTTTCCAGATCTACTTCTACCATATTGATGCATCCAAGATGAATATATGTCCTAGAATTCATAAGGGTGTCAAGACTGCTAAAATAACCTCCAGCCCAGATAGCCGGTCAAATGCCATAAATGTTGAAACACATGACTTAATGTATTTTCTCAGAAACTCCCTGCAATTGTTTAAAGTTGGTACTTTTCACTCAATATTTCAAATGAGATCTAAACGCATGAAAATACCTGGGAGACACAAGTCCGTAAAAACGTGACATGCAGCTTAACAAAATCAAGAGGAGTCTGGACAGGAAATAGAGATGATATTTATTCATTTCTGCAAAGAATCTCAGCTCATGCAAAGATACAACTTCTGTAAACAGAATTTGCTGGGACATGACAATAGAAGGTGCAGATTGCTTATTTTTCTTGTGTCAAACAGTGGAATGTATAACAAGTGGAAGTTAGTTTTCTGTTCCAGCAATAAATCAGAGCTGCAGAATAATTCACCCCAAAAATTACAGCTTCCTTTTTCCCAGTCATACTGTTATTCTTTTTCCAGTTGTGTTGCACACACACACACAAAAAAATGCTTACTGGCGGGGATTTTTGCATTGCATGCCTGAATTGGGGTCAGATTTCACTTGGTCAAATGATTCTGGAGGCCAGAATTTTGAATTCACAACCAAGTAACACTTTAAGACAGTGGCAAAATTTTACAAAAAGAAACATTTTACTTGAAAATGATAAAGATTAAAAATCACACCCTAAGTATTTGGAGCTAAATAACTCAATATCTGATTATATGGTTTTGGATTTTCCGTTACCGGCTTTGGACTCGCAAATTTTACTGAAAGAGAAAGTTTTTGCAAACGTTTGCCATCATGTTAACCTGACATTTGATCAGAAGTGGAGGAAAATTCTAAAGTAATTCACAGGCAACTAGAATTTATTTTATTTAGCCGTCTTCATTAGGCATGGCCCAGTTCATTGTGAAGACAGTGAACTTTTCACCACTGCTGGCCAGCTGGCTGAAAAAAGGTTCCTAGCTCTGGAAACATTTCTGGTCACAAAGAGACTTCTGTGGGTTACATTATAACTGTATTGATAAGCTGTATTACTTTAGTGGTAGTGGGTAATCTTGCTCCTTGAACTGAAAGCTACAAGATATTTTTCTTAATTTGTGTGTGGGAATATTTTGGTATATTCCCAGTGACAGTTGTGAGAATCTTATCCAGGGAATCAGGCTGTGATTTAAATTTTCATGTTCGGTTTATTTTGTAAAATGATTCCCATTCACCAGTACCTCAATGAAAACAATGGAAATGCTTAAATTGTATTTTTGACAGAAATCATCAGAATTTGGTAATTTCAGCTCAGATTGGTGGGTCCTAAACAACAACAAAAAACTTAATTTGTTTTTCTGTTTATTAAAAATGCTCCAAAAATTAAGATTTTCCCCTCGATCTAAGATTTCCTGGACATTTGCTTTGACATACAAACGGAGATAATCGTGTTAGATTCAAAACTAGCATCCCACTACACTGCCAACAGTTTGTTTCCATCCCATGTTTTATATTTCTTAGAACTTGGGGGGGTAAAAAAAAAAGTGTGAAAATTAAAAATTGGAAGGCCAGACCTTTAAGAAAAACTAGAAATCTTCATCAGCTGTGGGGAAAAAAAGCCCAATTTTATAATTTCTCAGTTTGTTTTCCAGGAAAACTGAAAAAAGTTTGATCACTCCTGATTTCTAAAAAGGAAGAGAAACAAAGTGGGAGAATCATTCCTAAAATCAATCTATCTTCAGGCCGAGATGAGTGTCCACACACCAAAGTAGAATGTGGGAGGAGCCACCAGCTGCTGAAATCACCCAGCAGGAAGACAAGAGTCCTTTCAGATCAGATGATTCCCTTCGAATCAAAGAGATGAGCGGTGCAGTGGCCATGTTGAAAAGACATTCTCACACCTTCTTTATTCTTTCCAGCTTTGCATGAGATGTTTTTTGCATGTCTGTGTCATATATATTTATATATTATAGCTATTAGAACAATCCCAGTGAAAGAGTGACAAAAATAGAAGAGACCAGCACAGAAAAAGGCCCAATATATAGAATTTGACAAGTCCATCGATTTAAAAATATACATATACAATTATCATGCTGCAAATCTTCCAGATCCCATTTTAAACATTTAATATACTTTTTTGTTGTTTTGTTGTTTTAACAGGCACAGTAGTGTTACCCTGGATAGAAATGTTAGAAAACATATAAAAGACAGAAGAAAAAAAAAAAATCATAAAGCTCCACAGCCACAAGGCAGCTGCCGTTGGAAGGAAAAAAATCATTTGAATCCCAAGATGTTAAATCAAACATCTCAAGCAATCTTGCTTAAGAACAATGGAACTATGTGTGGAGCATAAAACAATGAGAGAAAGGAGGTTAGATGAGGAGAGGCAGCCCCTGCTTTGTACAGAGTCAGTAGTACTGAGAGTGAACCTCGTCGCCGCGGAGACGAGCGGAGAGCAGGAGAGGCGGAACAGTCCAGCACAGTAGTTTGAAGTAAGGCCTCGTTTTTTTTCTTTCTATTTTTGTATTGGCAAATTAACAAAAATCCAAAAGAGAGAAAAACATACAACTGTCATTTAATTACACCTAGCTTGAAAAAAAAAAAAGATATGTGCAAAAAGTTGTACAAATATAGGAAGAGTTTGTTTTTGAAGATTGCTGAGGAAGGTGGTTTGTGGTGTTGTCCACCTTCTCTTCGTTCGTCCAGCTGCCAGTCCATCGCCGTCTCCTCCTCTTCAGCGGACTGGCAGCTGAGCTTGAGGCTGGCTGTTGATGGGACACAACGCTTCACGTTGACTGGATGGCCTTCTTTAGGTTCTCTACCTCGATCTGACAGGAAGACAAGAAAACAAACAAACTCAGGACTCTGACTCTCTCTTTGGGAATTGTACGGCTATTGAAGCCCACAAAGACTCCAACTGTGGAAAAAACCCTGCTGAAAGAACTCAACAGTTCTAAATGTGCAGAATTACCAGAAACAAGTTTCATTCTGAATGATTCTTCTTAATGTATTGTGTTCTATTGTATTGCTTGACATATTGAAGCAAATGTCATTTTCTATAATGTTTTTTGTTACAGTATAACTCGTTTGTTTTGATCTATGACCTCTACTTTGGATTTGTCTATTTTTGGAGTTATTTTCCCCCCCCCCCCTCCAGGGGGTCTTTTTGTGGGCTCTAGTGTCCCTTATATGACAGTAGGCAGACAGGAAAGGGGGAAAGAGACGGGGGAAGACATGCGGCAAATCGAACCCACGACGGCCGCGTCAAGGACTCAAGGCCTCCAAATGTGTGGTCACGCCATCCCCCACGCCACAACAGCACGCCCATTTTTGGAGTTACTTTCATTTAGAATTTTTCTACAGTCTATTTATGCTATGTGTTTTAGTTATGTTGAATGTGTGGACCCCAAGAAGAGTAGATGCAGGGAACTGCAACTAATAGAGATCCAATTAAAAGAAGGGAAAGAATCACACAGCTTCCCTGCTTTAAAGTCTTTTCAATTAGAAGCTACACTGTTCTGTGTGGACGTCGTTACTGAGAACAAGACTAAAAATGGTCTATTTTTCATTTTAGATGCTTAAAATGAAGTCAAAGAAAGGCATTGACAAGGAGACTAATTTCTGTAACATGGCTAGAACATGTCTGCTTAATTCAGGGATTTAGGACTTTTCAGAGTAAAAATGATTTGTCGTCCTTTTCTGCTTTCAGCCTCTCTGCTGTGAAACATTGTGAACTATGAATCTCAGAATTAAGGTACTTCTCTACTTCTTTGGGGAACAAACTTAATAGACCCCTGTGTTTGTAATGCTAGAAACTACATCTAAGCCTTACATTAGAACAGCAATGCAAGTCCAGTGACTGAGTTCTCTGGAGTGATGCATCAACCAGGCGACTGTGGCTCATTGGGCAGAGCAGTTGTCTTACAAGCAGCAGGATGTGGGTTCAGTTCCAGCGCTTAGCCACAAGGTAGCTACTGATCTGAAGGTTGGTGTACAATGTGTTTGAAAAGGGAGAGGGTGTGACTGACACCATGAAGCCCCTCCCCTTGACTCTTAGTTTATTTTTTTCCCCACACTTTATCAGTCTCGTATTATACTGTCAGGACACAGTGACAGCTTCCCACAGATAATAACGACCAAAATCCCTGTTAAAATTGGCCACTGTGACAAACATTCAGCAACTGCTGTTTCCTTCAGATGATTTAAACTTTTGGCAAACTGTGAGAAAAAACCATTTTTTTATTTTTTTTTGCAGACGTCTCTATTTGCGGTGAGAAAAAGCCGAACATGTCTGACATGGTGCAGTGTGCTGTGCCTGTGAGCCACAGACTGTTATTCCTGCTGTGAAGCAGGCATCCTGCTGGCTTCAGTGGAAGACATTAGGCATGAGCGTAGGCAGTACCTGAGCTGATTTACAAAAACTGAAACAAACCAATGCCTTATTGCTTAGCAGAACTAAAGAATTATTTTCTCAATATATGTCCTAATACGGTTTTTGGAGGAAATGAAGAGAAACTGTTGATCAGAAATTAGACTTCAAAGTCCTTCAATACATAGTAAACTATGACATAAAATCCTGATATAAGCATGTTGTATAAGTCTATAGATAATTATGGATTCGTTTTTTTGTTTTACATATCTGAAATACTGCCAAACTGGTGGCGTAATCTTTCCTATTTTATCCACAGCTTTTTATTTTTAAGCATTTATGAGGCACAGTGGGGGAACCTTAAAAGTAGGGAAGTAGGATTAAATAAGTTTTTATTTCTTCCTACTCCCTTTTGGACATGTTATGTTAACATTGCTATCTTGATTGTTGTTTTACTTTGGCTTGAGTTATTTAGTTAATTTATTTTTCCCTTTCTGTTTTTCTCCACGCCCAAAATCACAAAAAATGCCTTTCCTCTATCTACATCCCCCAGAATGCTGTGGGGTTCTGGCTCAGAGTTCAATGAATATTCTATCAGTATTGTTAATGATGGCTTATTTATCATGATGTAGCGTGCCCAGCCTTAAACCAGGCTTTAAACAAATCTACTAGAGATGAGACTGAATTATTTAACTGAGCTCAGACTCATAAAGTTATCCAAACTGTAGAAATGTGTGTTTTGGAAGCTATGAACAGCTATGCTGTTTATAAATTAAGAGCAAATTTTGTTGAATGGTTGCCATGGAGACTAAGAGATTTCTCAAACATGCATGAAAAAGAAAATTGAGGCAACACTCCAGGTATGTTTCATGGTGAGGGAATAACATTATAACATGATGTAAAACTCAAAAAGGTTGATTTTACATGACGCTGCCCCTTAGAGCCCAGCAACATATTCTTACCACTTGAACTTTGTCTCAACATTAATTCAAATTTAGATGTGTTGTATTGGGATTTTAAAGCATCAATATTTGTTGAAAGTGGCAGCCTAATGAACACAGACAGCTCAGCGTGTGTCTGGGCGGAAGCGGTGCTACCTGCAGGGCCACGCGTTTCACCCGCTCCTCATCCAGGTCTCGCCGCAGCTCCGTGATCTCTTTCCTGGAAACAGACGCACACCGGCATGGGTCAGCAAACTTTCTGCTGCCGACCGCGTTTCAAACAGCTTAGACTGCCGATTATAAAGAATATCAATAATGATTCTGAAACCTGCTTCACGCTCTTATTGACACTTGCTGTCTTACATTTGCTGGGCTTTGAGGAGCTCCACAGACAGCAGCAGGTCTTTTATTTGGCTTTTAAGCTCGTCCTGCTGGGCGCTCTGCTCCACCAGCTCCGGGTGGGCTCTGCTGTTCCGGGAGATGCTGACGTCCAAACTGGCAGAGGCGGCAGGGTCCGGCTTGGGTTCAGCGAAACCGGGCCGGTGGAGTGGCGGAGACTGGTTGGAAGGCTGTGGATGGAAAAACAACAGGAGCAGAAGACTTTACTGTAGATACTGGTATCAAACTCACAATGTCAAGTTTGTGCTGCATGGAGAGGAATTTCTGGTTTCACTAGTGCAAAATATATTTCTAGCAGGACTAAGTGTTTTTTTTTCCACTTAGGTGCATTTAAGCCTGTCACAATTAGGAAATGCACCCATCTATTTTTTTCTCTTCCAACATGTATACAGATATCTGAGGTGTAGTATCAGACTATACCGATTCAAAACATTACTGAATTGACGTAAAACATTTATTTAGAAAAAAAAGTATACAAACATAAAAGTACTTAAATTACACATTTATTTGATGACTCTGCACCAGTGCAGCACAATAAAATAAACCAATATATTCACAAGCGAAGTCAAACAAGTAACAACAACACAACATTAACTTGTTCAGTCAGTGCAATTAGTAGTAAAACAGTCTTGATTGATTCATTGTTTACTGGAACAGGGTTTGGTAAATCAATATGGATAGTAAAGATGCAACAATATGAAGAAATTAGCATTTTATGCCATCATTGTTTTGTACAAAAATGGGAATTCATCTTAGAACAATTTATGAAAATGTGTTGAATTGCATCCATTAAAATGCTTTTTATGAGCAAAATTAATGCACAGTGAGCCAATTTTATTATTCTGGACATAAAAGATCATTTTCACGGAGGGGCTGTAACTAATGATTATTCTATGAATTGGTTATTCTGCTGATTACCTATCTGCATCCACATATCTGGTGATGTTGTGTTCAATAGAAGAGTTTTTTCTCATCTTAAATTCAAAATGTACAGTACAGACCAAACGTTTGGACACACCATTGAAGGTGTGTCCAAACGTTTGGTCTGTACTGTACATACGTTTGTTCTATCATCAAATGTTTGTTTTGTTTTTTGAGTCTGTACACTCCAGTTAGGGATTAATTGATAGTTAACAATTATTCCAATTATTGACTTATTATGATTGATTAAACTTAAGTTACCTTTTTGGGTTCTGTTGGCTTGGGTTTGGCACTCTCCTCCTCATCGACCTTGAAGACTTTCTCAGCACTCACTTCCTTCGTAGGCTGTAAGCAGACATTTATTCAAATATTAAGTGACATTAATATGCTTTTTTTCTTCTTTCTTGAAAAGTGAAACTGAAATAAACAATTTTCTAAAGCCATCAGAGACTGAATTCGGGTCACTTTGAAAAGTCAGATGATCGGCTCCAACCACAAGCTAACTGTCTTACCTTACTTCTTAAAAAAAAGAAGAAATACTGAGATCCTCTTTGAGGCTACATTAGTATTAATGTGAGATTAATGTAAATAGAAATAAACAGTAGACTCTGTGTTCTTTGAGGCAGTTGTTTACTTCTACACTCAAACCCAGATCAGACTCAAATGTTAAGTCTCATCTATAACTAGTCAAGTTCTTCACAGCACTGCTTACTGTTGATTTCGGGTCACCAGGTTGAGCCAGAAACTTACCGTCAGATCATCCATTATTAAGGATGTTTCTACTTTATTATTTACGGGCTTCACTCGCTGCAGATTCCACTAAAAATACTGAGCCAACTGTGAGACAGATTGACTGCAGAGGGGTATTCAACCTGTGGTGATGCAAAGTGACTGTGGCAGACTTTAAAGTTGATTTCAGGGGGAGATAATGATGAGAAATCACAAATTAAAACATCCTATAATGGTAAATTATGCAGCCTTTTCTGTGATAGACCAACATAATATTGGGCAGAATGGTGAAGTGGAAGGAAGACAAAATAGCTTTCATCATTTAGAAATAAAAATATGGAAGGTAAAAGTGACTTGGCAAATTTTACACATTAAAAAGTGAAATGTTTGCAGAGTGTGGCATTAGGCTAAATGTAGAGCATCTAAATTGGATCACACATTCTCAATTGGATTTGGTTTTAAACTTTCAAGTTCGTCCGTCACACAAAATTCCAACATAAAGACATCAAAGTTGATGCTTCTGATGTAAAACATCCTTACGATCATTACAGTTTGTGTGTTCTAGTGCAAGTGTCACAAAATCACTTTCTACCTCAACTTGTGTAAAAGGTCACTTCATTTTCAGTTTGAGCTGTTTGATCAAAGTGTCTGAATGGTTACGTCGGAGTTTCTCACCGACTGTCCTCCGGCAAACTGTCCAGGGAGCCTCCTGCCAGTTACCTTTGGTCTGGAGGTGGTTGGGTGGGAGAGCTTCTCCGACGCAGACGACAATTCATCAAAACTCATCAGATCGTCTGAAAATTTAAAAGAAAAAAGATGTAGAAGAAGAGATGAGGAAAAGAACAACATACCAGAGGGAATCAGTTTTATGTGGAATGTTTCTTGCATGATCAAAGTGACATCCAATGGTGACCCTATGGCAGGGGTGGGCAATTAATTTCTTCAGGGGGCCGCATGAAAAATCAGAAATATGTTGGAGGGCCGATCCAGCAATGACTCAAATTTAATCTTGACCCATTATTCATTTTCTCATACCTCTTGTTGTAATAAAATATTTAAATCATATTCTTTTGTTAAGAAGAATATTCAGTAAATATTAATAAAAATTAATTTGTGGTTTGGCTGAAGTGAGAATTAATACTATCAAATTAATAGTTTAAAAAAATATCACATCTGCATTTATTTTTAACTTTTTAATCTCTCCACAATTGAAATGGTGTGTGTTATATTAATCAACTGATCAACTGCATATATGAGCAATAAATGGTTTTAAGTGTTGGAAAAAGCCTGACGAACCTGCAGTGCTGCAACTTGAAGGACTAACACAAAAGTACCTCCAATCAGATGCAAATGAATGGGAAAACAAAGTACTTTAAATACAGCAGAAACTTAAAGAGTTTAATATCACTTTAGGTAACATTAAAATAACTCATTACAAAATGTAATTACAAATTGAAACTGTAATGACTTGAAAACTTGTAAGAACCAAAACTGAAATACTACAAGGAATAGACAGCTTCAAGTATCTTTGTCCTGGATTCTCTTTAATAAACCAACTTTTTTTCCTGTGAGATTTGGACACCCATCTGTTGTCACGCCCACCAGTTTGTCCCAGTTCAGACCCAAGCTTTCCAGACACGCATTTACCTCTACTAAGAGCTCACTCCCTGTTGTTGTCCCTTTCATTGACCGCATGCCTGCCAGCTCCTCCGTGATGCTAAATTCTGCATTGATCCCGCACGAAGATGAGCAGCTGGGCAGTGTCCCGTATGTCACAGCTCTCATCCAAAGCCAGGGAAAATACCGGTACTCAAAATCATTCACGCTGTCTTTCAGTTGCAGCACCAGGTTCGTCGCGATGTCCTCAATCCTTCTCGTTACGCTTTGCGGCGGAGAGGAGATGTTCTCAAAAGCGTCTTTATTCTCAGGACATATTAGCACTGCTTAATATACTCTCCGTCAGAGAAAGGTTTGCTCTTCCTAGCAATCTTAGGGATATGACAAAACTTGCCTTGACTGCAGCTCCTCTAGATGCCAGGCGTTTTGTAAAAAGTGTTTGTTGAGCTTGCAACTTGGCTACGAGTACAGACGACCCAGTGATGTGCTCTTTCTCTGAAAAGTTCTTGTATCTCTTCTGTTTGGTCACATAGTGACGGTGGATATTATATTCCTTTAACACAGCCACCTGCGCACCACAAACTAAACACACGGCCTTGCCTTTGACTTCAATAAAGAAATATTTCGCTGTCCATGCCTTGTTAAAAATGCAGAATTCGGAATCAACTTTTCTTTTTTTACCGTGAGATGACATTTTGTGGGGATCGTGTATTCGGCTGCTAGCATCACCTGTTGCTGTGCGTTAGCATTTACGTACGATGCATTCATAAGCGGTCGTCAAGCCCTTTCAAAATAAAAGACAGCTGTGTCGCATGCACACGAAAATACGGTGTTTTGTTTTGACTGGGGGGACGCGGGCCGGACAGGCATGCCCAACGGGCCATATCTGGCCCGCGGGCCTTAAAATGCCCAGGTCTGCCCTATGGGTTTCCATTTCATTTGAGCGCTTTCTGGCCTGAAGGCAGATTGTTTCCTGTCTGCAAATTAAATTGGGAAACATGGTAACAGAAAAACAAATCTAGAATCTGCATGTCTTTTTAGGTCGAAAACATTGTTGATAAGAATGTATAGGAAAAACAATAATCCTTGAATGCAAATAAAATGTGACACAAACGACCACATGAAAAGGGAGATGACAGTCCAACCGCAACTTCCACTTAGAGTTAGTGGTGCTGAAGGATAAATGAGTTTCAGACCAACATTCTCTTTACCTTTTTCCACACCAAGGCGTTATCTTAAGTATTTGAAACAAGTCATTCAGCACTTTTACAAACATTAAGCCATTTTCCACTGAGTTGAAGTCAAGTTTACTGCTGCTTGCTTTCATGCCAACACTTTGAACAGAGAACAACGATTTCTAACAACATGAATGAATGCCATGCACACACCGTTTGTACCTAAGAATATCCGCACAGGTATTTATTTAGGCATGCATTTTCTCTACTTTCCTGGATAATGAAAATCTTCCCCTCAGAGGCAGAGGCTGCAACTTCAACATGTTTCTGCTTGTTCCATTGTAAATTTGTGATTTGGATAAAATGTTTAATGCTGCAAAAGTACAAGCCTTCAAGAAAATACTAGAATAAAAGCGTAATAAGAGGCCTGTGCTTGAATGATGTACATATAAAACAAGCATCAGGATGTAATTGGACTGGAGCGGTTCATATTGTGAAATTATTACGGAGCTTTAATTTTCCTTTTGAAGCACCTCAGAATTGCTTTCATCCATCACTGATTAATTTGTTTCCTCCAGCATTTTTTCCATTACTACAAAGTAAAAGTCAACAACCCTTAAACACTCGACGCAAATCTTTCACATTAACAAGTCTTGCTGCAAATTAAAAATGAATAGCCTTCAGGAAGTGGATTTAAATGCATTTGGAATCTATCAGACTTAGTACGGGAAATGTTTTGTTTTTTTCTTGTACAATAAATTGATAGAAAATCCATTTAAATAAGACATTTAATACTCTTTTCTTCACATTCATCAGCAGGACAAGAACTCTGTTTAAGGTCATTCAATGTGACGAACGGCGTATGTCCCTGACTTTTCCAATAAAACAATGAAAAGCAGTTTGCTGTGTAGCAGCACTTTGCACCTACTCGGCAGTAATCGGCTGCAGATGGAGAGCTCTGGCTGTAATTGCAGGAATGATGGAGTTTTCATGTTTAGTGTCGACAGTGTGACTGGTTTGGTTGGAGCTGCGCCGACTTTTAGCACCTTCACAGACGGCTGGTCATGAGATCTCTGAGGGCCGACAGGCCTTCAGGTCAGTTTTATTCAGTCATCTGTGATGTTTTCCAGCTGCGACCTTTCAGTCTTACGTTTTGTTCCGACACATCCCTGTTTGTCACTACACGTTCCTGCTTCTAAAACATCGCTCTCAAATCTATTTATTCTTCGGTGAAGTCTGCTCCCATTCCCACGGATGCTGTCTGTGTCATTTGCTCTGGCTGTCCTTGGGATCTTTTGTCGTTAAACAACTTCTTTAATTTTCTTTAATTTTATTGCTACCAGGGATCTGAATTTTAACTTCGGTTTTGTGGACAAGATATTAGATTTTTGTGTTTCAAGAAGGGATGTCAAACTCTGATGTCTGGCCACATTTTAAAATTCAGTTTTGATAACTTTTAATCTCAAACTGACCTTGTTTGAAACCAACTGATCAAAATCGCTGGGAGGAGTTTGATCAAATGCGCCAGCTATCAACGGGCAAAACGGGGTCGAAATTAGAACTTCAATTCAAGATGGCCGAATTCCATTTTAGTTCATATCATGAGTATCAGAGGGTTTTCTGTAGACCTTGGGTCACAGCTGTGCAATAAAGTAAGGTCAATGTGGGAGGGTATTCTGAAAGTTCCCTGGGGGCGCTGTTGAGATGTTTGCTGAAATTTTTCCAACTCTCTTAAAATATGTAATTTTCACTCAAGTCTGATGCGCCCACCAAGTTCTGTGAGTTTTTATAGGCCTCCAAAAAGCCAATTATTTGCTGGAAGAATAATAAGAAACACTATGGTTACAATAGGCCTCCACAATGCTTTCACTGCAAACTATATTATTTTGATCAAATTCTTTTATAGGCATATTTTTCTACATTTTTGCTTTTTTGTACCACAATTATCATACCTTAATTATGGGAGCAGCAACATCCTATCATGTTGCTGCTCCCAACATCATAGGATGTTGGGACTGTTTATGTCACCATCTTCTCAGCTAAACAGTAACAATGGTACATTTACCTACATCCACAGTGTTCACCTGTTTCACGCTGATAAACTGTTACTTATTCTTACACTCTTGACAGTAAAATTGTGTAGAAGAAACAGCAACAGCAGAAATAGAAGTGAAAGAAAATGGCATTTTCAACCTTCTTTTGAAAAAGTAGAATGAAAAATTAAACTCACTGGGAAAAGAAGGAATTTTTTTATTTTTTTTTATCTTAAGGTTTACTAGAAAGCATGCAGCTACCTTGTGCTTCAGAACAATAAATCCCTGAGGCTCTGAGGATTTGGATTGTTGGAGTGATGTTTTGCGTACATACCTGCTTCAGCAGGCTTATCACCCCTTTCTGCAGGCTGCGTTTTGGGTTTAGTTGGCAATACTGGCTCTAGATCCAACTTTGTTCGTGTAGAAGGCGGCTCAAACTCCAACTTTGTTCGTATAGAAGGCACCTCTCCGTTGTGCCTGCAGGCAAAAAGAAAAAAACGGGAAGTAACAGTGAGTTAAATAAAAATACACAAAAATGTCATTCTGGTGAACTGTCAAAACTACTGGTGTTTTTTTAAACTGACATTTTCAGTCTTGGGACTGTGTGCTGTCACTTGTAAAGGTATTACACTTCAGTCTACAATAATACACAGTTCATGCGCAAAATATAAACAAGGTTCTACAGTTCTTTCCAGACAACCACAAAGACTAGAAGCAAGCAGATATCAAAAGCAGATAAAGCATTGATAGGAGGCAAAATGTCAAAACTCAGGAAAACTTACTAAAATCTGATTACGTGTCAAGTCCATATTTATCTTACAGTCAAATGGAACAGTTTTCACTACATTCCCACAGGGGGAATGATATGAAGATCTTTTAGATAGTTTTTCTTTATCTTACCTGTACATAAAATTACATAAACAAAAAAATGAAGAGTGGTGGACACATTTCACATGTAAATAACTAACTCAAATTTGGAATCAGTGGACATGATCAAAGCGAGTGAAAATATTTTACTCCTCAGATTCTCCAGCAGCTGGAGGAAAAATAATAATGTTCACTTTGTGCAGGTCTGAAGAAGAACCTCCATCTCTTAGAACAAGTGATTTTCCACTGGACTGCACATTGTTGACATCAAATATGATTAGTGATTACATAATTTACTTCTCACTTGTATTTTTGTTTAATACACATTGTGTGTAGTAGGGCTGGACTATCAGCCAATAATGTATTGTAATAGATATGTGATCAATTTCAATAGAAAATACATTTGATAAAACATAGAATACTGAAGCTTGATCCAGAACCGCACAGCATTCTGGGAGACATAGGCACTGTGGAAAAGCTTTAGCTGTTCAACCTCTCATTTCTAGCTAAGCAAGGTTGGTGGCATTAACTCACTCGCTCTTTGGTAACCTAGCAACAATATGTTGAGTATATTCTCACAATCATGCCTCATAACAGCTTTAAGCAACAACAAAAAATGGAATGGAGTGAAAACTATTTCAGATATTTAAAACAAAATACTAATCAATAATTATTAATATTGACTGATAAGAAACACTTATAATGTGATAAGATTTTTCAGCCATGTTGTCCAGCCCTTGTTTTTAGACCTTTAACCTTCAGGACAACTGTACACAATCTAGAAATTAGTTTATATCCTAAATCTAATTGGTGATAACATGATTATTTAACAAAGGGACACACTTTTTTGGCTTGTTGTCGAAACTCATCCAGGATTTCTCCATAAAAGTTAATTCTTCAAAAACATGCACCTACTGTACATCGCTGCTTAGTGTGATCATTAATGGGCCTGTAGGTTACTTTATCTCCCTTGTATTTTTGTTGCTGCACCAAGGGAAAGAAAAAGTGTTTCCGTTGCTGTCAACATGTACAGTTCTTGCAGGAGGCCTAGAAGGTTGCTGGCGTGTCCCTAATGTGTGTCCAGGTTAGGTTTCAGAGAAGAACTTGACATGTTTCGTTTGATTTTGTTGTCTTTTTTTTTTTTTATCAATCTACTTTCGATGCCACTCAAGCAGCGAAAATAACATTTTGATTGAGGTAATCCTAGCAGAGCTTTGAATGGATGTTGCACTGATGTGAAGGCTTGTCTAGAATTAGAAGAAGGAAAATGAAAATAAAGTAAAGCCTTGAGGCAGATCCAGAAGCACGATGTTTGACATGACCTGACTTGTTATGAAGCTCATCTCTGTGGGGTTCAGGGCTGAAGTGACGGGGCTTCATGTTTGCACAGACATAAAAGCCCTTTTGATCTCAAGGTTAAAAACCAACAACTGCTTTTGAATGGAGAGTCTGTAAAATACGGTAATATGGAAAGCAACTTAATATTGGTGGAAACCTAATGAAAAATACATAAAACACTGAAGATATGTAGTTTTTCTAACTGTCTCAGTTTCTTAAATTCCCACTTTTCTTTGGCTGAAGCCGACCTCGGCTCAGTTCGAATGTATTTGTGAACACCAAGAGGACCAGAGACCGCTCCAAAAGTAGGAAGTGGACAACAGCGCAGGCCATTCTGGGTTTTTTGTTTTTTAAATTGCCGTGTTTCCACTAAGCAAATGTTGTTTCAAAATGCAAAATTGCACAATTATATGAATAGTTATGTTTCCAAGTATAATGGAAATATAACTACTGTCTATGTATTTGGACATTCCCATCGTTAATATTCCTAAAACATTCTTCCCTTTGTTATTGTGTCCAATAAGCTGATGCAAATGGAGAACCAGCAACCATAAAATTCCACTGCTAGTGGCTCTGTTAGCCTGAAGGGGTTAGATTAGTTGAAGCTTTACCTTCCATTTCCTAGCGTGGCTTTAGGGAGATTATAACACAGGAGCCTGTTGTCATATTGCAGCTCAACCTCACAGAGCTCAGTCGGAGATTTTCAGATCAAACAGATAGATAAACAGGAGCAACACACTGTACCTACTTGATACTTAATGAGGGACCGATGGGCTTTTCTGGCTTCTTGGGTGGAATGGGGACCGGCTTCTTGGGTGGGTTTGGTGCAGGAGGTTTATAGAGTTTCGGCTCTGGAGTGGGCTTGTCACCTGAAACACAGACACAGTGGAGGGGAAAAAATTTGCTAAATAAACTGCGCTTCACCTTTCTGCCTCTAATTTTACAGTAATTTAAGAGAAGCGATGGAAAGCCATATGACACAGTCTTATGTATGAAGAGCAAAATGGATGGATAACAAGGGAATCTGCTGATGTTTATCAGACACTCAACTTTCAGTGAACCTTTTATATAAAAAAAAGAACTAAATCTTTTGCTTGAATTGTTTTTTTTTCCATCTTCAGACAGTTGCTTATAAACTACTCTGTGCAAAAAGAGTAAAAGAAAACCTGTAGAATTTTTCATGGCATCGTATGAGCCGAGCTGTGACTTATGTACACTATTATACCCACGGACAAGCAAAGTGATAAACTGCATTTGTGTCATTTTTAAAGAACTGAATCTAACACGAGTAAACAGTAAAAATAACAAGTAAAGAGCCAATATTGTGTCCTTGGGGGACTCTGCATGTGATGAGGGTTGATTTCCTGTATTTTAACTCAAATCTAACTTGTTTTTAGATGTAGTGCTTCACCACCACAATGCTGCAGTTAAGACAGAGAATAACAATAAATGTAGCTAGAGGACTTAAATGGACAAGCTCAAAGTGAGCACTGAAAGAAATGTGAACAGGGAGGTTGCATGTGGTATTAATAGAAACCTAATGTCTAATCACTAGAGATGATTAATAAATATATTTATGATTCATCTTGGTAGACGAAGTTCAAAAAGTGGGGAAAGAGGTTTTTATAATTTCAGATATATTAATGAAATGATTTATTTTCCTTAGAAGTAAACAATAACCAAGATTACTTTAAATTGCTGTTAATGTTGATGTTCGTCTTCCATCAGAGAAATTCAGTCCTGAACACTGCACCAAAAGTCTGACACGTGTC
The DNA here is from genome assembly GCF_019740435.1 of Gambusia affinis. Classification (NCBI taxonomy): domain Eukaryota; kingdom Metazoa; phylum Chordata; class Actinopteri; order Cyprinodontiformes; family Poeciliidae; genus Gambusia; species Gambusia affinis. The sequence goes on along the minus strand of NC_057889.1, from coordinate 20,540,872 downwards.
TAGCAGATAAAAAGTGATGCTTGATTTATAAATGATGACAAAGTGAAACTGTAACAAAAGAGAAAGCTGATTTAATTTAAAGTGTCCTCCAAGGCATACAATGTTACAGGATCATCAATTCTGCTTTCCAAGTTTCTGGAAGCTCAGAAGTAAAAATGCTGACTCTGTCAGCATGGAGGAAACGTTCTACCAGTCCAAAGGTTTTTTTTATTTTATTTTATTAAAAAAATTTTTTTTAGGCAAACTGGCAATGAAAGCGCTGGGATTGACCATCGATTCCTGGATGTAACAGGGCAGCTGAGAACGGCTTCAAGAATTTTTTCTACCCTACAATAAAAGAAAAAGCTGACTTTATAAAAGACAAACCTGGTTGTTGGGTAACAAACAAAGTAAAGTTGCACCATCAATCATCATTACTAAAAGTACAGCTAGCAAGCTATTAGCCACATGTCTATAAAACAGTAGATATTAACAAACAGCTAATATCTCTGTACGAGTATCAAGAGTAGAATTACAAACAGGCATGATATTTACACAACAACATATTTTTAAATTTAATGGGACTATATTGTATTTTCTTAAGTTTATGTGTCAAGCTTAGGGCTGGGTGATAAAACGTTAGCATTATATAATGTGAATTAAGTTTTTCTCAATAGACGTGTGAGAAAGGGTTGATATAGTAATATGTAGAAAAGATGATTATCCAATCATAAGAGATCCTCTGCTCTGGACCAATCATGAGGCTTGGATGTGGTCACGCAAACTTAAGTAGACACAGATAGCACAGTAACAGGTCAGCATGCTAACAGCTAATGTTTTTGCAGCTCTAGCTTCTGACTTCAGGAAACAAGTAGAACATAAAAGGAAAAAAAAATGAAAAAGAGGGGAAAAAAATTAGTGACCCGAAAGAAGAAAAGATGGAATACACAGCAAATGACCTGGATGTGTTTTTGCCATTTAAAGTCAGACAAACAAAACAAAGTAGCGCCCACAACAAATTATCTAGATTATCCTTAATCTAGATAACCTCCTCTATTTTGAACTGAGGATATAAAAAATTGTCTTTATTCTTTAAATGTTTTCTTTTATTGCTTATTCTAAAAAAGAGCAATATTTAAAATAGACAATTTGAAAGGAGAGATTTTGAGAATTTACATTTTAATGCCTATTCTATTTGACAAAAGAATGTTCCATTTCGTTCTCCTGTAACGTTTGAAGATATTAGATCAAACTGTGCTTGAAATTTTCATATCTCACTCAGAGGTACCAGGTAGCATTATAGTTTGACAAGTACAGTTCTGTTTTATACTATGGGGAATTTTCTTTCGTGTCATTACAACTGTGACAGGCACTGGTTTTCTGTTTCATTTTAAAGAATTAGATCAAGATACACGTTTGTCTCAACTTTGTGTATAACTACCATAAAACCACAGTATTTTCACGTTAGGAAATTTAAGAAATTTCAAAACCTTTCTGAATTAGAGAATTTTAAATATGTAAGACTAACAAAAATGTCAAAGGAAACAGAAAAGTTAAACCTAACTATACATTTAACTTACAATATTTAAGCAACAGTTATCTATTGAATCAACTATAAACCCTATTTTAAAATTAATGTTAGCAAATAAAGGGCCGAGGTTTGCAAATTGGCAGCAAAGAGAAAAATCACCGCCATGTTTTCAATAAGATTGTTAAAGTTCAGAAAGATATAGACGCATCATTAAAGCAGCAGTTTCAAGTGAAAGCACATGAAAGTGAAGTTTGGTTACAGTCCTCAGAGCTGAATTCAGACAAAAATGTCAGCTGCTGTAAAGAGATGGAAGGATGAGAGAAGACGGAGGGGACCGGGAGCCCAGCTGTACCTCGCTCATCTGGTCTGAAGTTGATAGACTTCCTCTCCACGGCGGAGGGTTCTGGCTTGGAGGCTGAAAAACGAAACATGATCCAGAGAGTAACCTGGGCGTCCGACAAGACTCAATCAAACACTTGACAGACAGTGAGGGGGAACACACACAACCACAGGCGATTTACATTAGAAACCATCCATACACCACCCAATGAGACCAGAGTTCATTTGAATCCGCTCAGCGGTTTTGTCAGAAAGACACTGAATAAACAGGAAGTTTGAACGCAGAAATCGTTCTCTCCGGTGCCCACAGCAAAGTGGAACACAGTGCACACGTAGCTAGGCTGTGATTAAAATGAGGCGACGCTTATGAGCCAAACAGGAAAACCTCAACAAGTGCGAGCGTGCTGCTAACTGCAAGAGGTGGTAAGGCTGTTTTACAGTAAGGGACAACCATCTAAAATTTGCACGTCGGCATACAAAACTATTATATGTTGCGTTTTTGAGTCAATTTACCACTCTGGAAGCTTAGATCTTGTTCAATAGTGATGTTAAAATGTTAAAGGTTACGTTTTTATGCTTGAAATAACATTTCTTAAAGGTTTATTTGAAATAAATTTCATTTCAAATTTCATTTCATTTCATTTCATTTATTGAAAGTATTTTCCTAAAGGTGGATCCGCAACATTCTAACGGCTCCCACATGACTCATCCAAAGTGTCAATCAGCTTTTATTGTAGACTCACTGTAGTTGCTTTCATCATAGGTGATGGAAATTGCCTAATCTATACATGTTTACCAGCCTTTTTTTGTCTTAAAAAAAGAAAAATCTTGAGCAAAAATGGCCTTTTTGACTCCGGGCTTGAGTCTAATTATTTTGGCAGAGCTCTGTGTGATGTGTTCTGTGATTGGTCAGAGGTTTGTGGTCGTGTTTTACACAGAAATGTGCTCGGATGTTGCTAATCTCCATCTGTACTCCCAGAAAACAAACGCTATATACAAATTTCATAAAAATAAGAAATATAGTAAAATACAAACTATTGACCCTTTAATACATGACATCACCCATCTCCATGCTGGAGGGCAAAAAGGCAGCTTGCCAACGATGACTACCAGTGGTTTTATCTATTATTAACATAATGTGATAAATCTTAAATGCACACGTGATTTATAAAAGAAAAACACAGTGCTTTGTTACTAAGTGTCAACACTAAGACTACTAGTTATGGTCAGAAAAACGTTTTGATTAAAAAAAGATAGTGAGGGATTCAGTATGTTTTGGTCCAGTTTAAAACAGAAAAAATGGCATGGAAAAGTTTGGGAAGCCCTCATGTATTGTGAGATTACAACATAGTGAGGATGCGATGCCTGTGACAGTAAAATCATGATACCATCAGTGGAGAAATAACTATCTGGTTAATACCGGGAGCACAGAGCTGTGACAGCTGCCTTCATGCTGGAAGCGAGGTTTCACATTCACACTAACAATCCGACGGCATTTGAGTGGAGGTCCTGGAGGACGGGTCTAATTCGATGCGACAGCAGGCTTACAGACCTGGTTAAGATCTCCGGCCCTGGAGAGAAAGCCTGGAGTGCAGCATCTGCTTATCTATGCTAAAACAAGCCGGTTAGAGATCTTTGACAAACGGTTTTCTGATGCCTCCCAGTAACTGTTTTTGGAAGCTGTCAGAGTACGGCTGGCTTAAAACTGGAGCCAAGATACCCCGGTGGAATTACGGCTGTCAAAACCGGGAACATCTAAAAAAAATCCTCAGAAGGAACAAGAAGCCTGAAGCACCCCGCGTGTAAATGTTGTTAGCTTTGTGACCTGACTTTGACTTGTGAGAAATAACAGTTGGCCTTTCCAACCAGACACACAAGGAAGAACTTTTAATAAAAAATAAGAGAGTTTAAAATGTTCTTTACCTGGTGGAGGTGGTTTCCTTGGCAGTTTCTGACGAAGAAAAAAAGGCAGAAAATGTGTCAGCATAACAAACCAAAAACTGACTTAAAGGTAATAGCAACTGAAGACAAATTGCTCAACTTAAGACAAAATGATGCAGTTTTGAAACTTTTCTTGACAAAAAGTATTAAGTCATTTATTGTATTACTTTTCTTATTAAAACTATCCCAAACATTACATCTGCTTTTATGATAGCTTGTTTTTCCTCAATAGTAACTTAAAATCAGCGTTCCTGTTTAAGTCTAATTTATTCTTTCTTTGAAAGGGGTGATATTATATATTTCCAGCCACAATAGTGCCATTGTATAACACAATTAAGTAACTAAGTTACTTTCAGTTGTTATAAATCCACTATAAATATCAAATATGACTGAAAGAAAACTTGACTTTGTTACTGAACACCTGGAAATTGGGCCTCTGTCTCTTTAAGAAACTCCTGCTCTTTCTGAAACTTCATCTTCAGGAAGTCATCACAACATGGCTCCTTTATTAACCCTTTAACAATATTTTTACCAGCGTTGCACTGAGAAGTAGCTCCTATAATGACCTCAACAGAAATTTCACTAGTTGCTAATTGATGCTGGCTAGTTTGAAGGAGTTAAACAGTCTGTGGGGCAGAAGACTGGAAGCTTGGAAACTGCAGCTCCGAGAAGGAATTACGTCTTGTAGATCGGGATAGGTCCAACCAGGTGGTTTGAATGGCTGAATGGTTGCCATGGAGATTAAAGGATTCCTCAAACATGCATGAAAGAATTAAGTCAACACTCCACATATGATTTTGATGAGGGAATAACATTCTAACAAGATACAAAGCAAAAAAAAAAGTTCATTTAAATCTCAATTTAACTTTAGTTGCAGTAAGTAACTTTAATTAAAAAAACAAAAAAAACAATTAACATATTTATTAAAATTCTCACTATATTGTGACAGCATAACATAAAACAAATATGTGAAGTGGGGAAAAAAAAAAAAGAAAAGAAATAGTTCCTCTTCCTCCTCAGTCAGAAACAGCCAGTGGGAGCTTCCTATTAAATGTGATGTTGAGGTTTTTGTTTTATTGAGAGAAATAAACAGCAGTTCCTTCAGGACATTTACTAACCAAACTTCTTAGTTCAGAGCCATTTGGTATCAAATGTGTGACCCAGGAGGCATGGCCTCATATTCACAAACATCGGCTTTGTCGCAATTAAAAAGTAACACTGCTCTGGAGAATGTGTATAAAGTTTAAATATAAATATCTTCATGTCTAGACAGGTCAACTCTTGGACAGAAGAGAAGATATTTGAGGCAGAGGAATCTGCCAGAGGTTAGAGTTTCATGTCAGACAGGATCAGTGTTTAACCAACTTCCTGTCATTTGGGTTTTGGTTGAATTGAGTGAAAACACTAAATACAGAAAAAAAAAAAAATCACAGAAGGAGCTCATATTTTCAAACATCTTCCTTCTGGAGGATTATGTAGGGTGTTTTCAAATAGGTGTTTCATTTCTATTTTAAGTATTATGATTTGAATTTCTACAGAGATTAAATGAATATGATGCAACATATTGCAACAAAAAGTTAAATGATATCTTAATTTGAAGGAGATTTCTTGGTTTACAGAGGAGATGTGGAGAAGTTTATCATAGTGAAAGAAAAATGGCAGCTTAGTAAAGCAAGTATAACAGAGTATTAGGGTGAGACTAAGAGTATTTTATCTAAATACAAAAATAAAGTAACAATATTGCAAGAACAAGGGTCATGTTACGAATATAGCTCTAGTGCTGGCAGAATAAAGACTTGTTATTCCTGGAAGAAAGTCGTAATATGAGAAAAAGTTGTCTTAATAGGGGGAAAAGAGCTTCAATAGAGTCTTTTGCAGCTGATAATTTGATGCTGATGTGTTAAAAGATTAATTATTTTCTCATGTAAAACCGATACCAACAATAAACTCACAAGACGCCCAGTGTTCCTCATTTCAAAGCACGTTGGTGTTGAGTCGTCATAAATTTGCAACTTCATTCTCATATAAAAATACAAATGAAAAATAGTCTGGGCCGAATACTTTGGCATAAGCGAGTAATTGTAGCTCCAAGAAATAGTCGAAGCCTACATAACCTTTGGATTTACTGCAAATCTCTTGTGAGAAGGTGAATAACAAGCATTGCTGTTATTATTCAATGACAAAGTGTGACTGCCGAATTTGAAACGTTGTTTTACTAAATCATAAAACTCCAGCATAAAATAAAATGCATCAGAAATGACCGACTGGTGTTGCTGACTAAAACATCCTAATTGGGATTTTCCTGAAGTCAGCCAGAGTCTGTCAGAAAGAAAGTGTGTTCTCAGCATCTTCCTCTTACCTCCTCCACCTCTGGCTTAGCCAGTGATTTCACAGATCCCCTTGGTGGTGCTGCCTGGAACAGAAACAAGAACATACGATAAAGTTCCTGTCGTATGGAAACCAGCTGAAGGGTGTCAGATATAGCTCAGATATTTCACAGTAACGCAAAGAGACAGTGAAGAGCACTTAGTCTTGCAGTGGACTCTAATATTAGCTCTTCCATTGATTTTTCTCCCATCCAATCAGTGTTTCATGTCAATCTGTCTCCTGATCAACTTCCTATTCTCATTAAACAAAAATGCTGTTAAGGACATCAAATAGGAACATCTGTATTTGGGCAATATTTCTGTGGTAATTAATCTCTGTGATGAGGAATATTCTAGCTGTGGACATGTTGCAGCAAGGCATCATGAGTGTTAGGCCCTGACCCAGCTCCCTGCTGGAGGGCAAAAAGCTGCTGGCTGACTGACAATGTTGTCAATATGATGCGCAAAATCTTAAATGTGATTTATGAAACAAATAGGGATGCAGCGCTTTGGTACCAATTGTCAACACTAAGACTACTAGATAACAAGGTCAGGAAAAAGTTTTTGGTTCAGTTACAAAATAAAAAATGCGACCTACACACCAACTCTGATAAATCATCAATAGATCAGATGGTTAAATTAGCTAATAGCAGTGGTAACTAATCTGCCACAGCGATCACTCAATAATTGCAAAATGAACATCCAACCTAAAAATCATAAAACTGTAACGGACCAAATGTGTGGTTCTTTGTGTGGGAAATGTTTGTGTGTTTTTTTGATGTTGAATCCTGACACAAACAATGGCGTTGCTATGGCAATGAGTCTGTGACTAACAGAGCCAACAGAAAGGGCGATAAAATAAAAATACGAGTGGTTTTGAGTTGTTCTTAAACGTTTTTTCTGCATTAATTTTCCCTTTGCTGTGGCGCAGAGCACCAAATTAATACCTACATCAGCAGATTTCATTTAGTAAATGGGACTGTTCTACTGCGACAGTGCAGCTAAGGATGGCATGCAAAAGAATAGTCTTTTTGCCCTCCAGCGATGTGCGGATGTGCAAAATTCCCAGCTGTAAACAACAACATGTGATGGATCTAAATGTGAGCCTGGTGACTGACAGGGAAAAGCTATTGATTATTTAAGCAGCAGATTCTAAACCTGAACTTGCTGATTTTCATCTTCATCTCATGAGTTTGTTGAAACTTCATGTGAAGGCAGAAGAATGGCAGGCGCTGATGGGATCAAACGTCTCACCTCCTTCTCTGCTTCAGGAACGATCGTAACAAAGTTGTTAGGGAAGACCCCATCTCTGCCTCCGACCTCCCCCCTCCACCACCCAGGTTCACCCGTGTCCTGTCAGAAAAGGCATCACTGGAGTCAGTTTTTAAAACGCTGTGCTTTTTATTTCCTTGGGGAAAAAATTAAAAGTCGAATTGATTGCCAATTTCTCCTGGGATCCACTAGATGGCAGCAGGCTACCAACCACACACTGTTCTCTTTCAGGCTGTTTCCAGCCTTTTTCACTGGTTTTACTACTGACCAGTGAGTCAGTAGTAAAACACGACACTAGAGCTGCAGCTAATCACTATTCTACTAATAAATTATTCAAACAAAAAACTGGGAATTTATTACTTAACCACTTTTATTTTATGCAATATTGGACACATAAATACTTTTTTTTAGTAAATTTTCTATCACTTATTGTTATATTGTACTAACTACTATTTAATACTTTGGATGGAGTAGCTTGTAAACAAATAAGCCATTTCCTCTTGGGGATTGATAAAGTATATTCTGTTCTATTCTAAAAGATGCCTAATAAAAACAACATAGCATTTCTTTAGTAAACACTTGATCATTTGTAGCAAAGAATGCATCTGCGACAACAACAAAAAATCCCTCAACATGTCAACAGCGTTGACATGTGAAGTAGAGTGTATGACTGATCCGGTGTTTTGTTTGTTTGTTTTTTTAAGATTTATTAATAATTGCGTAAAAAACATGTTAACATATTTTAAAAAATGTTTAATAGAAGGCGCAGTTGGTAGAGCTGTTGCCTTGCAGCAAGAAGGTCCTGGGTTCGATTCCCAGCCCGGGGTCTTTCTGCATGGAGTTTGCATGTTCTCCCTGTGCATGGTGGGTTCTCTCCGGGTTCTCCGGCTTCCTCCCACAGTCCAAAAACATGACTGACAGGTTAATTGGTCTCTCTAAATTCTCCCTAGGTGTGAGTGTGTGTGTGCATGGTTGTGTGTCCTGTGTGTCTCTGTGTTGGCCTGAGACAGACTGGTGACCTGTCCAGGGTCACCAGTCTCTCTCACCTGGAACATTGGCTGGAGATAAACACCAGCAAACCTCCTGACCCCTCTAAGGGACAAGGGTGTAAGAATGGATGGTTTAATAGAATTTCAAGTAGGTGAAGCTAAAACTCCAGTTGACGAGTTTGGTTAAAACATATTCACGGACAAAGAAGGTTCTTTTCTTATAATTTTTGATGCAAAATGTATATATTTTTCTGCTTAGTTTTGACTTAATTGTTGCTCTGAGCACGTGGTTCTTTTAGAAAGTGGTATTTCTTGAGACTGTATCCTTCGGTTAATTAGAAATCGATTACTAATTATTTCAATAATCAATTCATCACTATTAATTTTTCAGCCTTACATGACATTGCCATGTTGTATTATCAAATATTGTGATGAAAATGAGTAATTTATGCAGCCAGTGACTCACTTTCACACTTTTGAAGGACTGAAACTCTTAATCATAATGAATAGATTTTTTAAAATACTAATCAGTTAATTTAGTAATTGAATAATCGTTAACTGGAGTCATACAGACTTTACTCTAATTTCTTATATATTGCAGAGAAGCCATCTCATATGTCGTAAGCTACTCTGTATGCAAGGGAATAACAATTTGCCACTCAGACTGACAACAGCTGCAATAGCAAGGAACACAACACATCACACTTTGACAGAAGGATGCAGAAGTCACAATTAAAGATGTCAAAGGTGATAACAGCTCTCCTATCTTTATAATTGACGAGTTGGCAGGAATAATCTTAGGAGTATTTCCATGAAAATAAATCAAACCACACACCAAGTCAAATATTTGGAAAACAAGACCGTGTGCCTGGATGCTCACCTTGCTCAGGATGTGGACCAGCTCTCCTTCCTTGAGGCTCAGCTCGTCCTCGTTCTTGCCCTCATAAGCATACTTGACTTTACAGAACTCCTTCGCCGAGGGAGCTGCACAGAACAAGACGATGTACAATAACTAACACAAACACGACAAAACTCAGCCGGAAATACGCACAAGAACATGACAAGAGTTCAGCTCATGCAGCTTTGAAGTTCTGGTGTCTCAGTGGAAATTTCTGCACATTCTTGGCAAAACAGTTTCAGAGAAGACAAATGGATGCGCATCATAGTTTAAGCCTCGCCACAGATTCTCAACTAGATTCAAGTTTGGCCTTTACTGTTTGTTTTGGATTAATTTTGTGCTGGCAGGTGAACCTTTGCACCTGGTCTCTGGCGAGCATCCCCTCAGCATGATACTGACATCACCATGTTTGAATGTCATTGGCATTAGAAAAAAAAGTTTAATTTTAGTCTAAAATGTCCAGAAAATCATCTTCTACATGTTTCCTGTGTCATTAACATGGTCTGCTGCATTTCTAATCCTTTTCTACTTGAGCTTCTCAAAGAAGGTCCAAATTAATGGAATGCAGGAATAATACCTTTTTTGTGTGTGTGTTTGACACACAAATCCCCCAAAGTTCACTGATGAAAACACTTTTCAAAGTACTGTGTTTCACTCTATAGAAAAGATACAATGCAGTTACAAATTCACACCACCAGGTGACACGGCTGCACAATTTAAGCTGAGATCAAAGACTCCTTGTTAGTAATCACTAAGAATCTACAACCATTCTCATGCAGTGAGCATCCACATGTTATTTTAAAATATATTTAAATTTGGTATTTGAAGAAATACAGAAACATGCAGCATACAGGAAGGTAATTTCCAACCACCTCGAGTTACAGAAAGCAATGAAGATGTCGGCATGTGACACATCTTCCCCGACAAGGAAAAAAAAAAGGAAAAAAAAAAAATAATAATACATACAAAATTTAATATCCCAACTTTAAAACCTTTGATTAGCGTATTTAAGGCTGTCTTGAATGTTTAAAGTGCAATTCAAACATTTTAAGGCCTCTACTTTGAATTATTTCAATCAAAATGAAATAAATTTTGATGTGAGGTCATCATGAAAAGGCTACGAACAAGAGAACAAATCAGAGCAAACTTAAGAGCTGCTCCCACCTTGAGCGGCACAACTCTGCAACAATGTATTGAATGTTTTCAATGTATTAACAAGGCAGGTTTGCCGGTTGTATCATTCATGTTACAGATTCAGGCTGTAAACGGGTTTTACCTTTGTGCTTGCCATCTACTTCCACCCTCTGGGAGTCGGTCATGTTGGGAAGGGCAGGCTTTGCGGCTGATGGTAATGATGGGACTGGCTAAAATGAAGCAGACCATACAGATGGGAGTGATTTATCGGACATGAGTGAAAATGTGGTTTTGCACGGAGGAGTCTTATCTGGAAGACAATAGATACATGGAATACGAATGTCATCCACTTGTAGAAGCTGAATGTATGGCGACTAGAGATTAGAACTAATGGAAGTGGTGGGGAAAAAGCGGAGCCACAACTACGGTGCTAGCTTAAACCTGCAGCTGGTTCAGCACACAGGTAGGAGACAGGTGGATCAATGTCATATGAGAAAGTCTGATGCTAAAAAGAGAAGAGAGCATGCCACATGTGGTGAGGAGAAGAGGAAAGCGAGGAGAGTTAGTGGTGAAACAGTGTGACGGCTGATGTGAAGAGAGACAGACAGAGAGAGAGAGAGAGAGGAGGGGAGAGTTTCAACACAAAGTTAAACTCTACGCTATTTAAGGAGGAGTTTTAATAGTGTCAGACAGCAGAAACATTGCATCAGTTTCTAATTGATACACCAAGGTCAAGAATAAAAACAGAAAGAGGATCAAACAAACCTGGGTTTCTGTTTATTATATAAAATATGTATCTAGTCTGATGAGTCAGCATAAACTCATCTGACTAACAAAAACCCATCTAGAGGGTCTTTGTTAGACGATATAGGTAAACATAGAGAACTAAGGATCCGGACATGTTTTGTACAAACTAATAAGAAACTGTTTCCAGTATCACCACAGATGTGCCAAATCAGCAGAAATACTGACAGCATGGCATGGGACATATTCAGAGGTCAGCAACTGTAGTAGCATTTAGGGTTGCTTGTGGTGTAGCTAGTTGACCAAATACAGACCTCATGGAAGTCATCTTAAATGGGAACGATCTTAACCCTAGGGCCTCAGCTACACACCTTTTCTTCAGACAGTTTCCAGATTGATTAGAAAGATTAAATGTTTCTAATGACACACAGTCTTAAAAAATTTATCCATTAGCTTCCGCGTCTTTGTGGTTGGGTCATGGAGGCAGCAGCCTAATCAGACACCAAGACTTCCCTCTCCCCAGTCACTCGGTCCAGCTCCTCCCTGGTGAGGTATCCCTTAGTCACCTCCACTGGCTCATCTTGACAAGGAGAAGCTTTGACTCTGGATGGCCGAGCTTCTCACCCAATCTCTAAGGGAGAGAGCTCACACCCTACGGAGGAAACTAATTTTAGCTGCTATTATCTCTAGTCTTGTTGAGATAGATCAGGGTAGGAATTGACATCCAATAGCAAACCAAGAGTTTTCCATTACTGGTCTGTCTTTACCATGAGAGACCAGTAAAGTGCTCACCAATCCACCTCATTCTTGAACAAAACCTCCTAAATCCTTACACTCCTCTGCTTAGGCAGGACATGAAGAGGGCTTTTCCAGCTCTAGATCATTGTCTCACAAGGTGCCAATTCTCTCTCTTAAAAAACACCAAGACACTACTCCCTCCAGTCAGTGAGCAGTCAGTCAGCTGAAGGATGGGGACTTTTCGGTACTTTTCCTTTGCTAAAACAAACAGAAAGTTGGCTGTTTGTAAAGATTCAGGACGCCTCCTTTTTAAAGGGAATAATGTTTTGGAATATTGGTTGCATACCCTGAGAGTTAGCATATTTGCTAATAACAAACAGCTCATTTGAGGCAATGTTTTGGATAAATAGGTAAATAGAAGGGCAACACGTATCTAGCACTAGCAGGACAAATGGCTCTTGGTGAGCCAATTGTTAAAGCGTGTTTGCTTGGCACATTTGTCAAAGACTAAAGAGAAATGCTGTAACTGCTCAAATCTGACGCCACTCCATTTTTGTTTCTAATTTCGCGAAGAAGGAAGTTGCGCTTAGTGTCATGTTCAGAGGTATTATTCAGTGGTTCATCAGAAGGTAAATGAGTTGCTCAAATGGTTTGGTTTGTTTGACACAGTGCAGTGAGAAAGAGAACTGCAATAGCTGAAAACCTAAAATATGTTGCAAACTTTGGTCCCCAATCAAACAATGATCTCTTGATGGTACATCTACTGGACTATCAGGTCAAAACACCCTAAAAGGCACATTTAAGTAATCTAGAAAAACAGCTAAAACCTGAAGGAGCTCAATGCTTTTCTACCAGAGGGACTGAGCTAAACTTTCTGCGTGCTTTGAGAATCAGGCTACAGTTTCTGAGAAGACAACGAATACTTCCCCTCCACGTGACTTGGACACAAGTTCACACTTTAGCAAAGTGAGAAGGCAGAAATGTGTTGGGCAAGACAATATGTCGTCAATCAAGTACCCCATCACACCCTCTCTTTCTGCTTTATCTGACCAGACATAAATTGCTTGTGAGCAACAATAGTTTTATCTTAAGTTCTGCATGTAGTAGCAAAACTCTATCCGGAGTCTTTGTGAAGCTCTACAGTTATTGCTTCTCTGTTATACTAGAACTTGAACCGCTGGATGGTCAGACCACAGGTCGGGTAGAGCAGGAATGCCTAAACCTCAATCGAATTTCTCAGGGAAATCTGTTAAAACACATGGTTCACAAAGAGTTGCCTGGCCAAACAAGTTAGACGTCATCATTACCTCTGCAGATGACACACCCATCATGGGCAGGTGGACAAGCTTTCTTCTAAAAGAAATGGATAACTCTCTCGTCATCCTGCTGGATGGGAATTTGTGAGGGTTAATGTTCGCCCCCTTTTAGTTTCTGCAGCTCATACATACGATCACAATGATCACACACTTCTACTAGAGCACCAGACAGCATAAGAAGTGCAGCAGTGCTTTTTGTCCAGAGCACTACAGAACGGGAGATGAGATGGAAGCAATGCAATACCTGCCTGCAAATCCACAGGAAGAAACAGAAAATAATCTGCACTTGTGCTGATGAGAGCAGAAATAAGTGTGTTCACAACAAACGCAAACCAGACATGAATTTTAATGGAGGCATCAGGAGTGTGTGTTCAGCTCTAAGGGAGTTTTCCTAACCTGTGTGCTCAGGTTAGTGAGAACCAGAGATGGTTCTGGCCACTCTGATCCAGTGTTTCTTCATGCGATACCAGCCGTACCTGAGCCAGACCAACTTTGTCTTTCTCTTGGTCTTTGACTTTCCTCTCCTCTATGATGGGGTTGGACTGCGTTCTTAGTTTCACCGGACCGTCTCTGAAAATGTCTCCGAAGCCGACGCCTATGATCCGTTTGGGCTGATTGGTGGCTCCGTTTCCCGAGTCCGGTTGAGGAGATGTGGGAGTGGCAGGTGGTTCTGTTCCACTTCCGTCTGCAAGGAGACCAAACAAAGTCAGATGAACACGTTGCTGCGATCCCCTCCAGTCCTGCGACCTTGTCCAATTACATTTACAATCCAACATAATTATCACAACAGTTAGGAGGGAAGACTGTAAAATACTATTTAGGGGAAATTCTTTTAGTCAGTTTTATTTTATGTTTGGGCTTCAAATCCTTGAAATACTCTGCAGTAAGAACTAAGAAATAATACATCACTGAACTGTTTCAGTGATGTAAGTGACTTAAGCATTGGCAACTAGACAATCAAAAATGCTCTCAGGTCTTGCACATCTTTTAAATCATCTTTTTTTTTCCCCCTCTGGATGAGACTTGCGTTTTCTTTACTTCAGGTTCTGACTTGATACTTTAAGCACAACCCTGAAGTGAAAGAATGACAATGAATTCACCTGTCAGGTTGTCAAAGAAAATCTCAAGTATTTATGTATAATTAGAGAGACATTGACCAAGATCTGAGGCTCATTCAGCAAACTGACTGTACCAAGGCTTCTTTCACTTTTACCTCCGTCTCTGTTCAGTGACAGAGCAACGTGCTTAGCTATTAAGGCAGCCCAACTCCAGGCCTCAGCATGGTCAGCTTTCAGCAATCAGTGAATTTGTATGCATGACTTCTTCTCCCTGTTGTGCTGAGACCATGGTGGCAACGTTCTAATTGGGACGCTGCATGCAGCCTGGCACATTTCGCTCAGCCCCACTGCCGTCTGGCAACACAGAAGAATAGGTGTGACCGCTTCATTCTTTCTGACTTTACGCAACAGTGAGGTATTAAAATATGTATTTTTTTTTTTGATTATCTTTTTTTGAGTTTTAATACACAGGGGAAAAAAGTGAAACTCCAACAGTGAAATAAATCAAATGACCGAGATTCAACCTGCCCACTTCTAACATAAACAGACGATTTCTCTGTTTTGGTTCCAATCTATTGTATTTTATGTTTTTTATAGACAAAAGCGTATCTGCAGCATGATGCTTCCACCACCATACATCCCAGTGGAGAATTTTGTACAAAGTGTAACGTATGGAGTTGTTTGAGAGGTTCAAACTTTCTCCCTGTACCTTCTGCTAGCTAGGTAGAGAGATAGAGAAAAGGGGAAAGAGAGAAAGATATAAAAATTGAAAATTCTTTCATTTTTTCTAAGGAAGAAAAACATGGAAAGATAAAGAAAAATATACAGAACAAAAAGAAGAAAGAGAGACCGATAAAGACAAAGAGAAAAAGTTAAAATGAGAAAGAAAGAGAAGGAGAAAAAAATGTAGGTGGCATTGCTTTAAAAAAAAATCTCAGCTTTTCTTTATACCAGATCTAATTTTAGTTTATTAATTTTTCCATTTCCTTTCTTAAAAAGCTATTGCAAATGACAGAAAATATTTTCAGAAACTTGCCCCTCCCTCCCCCAATCATTCCTTTTGGGAGTTGCCCTGACTTCAAAGTCTAACTATATACTAGCTGTAAAACAAGGTGGTTCGTTCTGGGCAGACTGATATCACTCTAACATTTCCCAAAAATATTTATCTTCAGAGACAGTAAATTTGATAAAGTTAGTAAAAATCTTTCCTCATAACTGAAATCAAATCGGAAAATTTTTGGCTCCGTGTTTGACGCCCTTGGTGACAAAAATCTTGCTGACGGCAAATCATTAAGTGTTTATTTGGGATGTTAGACAAAGTAATTACCTTTTAGTCTCTTTGATACTTACACGGAATGAACTACAATCTGTAAATTTCCACCAACTTCCACTGGAGTTTCCTTCCAGTGTCTTTCTTCTGGCACACACCTTGACATTTGTTCATACGCTACAAAGACCCGTTGTTTTGTTTTGGTAACATTTCTTCCAAATGTCAAACCCAGAGTAACATTCCAGTTCCCCTACAATGATTTAGTTTTCCTTTTGCTGCCTCCTCTGAGCCTGCAGTGTATCTAGAAATGCTGCTGAGCCCGTCAGCTTTACCCGGTTTGTCAGCCGCCGTGTCGTTGGCCTCTGCCTCCTCTCCTCCAGCCTCCAGCTCTTTGACAAAGTTGGATGGGAACAGTCCAGATTTGCCGTTGAAACTGCCGCTCCACCAGCCCTCCTCAACCTGCCACCGGAAAGAAATAAATCGGAATCATCAACGATCCTCTAACGTTCTGACTTTCAGGTCGGTTGGATGAAGAAATAAACGTTTGCTTGATTTGTCTACGTGCTCTGACTTGCAGAGAACAAAACCAGTCAGGAGATGCTCAGCACTTTAAAAACAAGCCAACAATGAGGCATTCTTGGTTCAGCAGACCCACATTTAAAAGGAGCTGGTAAGATTCCAACCGTGAGCAGAATACAAGACTGAAACGTTTAAATTACCTCTTCTAGGATGTCGACGACGTCTCCGACTTTCAGCTCCAGTTCATCTTCGTTTACCGGCTGATAATCAAACAGTACCTTGCACTGCCTCTTTTTCGGCTCTGTTGGGGACGAGGAAGAGAAAAAAAAAAAAAAGACAAAACAAACAAAACAAAAAAAAGTATGTTTATATCAAAAAGCGTCCATGAGTGTCTGTGGATCTGTGCTCACTTTCAAATGTCACGGTCTTGCAACCAATAGGTGAGTAAGCAAAGAAAGGCGCAAAACCTGCTGGGGGACCCACTCAGATTGCGCTGTGGGAGACACACCCAGCCTGTGTTTAAGAAACATCAGATGTAATTCACAGACGGAAAACCAGAAAAACATCTACATTTAAGAAAAAAATAACAACAACAACAACAAAAAACTGTGGAAAATTTGTAACTCGGTAGATTCGCAGTGGAAATTTTCGCTGTGAATCACATCAAACTTACAGCATAAAAACAGAATGTGCTCAGGGTAGCAGCCATGAATACATTTTTATCCAACTCTTACAATGAATCACCATGATTAAATTAAATTAATATTGATGTACAATAAATAAGTGAGAGAAAAGTTTAATTTTCAAAACAGCAAAAAAGTTTTGCTGATATTGTTTAAAGCCCATTGAATAAGAAACCGACCAGAATTCACTCTGGCTGTATGAAGCATAACTATAGCATATAAACCAACATTAACTTTTTGGCTTATTTGGACTAAAAAAAACTCAAGTTGACTTACTAAATGGATCAAGATATTGTGACTCATTATTTTAGTGGAAGCCAACATGATATGACATTTAACTTCAAAAGTATTTTTGAATTTGAATTGAAAGCATTTAAGCTAACATTAGCTTTATAGCTAATTTGGACTGTGAGCTGCCAACCATCTGAATTCAACAAAATGTTTTTATAAAACCAATACCTATTGGAAAACACTTCTAATCCCAAAAACAAAATAAAAAAAAAATAGTTATGGGTAGTTAAGGTGCAGAAACAACAAAACAAAGTCATTTTTTGTGTTAATATTATGATTAATAACTGTGTATCTATGGATTCATTAATTTTCTGAGTTTTCAAAGACATCTAGCTTCAAATTATTCAGAGAAAAGTCACCTATTCAGGGAC
Source organism: Gambusia affinis (assembly GCF_019740435.1). Lineage (NCBI taxonomy): Eukaryota > Metazoa > Chordata > Actinopteri > Cyprinodontiformes > Poeciliidae > Gambusia > Gambusia affinis. The sequence goes on along the minus strand of NC_057889.1, from coordinate 20,523,433 downwards.
TTTTTTTTTGGTTGTACCTCTAAGAGCGACAATAATGACGACTGTAAATGTTAGCTTCTGCAGTAGCACTAAGACGCGTTCCTACAGCACTCTCTGGTTCTGATTGTGTTACAATGAGGAAAGTCAAAGTTAGCAACTTAGATGGCAATGTGTCTCAAATGAAGCCAGAAGAAACACAAAGATTATTTAAAATGGAAACTGTATTTCATGTTATGCTGAGACATGTTTGAAAGGAGTCAAAGCTTTCCTCTCTGTTTAGTATGAAACATGCTGGACTTATAAACGTTTTCACCATTTTGGATGTGTCAGAGTTGAGATAAGGATCTATATTCTCTGGGAACACACACACAAACATATGTATTTTAGACGCACACAGTACCATTTTATAACACAAACAAGTAACAATTTTACCTTCAGTTGTTATAAAAATGCTGCATGTAACAAACATAACTTAAAATAAATCTACTTTGCAATTTGACACCTTGAAAATGGCCTATCACTTTAAGAAGCACCTGCTCATCATAGAAATGCTTTTTATTATACAGTTTGCAATAGAGACAGAACTTTACAAAACCCAGAGATCCCAAACCTGGTCACTAAATTCTGACCAATGCATCTCTAATAGCAAAGGTTTTCAGGCAGATCAGATATTTGCCTGTGTTAAAACTCTTATCTTACAGGAAAAACAACATAATTGCCATTTCAGGCACATAATAAACAGAGAATCCAGCTGAAACTCCTGTCAGTTTAAGCAGGAGACAGATCAGATCTTTCTTCCTTTCACACTTACAACAACAGGAACATTCTGCTCTATGAGGCTTGCATTAAGACACTCATCACTTCATGACGGTAAATAGACTGTAAATAACAGATTTAGCATTTAGCTCGAGAAGTTCAGGTTTCACTTCATGTTTTCAGCTTTGAGAAGCTGAGCGCTCTCTGAGAACCAAAACTCTTAGACTGCAGTAAGAGCATCAGATGGAAACTGTATCCGTTATGCTATTACTGAGCAAGACTGGACACATGGGAGGTATGCAGCTCACACACACAGCTGGAAGCATGACTGAACATGCAAGCTCACACACATACCAACAGAACATCATGAGGTCAAATTTAATTAATGAGATAACAAGAGATGTTCTCAGGTTCAAACTTACATAATTCGACTAGAATTAATCAACTTAGCCATGCTATCTTTTGAATACCCTTTAAAAAAATTAATTAAAAAAATAAATTAAAAATTGCTGTCCATTTTTCATGTGACTGGTCTTTGAATAAACCTCATTTACAATTTCCCTGACACGCAGCATATGCAGCCGCTCCCAGGTAGGTGGGGTTTGTCGCTCTAACGCCTCAGTAACGTGATGCAGCAAATTTGAAATTGTGGAGGGTTTGCACATATTTGGCATGTAAACGTAGCACCTACATCACATTGAAGTAGCTTCCTTAACAGAACTAACTAGCACAACCAAAAGTTTTGACAAAATAAGATTGGAAACAAAAATACCCAGCAGTTAGGTGAGCTGGTCAGTAATATCCACCAATGACAACACTAAGATGAAGATTATTATATCAGTAGTAATCATGACGATTAATATTTAAAAGCAAAGCACTGTTGCTTTTGAATATTAACCACTGAGGTGTTTCCACATCTCATAGTTTGGTAGACTAGGTTGGATTGGGGGCCAAAACTGCAACATTTGTTACACTTTCAGCTGCTGTGGTTCAAAGTGTCACTCCACCCTGTGTCAAACGATCCCAACTCACTGAAAAACCTGATCTGCCCGTCGCCTGTGGTGGCGCTGCACCATGAACTATTGAAGGAATCAACATAAAAAGTCTGAAGAAGACAACTTCCTTCTTCACAAAATGTAATCAAAAGCGGAGGGGTGTCATATTTTAGCGGTTGTACGATTTCTCTATTAATATACACTAATGGTTTGAACGTTGCCTATTAGCCGCTAACGCTAACGACGCTCCCGTATGCGCAATTACTATGCAGTGAGTCATGTCCACAGAACCAGACTGTTCCAATGAGGGATGAGCAGGAATTTGTCACAAAAATGATGGTAGCGCCTTTATTTCTTACCCCATTTCTATAAATGTGGCTTAATTTAAAGCTGAGAAAATTACTGATGTTTTGATATATGAAATATGTATTCACTCTTGATATAAATCTATAAACAGCTCAGTTTCTGTTAAGATGCAAGAGAGGACTAAGAAGATCGCTATTTTATATAGGTCAAAAATGTAATATTACATAATCACCACTGTTAAAATTAGTTTGAGCACAACTGAAAGGGAATGTTGTGGAAGGAGAAATCCCGTCTCTTACTCTTTGATGCTGAGGGGGGCATGGGCTGGAATCCCCCGGTGGGGATGCCGATGACGCTTATCCTCTTGACCAGGTTGGCCACGCTGCTCTCTCTGCCCTGAGGCTGGCCGGGCTCCTCCTTTGGCTCATTTCTGGTTTCCTTGACCTCTTTGGGATCCTTTTTCAGCTCCTAATGAAAAAGAACATGAAAAATAAGTGTCTAACACTTTAACTTCAAGCAACATTTTCCATATATTGGAGGGGGAGGGGGGGGAATCAGCAGTTTTCTCTACAATGCAAATGAACGCATCAAAAACAGGCTGTGGTCATCAATGTGGTCAGGGGGGAACGTTCCATATAGGAACTGTGCACAGACACATCAACTGGCTTCCATAGAAAGAGGACGTGTAAACCAGGCCTGGTGAGGAGAAGCGAAATGCGACCTGTGGTAGCTGCTGCAGCCGCGACGCTCGTGTCTAAATGGAGCGCCTGGCCTGCTGCTGATTCCAGGCAAGTCAGGGAGTCTGGCTGTAAAGCAGCTGTCAAAGAGGCTGATTCTGGGAAACTCCCGAACAAAACGTCCAAATCGCACAGAGAATCAGGAATGGAATCAGGGTTTCCCCACCGAGCTCAGAGACATGTGGTCAAACCAGGGAAACAGGTGCTGCTATCACATCGCTGTATTAATGACCGAAAGTCAGTAAATAAACTTAAATCTCCACCCAATATAAAACTGCAGTGTGCATCACAGATGATCTTTGCGGTTGCAGGAGCAACAAAGTCAGATGTTACATTATTCAGCCTGATGTCAGACTAATGTTTGGGTGGAGCGATACAGTGGAGGAGATCTGAGTAAGCAGTAAGATTGGAAATTATAAGACGCTGCTGACAAGCTACTAAGTTGCCAATGTGGAATCTGTGTGGAACAATCTTTGAATTGCAGATTTATACTCCAGTTCAGACGCTTCACCTTGGCTCCCCTCCATTTTCTGCAGCTTCACATATTAACTTAGGAGGGAAGAAATGGCGGGCGCTACAATAAACAGAATTCTAGTCGGAATGTTTTAGTAGGCTTAGTCTTACAGTCTGAAACTAAAACTACCAATAAAGCAATTTTCAGTTACCGCACAATTTAAAATTAGCAGCTAGGATATAGTAAACATCATACACCATCAGGTGTTAAACGCAGTTCTGCTTTGCATCTTATGAATATGTGAGAACAAATAGCACCTACTGTAATTTCTATTACAACCATTGAGCTACAAAAATTAACTTTGGAAAGAAAATTAATTTCACACACACAGAGCACTCGTCTGTAGGCTGTAGATGTCCATGTTGAACGTACTTTCGAGGGATTCCTTTCTAGTTTTTGAGAACATTTTTTATTATAATTGACTTTTTATTCCCCCTTCCCCCACCATCTATTATTAACTTATGGAGAGAGAAAAATTACACACACCCTAAGCAAAAATTTTATTGGTTAGTTTACTGTTTACTTGGCAGCTGATGCTTTTTCCATAATCTAGATGAAACTGTGCAGTGAAGCTAACTAAAAATGAGAAAATTAATTTTTACGGTAAATCTCATCAAAACCTTTGCTAAAAGGAGTAAAAAAATTATGGGTTTTCTGGGTGACATCCAACAGTATCCTTCATCATCACGCTGCCTTTGGAAACACATTGGTGAAAAGCCGCTCAGTAGCCAAATCAAAGTGTTGAATAAAGTAGTGTCTTAAAGTCTGGAGATTACAGTAGCTATGTAGCAGGTGATGCTAATAAAATATCAAACAGCAGGTAAAAGTTTTACGGAAATCAGAGATCAAAAATCAGTCACAGAATTGAAAATGTGCGTTTCTTATGTTCACCCAGAAAGTTACCAAATAGATAAATGTTTTGCTCAGTACAACAGTTCATAGACAGGAAGCTGCATCAACCAATGAATCTCATTCTAAACTTTTAAGATTGTTTGGCAAACTGCCCACCTCAAAAACCTGAGTCGTAAAATATGACACAATAGATTTACCGCATCTTTTCTTTATTTATTCGCAACACAAAAACAATGAAGGAAAGAAAAAAAATGTGCTGATCCATAAAGGCTGTGGACTCTGTAAATGTGTGTTGTATAGGTGTGTGCGCATGGTGACCTCATTCGTGGCCTACTTCCTGGTTTACAAATGCTGACATGAAAGTTCCAGTGGAGAGGAAATCCATCTGAGTGTGAAACCACAGGAAACATTAAGATGAGACCAGAATTAGCAGGTTTCTCTCCAGACAGAGAGCGGAGGACCTGTTGCTGCTGGAGGCTCTGAGCTCCAGTCACAAAGCTACAAACCGCCAGCTCTGCATTTTGAGCTGGGAGCAACAGTCTGCTCACAAGAACAAGCCTGTGCTGGCACCACACCCTAAACACACGCAGGGTGTTAATTACTTAAATGTGACAAGAAAAAAAAAGATTTTATTTCATTAACTGTCATTAAAACAGACAAGAATTTCTTTCCTTTCTATGAAAAGTTGAGATGAGGAAAAAATGACATTCTCAAAAAAGTTGTTTAGGCTGTGTGTAGGCAATTCTGTTACATCCATCCATCCTAAAATCTGTGGAGAGTTGGAATTTTCCCAACAAATTCCAATGTAGTTGGGGAAATTAAGCCTAAGAGCCTGGAAATGAAACAACAGGAATGGCAAACAAAGTGTGTTGGGATTATTTTGTCTCATTCTACTTTACCATCATGAACTACTTTGTGCTGGTCTCACTAAAACCTAAACAGCAAACGGTGAAGAAAAACTTCATTAAGGCGCTTGTAAATGTTTAAATAGTCATTTCATCATGGCTTACAGGGGCTGAGGAATGAACAGGCATACAACACAGCTCTGAGTATTTGTCTCCATGGGTGTGTATGTGTCAGCTGATGGGTAATAAAGTGAAATATTAAAAGATAGCTATGCTAAAGAAACAAGAAAGTCATTACTGTTACTTTGTTTACACATAGCAGGTTCTCAAAGTCATTTATATATTTACTAAGTTTAGATCAAGTAGAAACATCTGGTGTGAACAGCTGAAAAGATTTCAGTCAAATTATAGCTACTAAAATACATCTGCCTGACTATGAAAAACCAAAAACACGAAGTGAACAGAAACCATCAGATTTACTCAATGACGGTCCCTTGCTCCTCTGAGATGAACTAAACTCTGACAGGAAAGTGGATGGTCGTAAATCCAACAGACCTGACAGCGACGTGAGCAAGTAAATAAAACATCAACCCTCCCAGCTCTCTGTGTCCTCACACACAAACATCAGATTCCACATTTCCATCCTTCCAATCCTGATTTTAGCATTTAGCCGTCAGCTGGCAGCCTTACCGTGTCCCATTCCAACATGCTTCCTGCCTCTTATCGCTCACTGCGACGACACAGCATGCTAACCTGCTGTCATGTTGTTGGGGGTAAAGTTCAACTGCTCGCTCCTTACAGGATTACGCATCCAGGCCCGCCGGCTGCGGCAGGCTGCTTAGCGGATTACCTATCTCGCCGTGAGGATTAAAGGATCGAAGGAGCAAGAAGGAGAGACGAGGAAAGATGAGGAGCGGCCCACGGCGAAATGCTGACTCATAACACAAACTGTTAATAATACCAAATGGCTGAAAGGCACAAAGCAGCTGAAGAACTAGAGCTGATTTCCTGCAGCTTGTTTTAACTGTAAAATAATTAAAGGTTAGTTAATCATGTCACAGTTTATTATATTTAGTATTTAGTACTGTGCAGAGTGTAAATTCATGCCTTTGGGGTAGGGGCTGCAGGAAAATGAAAGCTAAAACCCAAAATAGTCATTATCATCATTATATTCAGTGGAGATGTCTGTGACAGATAGAAGAAATAAAAATGAGCAAAGTTTAGGAAGTGAGCACAAGCTTTCACTTTATGCAGCTTTTTTTCCCCATGCGATACATTTTGGTGTCGAGCATTTTTTAAAAGAAAGATTTTCTTTTGACTTAAAAACATGATTCTTTCTTTTGCACATAAAGTTTGAGTTCATAAAAAACACATCTTGTAAAACCAAACCTGCTTCATTTGTGCATATAAGTATTTTATTTACACTTGGTAATTCATGTCTTCCTTTGATGCACTAAAAGTATTGTGTGATTTTGTATGCATTTATAAAGGAATAGATTTTTTCATTCAGGTGACCGATTCTAAGAAAAGTGGGGGGGGGACTTGTAGTTACATATTTGTTTGAAAAAGCAGAAAACGTGGAATGCTGTCTGCGATATTAGTGATATTTACAAACAAACATTGGAGTATTTTTTGGTATTATTGCCAACCCCTGCATGATGTTAGTGTTTTTGTTTGCTTTGTAGCCTCACACCAACAACCTGAGTGATCTACCTAACCTGTAAATAGGCCACACATGAAGTTACTCTGATAAAATTCAAGAGATCAATATAAGACCCATCGATGGTCTCCCACCTTAACAAAGTTGTCTGGGAAGACCCCTCTCCTCCCATTGAGCTCCCCCTCCATCCAGCCCTCCTCCTCGATATAGCGCACATTCTTGATGATGTCACCCGGCCGCAGGGTCAGCTCGTCATCGTGGAGCGCGTCGTATTCGAACTCCGCTAAGACCTCTGCTCCAGACAGGGATGGAGAGAGAGAGAAAGGGAAAAAAAATAAGCAAAGCAAAACAACAAGAAATGTGAATCAAGACCCTTAAATCATCACAATGCAACGCTAATAAATACAAACGGAGTCACAAAATTAATTTTTCAATGTGGTTGGAAACGTACTGCACAGTTCCTGTACTGAAGTACTGATAAAAAATTACAAAAAAACAGCAATTGCTTCATCTGAAACATTTCTAAATCAATTGTGTTTATTGTAGGACGCCACAAGCAAGAATACACTTCCATTCTGTCTGCCTTTAAAGTATGACGGCTTGATTTGGGACAAAATAGCAATAATAATCTTGACTATTTTAGTTACTGAAGTTGAATTTATAGAATATCTGAGCGTCAAAGCACGTATCGTTTATTGTTCCTAGGGAAGAAAGCAGAAAGCCGGCTGACTGACTGTGCAAAATTTATTTGCTGAATTTCATGTTTTAAAATACAAGTGTGCAATAATTTAGGGGATACGCAAGAGGGTTAGGGTTAACCCTCATCGTTTTTAATCGTAAAAATATCACAGACAGTGTTTCAGTACAGCAGAGAATTGAAGGCAGAGTAACAGAAGTACATCTGAACTTTAATTTCATTTAACACTGGGAGTAGAAGAAGACATTTCAAATATCCAAAAATAAATAAAACAACCAAAACAATAGTACATAAAATGGATTATAATGTCTCAACAAAACAAATTTGCCTTTTAAAACCTATCAATCACTGGGCTCAGAGAGAAAAAAAAAACAGGCAAGAACACCAAGTTTTTCAAAATGGCAGCTTTTCAAGATTCTCTTTCAAGATTAAGTGATGCAAATTAAATTTATGGAGCTCATTTTAATCTGCCACGCGATTATCTGGTTTACTGCTTATGGTTGTGGGTTTAATTGGTGCAACCCCATGCAACACAAAACCCCTGCTGGATCAATCCTCTCATCTGCTGTGGAATCAAGTAGAGAAGAAACATGCTGGATTATTCCTTTACAGTCCCTCTCTGACCACCTTCAACATGACAACAATCTCCATGCACCATTAATAATCACGTAGCATGACACACCGCACAGCCTTGATGAAGTTGCTACAGCAGGCCGTGTGATTGGCTGTTTACTGAGCACCCTGCAGAGAGCTGGCCTCACACCAAACACAGATAAAGGTAACACTCCTATTAGCCCTGCAAGGCACACGCGCACACACACACACACACACACACTCATCTGGAATAGTCATTCACTAACACAACATTACCTGCTGTTAAACTTGGCTCAGCTTCAGTAGAGTATGTGTGTGTGTGCGTGCGTGTGTGTGTGTGTGTGTGTGGGGCCTCCCTCTGACATCACTAACCCTGGCACCGACACCACGGCAGCCTGGGCCTAAGTCCAAGGAGAAACTGGCCCCTATGCGCTGAACTCAGAGCAGCTTTCAGAGGTGGCTGCAGGCAGCAGATCTCTGCTCCATTACAGCCGACCAGGAACAACCAGTCACACCAGACCAGAACAACAACTTGGACAGTGGCGGTTTTTCTGAGGAGACACTTAAAAAAAAATTTGGCCGATGACTGGAACTGGCTGATATTCAGAAGCTAAAACATGAAAGCATTTTTCTCGTTAAGTCAACACATCACAACCAAGAACCACCAGGTGGCACTGGTAACACTCTTCAGTGTGAACGTTACTACTGAATGGAGGAAACTTGGTGCTTCATGCAATTTTATTACAAAATTGCATGAAGCAAAAGTGTTGCAGTAACATTTATTTAAATAAGTTCTCACATGTAGACATAAGTTCCTGTCTCAATAAAATGTCTTTGCAGAAGATTTTAAGTAGCAGAGTAACTTGTCTCATTTCTATTTCCTGTGGCAAGCAACTTTTCAGAACTCATCCGCAGACATTACAGGAAAAAAATACCAGTGGGTCTACACCAACCTGACCTGAGTGAAAAAGTAATTTCACCAAATTGAAAGCCTCTAATCACCTAAAAAAAAAAAAAGAACACTTCACATTTGGCAGAATCATCTTGAGAATATCTAAGACTTTTGGGAAACATTGTGTGGACTGATGGAAACCAAATTGGACCAAGTGTTAGAAGATGACATAGACAATGAAGAATGATGTGACGTTGGAAGCGATTCTTTCTTCCACAGAGGTGAGTTTTAAAATCGAGCCTCACTACAACCTCCAAACACTCAGGTAAACATCTGGAGATACACAAGCCTCACACCCCTGTGAGACAGTCTAAACACATGAAGCGGCTCCACCCGGGCTTTATATAAATAAACTGCTTAGCCACTGCTGTGAGCTGTAATTTGACAGAATCTGTTAATGCAAGTACAGAAAGACAAGAGAGATCCAGGCGATCTTGAAACTGAGCTTTTGAAGGATCCTATACCTTCAAAAGCAGTTAATATATTTGAGACCTGCATCCTGCAGGTCTCAAATATATTAACTGTAGAACGCACTCTAGTCACACACCATCGGTTAGCAGACAGATGAACTCTTTAAGAAACACCAATTTTCAGAATAACTTGGGAAGAGGGGAGAAAAAGGGATGTGACATAGTTATCCTTACAGTTCTGTCACCAATCTAGAGAATCTTTCTCAATATCGGGACAGATACGGACCGGTGCATCTGTAGTTCAAACGGAGTTTGCGGGAGCTCGGTAACCTGGACTGAACTTTTTCCAGCCTCAGATCATGACGGGGCCCACAAGCTGCGTTTAGCTCCACGCATGCTGGAGAACGACTTCATTCATCCATGTTTGGCCGCTGTCCGAGGAACAACCATACAGGCTCTAATGGGACATTTATCCTGAACACAAAAGACTATGAGGGCTGCTTACTCTGGCCGTATGGTTGGGAATCAGATGAATGAGGGCTAGCAGAGAAATATTTAGCTTGTTGTAATCCGAGACAAAATAGTCATTCATCACACATTTCTAAAAATAATGATTCATTTTATGATAATCTCTCTGAAAAATGCCTTCAGTACAGCAAGAGGCATGACCTGACGCATGTCATATGAAAACTGTTATGAAGTGTCTTCTTCTGAAGCCATCCAGCTCGGAAGAGACAGGAAATGACTGAGGGATGAATGACACAGACGGAGCCATGTGCGTCTGATTTCGCTCTGTCAGTGAGGAATCTCTACACAAATCAAGATGCAGAGCTGCTTCCTGTCCAGTCTGGAGTTTTCGAAGCCAACAGCAGAGTGGCTTCACACCTCGGCTTTAGGAGTGGCCTTGTGAGGATTCCTGACATATCTGTGACAGCTGAGCCCTGAGAGCAGAAGGGAGGTGGCTCAAGGCAAAGGAGTCACTCCTCTGTGGGAACAGTGACCCGAGATCAGCCTGTCACTGAACATACCGTCTCAAAACACATGAGCAGGACTGGTGAATGTGGTGAGAACAGAAAAAACAGCTTTTGATTGCTTTTTCAGTCACCAAATATGAGGTTTTACCGGGGTATGCAGTACAGTTAGAATGAAAGACACACTAGATAAAGATTGAAGGATGGGGAGAGATGGATAAAAAAGGATTTATATAACTGAATACATACATATATATATATATATATATATATATATATATAAACACAAGACATTCAAGATCAATAAAGATTATTTAAGTTTTTTTTCCTATATTTATTTCTGTATATTTTATATATTTCTGTCAAATGTGTAGACATGTTCGACAGACATCGGTGCACCGATTGCAGCGTTCTGGCCGATCACCGATCTTTAGAAAAACCTGACCTGCCGAGTGTTTTGAGTTTGTAACCAAGGGAAATGTTACACACAAAATTTTTTAAAACTAAATAAAATGTAATAAATAGTGGCAGGTGAAATGCTGGCGTGGCGGACAAGTGGTGTAGAAAATGTATTGCTCTGGTGAATTTGCGCACAGAGTGCAAGGCTCACAAAATACACACACTGTACACCAGAGAATGTGTGAGCACAGAGTCTGATTGTGTAAATAAGTTTTGTGAAATAATATTCATTCACAACACTGATCTAGGATTTTCCCCATTAGGCTTACCCTCTGTGCATCATAAGCCTGGCAGACCGCCAGGTTTTAATTGCACATCCCTGCAGCAGCCCGTTGGCCCCACACACTATTCTTTCCAAAATATGAAGCCTCCAAAGTTTTGTAAGTTCTAGTATTTGTCAATGATTTTATTTATTAAGGGTTAATAAATATTGTACGAGTATATGGGGTAGGAGTTCCTAAGTTTCTTACTTCTTCTAACTCCTTTTCGAGCATGTCAAGATTATTGTGGTAAAAAAATATGTCTTTTGCATTGCATGATTTTATACATGTTTTAAATAAATAAATAATAAAAATAAAAACCATCGTATAACACAAGGCTCAGCAGGTTTTCTGGGGAAAATCTTGTCCAGTGTATTATAAGCCTGGCGGGTTAGCAGGCATTACATAACTCCTTACCAGGTTAAGCATTCTTTATTTACAAGTATAAAGTTTGTTTTAGTACACTGGAAACAGTGTGATAGCAAAATGGGTTAAGATGAGTTTATAGTTGGTGTTGAACTCAGCTCAGGTTCTGTCATCTTATGATAGGACACACATTATTATAAGTTGGGATGTCCTGGTCTGTCTTACGTACACAAGGTTAGGAGTGTATGTAACACAAGGTAGTCTGTTTGCCTAGACAGTAAACATTATTAAAATATATTTCTTCTTCTCTTCAATAAAGGCCAGATTTGTGGCGTATGAACATAGCAGTTGTCTGTCCAAATAGCAGAAAACGGCTATTTGTCCTTTTGTTGGACACATAATGGTTGGGATGATGATGCATTTCCTGTCCCCAGCCTTCTGCTTCCAGGTCACCCTTGAGTACAGCGAGGACCTTATGTAAGTGGATGACAGAAAGGAGGAAGTTGCAGAGGACAGAGTCAGGAAGAAGGATAAGAGAGAGGGGTTTACACGAGGCCACGCAGGCGAGCAGCCTGCCCGGCAGCCAGTCTGAAACACTGGGATCAGTCAGTAAAGAGGAAACTCAGCACTGCATTCCTTCCTACTGATCTATGAGATAGCTGAGAGAGAGCTCCAGTTCTCCATGTTCAATAGGAAAAGATAAGGATGCACACAGGTGAAAATTAGGGTCAGTATCGATTACCGATATTAGCATTTTTTCTGGGCAATAACAAAATTGTATACACTTCTTTAACCTTTTGGCATCTTGAAATAAATCAACCACAATACTGTCTCCACCACTGCTTCTCCGCTTCAGTTAAACTCCCCACAATCCTTTGCTGCATCACTATCACAGTCACATGACCAAACAAATATCTCATGACCAACCTCCTCCAGAAACAAACGGCAATAATATGGAAATAAATATTAGTAGTCAATATTGTGCCAGTTTTATTTATTGGGTTGATATAGGTATGTTAAAAAATGTCTAATATCAGCCAATACCAATATTAGAGTTGGTATATTGCGTTATACTCTAGAAACAGATATTGCGTTATCATAAAGTCTGTACCACATTCTTTTATGTTACAGCCTTTAGAAAAATGAACTACAATCAGTCAAAATCCAAATTTGGTGGGTCAGACTTCAAGAATACCTGAAATCATTATCGGCCCAGTAAAAGCCCAATCGGTGCATTTCAACTCAGCCGATCTTAAGCATCTTAATCACTAATTACTACATCCTCCGTGGACATCAATTGCACTCCATGTCCAACTGGATATAATAGGGACAAAATATAGCTAAAATTCAAACATACTTTAACGAGCTCAATGGGAAATTAAATGTGCATATAATGCAGTATCAACCTACCAAAATATGGAGTCAAAGCATAAATTGTGTTTGCGATTTTGCATAAAACCGATTAAAAACTGATGCATTCTGGAGCTCCAGAAAAGATAATTAAGTATTTAATATCTGGAGATTAAAGTTTTCCTTCACTGGAGGTTGAAGGAAGCAGTTTCCCAATGAACTGCTTGCCGTTTCATATCAATTTCAATTTGACAAGCTGACTACAAATAAAAACTAACTCCCTTCACGTTAGTTGCTCAACAACAACATGCAGCGACAACAGATGCTTGAAGAAATGAGCAGAAAATAGACTTACGAGGCTAAAATATAGAGAAATGAATGATGAGTTTTACAGGTATAGTTAAGAGAGAATGTCTAATTGAATATAAAAGAGGTTCAGATTCAGTAAACTTTATTCAAAAGGGCAATTCAATTATAGTTGGACACATTTGTTACAATAACAATGTACTTCAATATATATAGTGCACAGGGGAGCAGGTTCCAGGTTTCACAATTAACTAAATGAAAAACCATAACAGGAAATGCATGCTAATCTCGTCACATTCATAATAAGACAAAAATCCCAAATGAGGAAGATTTGGAAAAGGCTTCAGGTGACATATTAGACATTTTCACAGCTAGTGTAGATGGTTTATGAGGGGTGTATACTGCATAGTAAGGCTATATTTACAGGCTTGCGTTTAATAAGAAGAATTCACTTCCTATTACTATTCTAACTGAAAATAGAGAAGTTTTATTCTAGTCACTCTTAATATATTGTATCATTTCAGTTATGAAGACTGATTAACGTGGTTTCTTGTTACAATAAGGCAGTGGATTTATTTGATGACGGACTTTTCCCAGACTCCAAGAAAGAGGAAAAAAAAAAAAGTAGGTCAAAGAAAAATCTAACTACTAGATTGGTAACACACTTCACTCAAACTCCTCCTTTTCACACATCTAGGCCCCTTTAATCAAGCAGGTTCCACTGTATTTAAACAGTATCATTTACACTGGGAGGGTGTGAAACTGCTGCTTCATACAGTGGTGCTCAGGCACGAACATGAAACTGCAAAAACAAGAGAAAAAAAAAATAGACCAATTTCTCTGCACACACACACTTAGTAATGCAAGTAAGACTTTTAGACATCTTCAACATGCCAGCATGAAATAAAAAAAAAAGTGCATAAAGAAATAGTTTCACAAGCAAATGAGTAGGAAGGAAGAAACAAATAAAAGAGACAAAAACAAACCAACAAAGGAAAGTAAGAAGTAGAGCAAAAAGATTCTGCACTACTGTTGTAGAGGCACAGCTACTTCCTAAATCCGCATCGTTCTTTATCTGTATCTTTATTATTAAATCAGGTTGAGAATGATTTGATGGAGCATTTCTTGCAAGGATCCTGCAGGTTGTAAAACATATGATATAAATAAACTCCACATCAACCCAGTCTGTGGTGAGTAAATGGGCCATCAGGTACTGCAGCGTCTGTAGAGCAGTGGTGAGTAAATATTGGCAGATAAATCGATAAAGCCAATTTATCAGTGGATCTCCTGTGAGCAACAGCTGGCAGAAACACTCCCGGACCCGACGATATTTGCTACATGTCTTCCCTCCTCTCCTTACTCCTTTCCTGTCAGCCTACTTTCATATAAGGGACACAAGAGCCCACAAAAAAAAAAGTCAAAAAACACTCATGTCACTGGCAAAAAGTAAATTAATGCAGAATAAAGTGAAAAGTACTAATAATAGTAATTTGTGCCTAAAATAATAAAAATAAAAAAAATAAAACACCTTGTATCCCGTTGAAAGTATGCAGCTACCGTCCTATGGTTTGATTTTGAAGTACAGAACCAACACACAATTTTCTATAATAACATAAATACATAATTAAATTAATTGGGTCAACTTTTTCTAAATTTCTATTAACAAGAAATGTTTAGTTTAATATAATTGCTAAAGACAGTTAAGACAACTTAGTTAAAGTTGTAGTGGTAGCTTTTTCAAATGTCAAAGTTTGGACTTAGTTAAAGTCGATGCAACTTACATGAGACAAAGCAACGAGGAAACTAGTTGAGTCAGCAAATTGTCAAATTGATGTGAATAACAGAGAAAGGGAGACATTTTGGATATTTCTTAGCTGATAAATGTTGTAGCTCTTCCACATGAGAAATTTTGGCACATTTTCTTTCATAGGTTCCATTTTCAACCCAATTATATCCCACCATAGATGGATATTTAGCCAGTAGGACTGAGCCTGAGGCAGCGAAAACTCAAAATAGTTACAAACAATGCTGCTAAAAATGCTAACGCTCAGAGGTTTTGAAGTACATTTTAGAAGTAGAGCAGCAACTATTATTTTAGTAGTAGATTATTCTGACAATTGGCACATTGGCAAATTTTCCATTTAATTCTTTAAGCCTTTTTAATACAATATTAGAAATGTATTAAAAGACTCAAATGAACAAATAATTCAATTCCTTTTTAAAATAAAATTTTTATTGCCTAGAAATGTAACAAGATCCTTATTTTAGTGACCATTTGTAGCAAAGGATGCCACAAATAATAAATCTATCATCAACATGCAAAAAGCTCAACAATTTCTGCTCAACATTGATACAGTGTAGAGCTGAACCAGATTACCAGATTAATAATTAAATATCAAGGTGCTTAATGGGAGATTTATTTGTTTATTTTACATAATTTGTACTAGGTAAAACTAAACTATGCCACTTGAGTTCTGGGTAGATTAACAGACAAAGACGGGATATTTTTCTATCTATGTATATATTTTTGTAGAGTTTTGGTTTAATTACTGTTGTGAGGGTGTTCTCTGAACAAACATCGTGTTTTTGAGTCTGTATACGGCAGTAAAGGCTTATAAAACTAGTAAATGATTATTCAATAATCAATTCATCATAATCTGATTAGTCTGATTAATTGTTTCTGCCCAAATTATAAGGAGCAGGAAAAAGAAAACGGGCATCTGGCACAACTGACATCCCAAGATTTTCTTATACCATGCAGCATTAATCCAGGGGAATAATATCCTAATATTTATCGGTAGGTTAGGTAAGTGTGGAAACGTGTCCGAAACTGTAAAAAGAACCACAACTTAAAAAACGAATGCAAACTTTCATAAGGGGAAGAAAAGATTCTGTTTGTGGAATGTAGCCAGGCAAGCTGTGTTGGAGGAAAGAGAAGGAGAACACACTGACAGCTCCAGCATGTTCAAACCCAATAAGCTTATCTGAGACAGGCAAGACCAAAACAAAAACCAGCACATTCTCAGAAGCATAACCAACTAGAAACCAAGACTTATTGAAGCTGCCCGAATTTTTCTTTTAAGTTGTTTCTATCCTTAAGTCTTGCTTTGACTCGGAACATACCAGCAGTTGAAAACTTGACGCAGCCAAACCAGGAACCTGTTCCACCACATAGCAGACACCTTAGGCAAGCCTCTGAGAGCCCGGCCACAGTAACCACAACCTGTACACCCAGGAGTACGCAACAGGTGGGGGTGGGGGTCATGATGCAAAATATGGAGACAAATCAAAATGTTTCCTCAGGATTATGCTGCGGTCGGCATTGTAAAACACCAATATCCACCATAAACAGCATTTATGCGTTTAAAAACATGAGTTTATCTTTCTCACATTTAACTCCTGATCCCCACTTCCAGACGTGCTCACAGATCACAGATACGTTTCTGTCTCGTGGCTCTAAATGTCAAGCCTGTGGATT
The DNA here is from genome assembly GCF_019740435.1 of Gambusia affinis. Lineage (NCBI taxonomy): Eukaryota > Metazoa > Chordata > Actinopteri > Cyprinodontiformes > Poeciliidae > Gambusia > Gambusia affinis. The sequence continues at coordinate 20,506,946 of NC_057889.1, read as the reverse complement.
TATCTATTCACGCTGACAGCCTTGAGGCAAACGCAAAAAGAGGAAGTTAAAATTTGTAGTCCAGATAAGACGTCTAAGTTGCCCCTCCGCCCCCAAGTTATCCACAAAACTTCGGACTTGCCTAAGAAAAGTCAGGTGTGAAATAAAACAGTTTTTTTTCTGAGGGGTTTTAGTAGCTTAAAGGTTTCACTTGAGGATACAGTAAAACCAAACGAGAGTGGTTTAAAGAAAGTTCGCTTTAAAAAATGCTAAAAGCACCACGACATCCAGGGATGAAGGTGGTGTTTTCCTGTGAACCACACAACTAGCTGGCTAGGCTAACCAGCTAGCTTCGGGCTTTGCTAACTGTAACTCTCGGCTTCCAGAAGCGGATAAAAAATTTTTACAAGACGCTGACACTTGCTTTACTGGTGTGTCTGCAGGCTCGAATAGCCTTTTAGAAACTGCCAAGGGAAAATAATAATAGCAATAAAATAAAATAAAAATTAAACAGACAGCGTCAAAACACAAGCGCCACATCACTGGTGAACTCACCCATTCCCGTTTCTCGGAACGCCCCGCAGAATCAAATGTTGGGAACCTTCCTCACAGCTCACGCGCTACTGTCCAGGTGGGTAGGAGCGACCAGCCACAGAGAAGATGAGGTGCGTCGAATTACCGCCGAAAAACAAGCTAAACGAGCCTTAAATCCATCCGTCCTAGTCCCAGCAAGCGGTCCAGTCCTCCTGAGTTCTCTCTCTTGAATATTACAGTGCAGGAAGTTAGCCAGGAGTCGGAGTCTCCACCTTTCTTGGACTCGCCTCTACTCGGCTCTCTCTCCCTGCTTCCTCCGCTCAGCGCCTGTTTTCCTGCCTGCCAGCCTGCCTGCCCACCAAAATTCAGCGCAGTCGGAAACTTCGCGAGGTTTCAGGCGGGATAGATCAGCGAGAGGAATTTGTCAGTGGAATTTGTCAACTCTCCATCCAGCTCAGCGTGTACAGTAGTACCTACTGTACGAGCCTGGGCTCGTGTGCGTGTGATAGACGCTGCTTTAGTTACCAGGGCCGGTCTAAAATCTCCCTGGGGGGCTCGTGGGTGAGATTTTTATGATTTGGGGGAGGGAGAGGTGGATGGGGAGAAAGCAAAGGGGGGTCATCTTGGAAATTACTGAAATTGAAATCCCAAAAATATAATAACATAATTAAAACTTACCTTTTAAGGTGAGCGCATCTCATAAGCATTAAATTATGATATAAAAAAAAACTTTAGCTGTTTTTGTTGTTGTTTTGCAACAAAAAAATTTGTTTCCAGGTGTATTTTTCCAAATCTACTCAAAAAAACAGCCACAATTGAATTTTGTTCAAAATGGGCTATTTTTATTTTTTTCCATCGTACAAGGAAAATTTGGGATTTTTTAAATTTCCATATTGTCTACTTTTAATCTCTTAGACAATGCTTAAGAAAGTAATTAATATTTATTGGGTTTTTACAGCTACTGATTTATAAATATTAAAACCTGTAAAAAAAAATTATTTTGCATAGATTTTCTGAATTTAATTATATTCTCATCACTGCAATATATAAGTTTAATAATGTGAGAAAAACACAATTTTTGGTTTAATCAATTAGTATTTAGTACAGCTAACTTTAAAAAAAAAAATAATGATGTGGTTCTGTTTTAAATTCAGCATATAAAATCATTCAGCCCATTACGTCAATCCTCTTGAGACAAAAGAAAAGTCAAGTTTTTAAGAAAATGGCCACTTATAAATTAAGCATTAGATATTTGACAAGATCAGGCAACATTAGATTAACTCATCTCTCTAAATAGATTAGTAGAGACTCATAACTACCCTCCATGTTGATGCTGATGTTTCCAGTTAAGGTAGCTCCCCAATGGCCACCACATATGTAGGAACCAATGTGCGTTTTCTCTAACCTCCTTGGCCGTCTGTCTTCTAAAGATTTAATCAGGATTAAGATCTCGGAGGACGATCCCAATCAATCTTGATATTCCCTTCGAAGAAACTTTTTTTTTTCCAATTGAAAGACTAAACCACTACGGAAAATATGTCGGTTCACAGTTAAAACACTGCATTTGTAGATGTCAAGCAACTGTTTGATGCATCCACTCACTGCTCCATCGTTCTATTGAAGGAAAAACCTCACAGATCATGGAGGTTCTGGTTCCTCTGTGTTATGGAGAAAACATCTTCAATGGGACCTTCATGTCTTTTAGACAGCCACCAGGATGGTCTGGATAATGTTTTTTCTTGACAAAAAACAAACCTTTTAACATCTTTGGTGGGGAAGAAGATGCGACCTTTGAAGGTTTCTTTGTTTTTTAAACGGGATGCCCTATCTACATTGAGGATGTGTCCTTTGGAATCCTCCTCAGGCCAGAAAGGTCATCAGGAGGTCATGACAAATTAAAAGCCTGACAGAAAATTCCATAAGAGAAGGATTAATGCTCAGATTTGGACTTTTTTAGGCCTACGGTCTTGAATGTTTACTCAACAACCTGTTTGAATTTCAATGTTTTGAATAATTTGCCTCTTCTGATTTCATGGTCTCTTGCTCCCGTTCCTACCTTTTGCATTTTGAAACTGTACAGGACAGAAAAGAAACCCACCTGAAACACTTGTCATTTGTTCTCTGGTTCTTAAGATTTTGATCAGGAGTGTGAAAAAGGTTGTGCTGTTATGTAAGGACTGCGTGAGGCCTGCAGTGGTTCGTTAAGAAGGGTGAGAATCCATGCTGCTATTTTAGTCTCTTACTCAGAGCAGCTCGGTGGTTTGCAGAAGCATTAGTGAACACACACACACACGCGCACCCACACACACACAACTCTTCTGTCATTTCTGCGCATCAACCACACTGATTTACCTGCAATTCAACCTGAACCCATAATTTTCAGGCAGATTTCCTTTTATTCCTGCCTGACGGCATGCTAACTGTTGCTTTCAAACAGCAGGGATACAGAGGAAGCTGACTTCATGGCAGGAAACACACTTTTCTCATCAGAATATGTTGGCACACAGCGATCCCAGAGACGGGACCGATCCGTCTCACTACCCTGCCTGCTCTGCTATGAAAAGCCGAGCTGTTCCTCCACAGTTCTGGCTGCAGACGGGCACAGCGCCCACTGCCAATTACCCGGCTTATCTCGGTGCCACCAGAGAGTGAACTGCTAGAAAAGGAAGTAGTTGAGGGTAATTTCACTCTCAAAGGGGCCATTTGAGCAAAATGTCAACAAGCGTTCAAAAGGCAACGCAAAACACCAAATGCTATGCAAATGGGTTTGACCACAGGAGCACACACACATGCAGTGGTGTGTGTGTGTGTCTGTGTTTTCGTTGGCTGTAGTGAATGCAACACTGTCCCAAATGGGTCATAAAAACCACAACTGCCCTCAGTTGCAATTGTGGTTCCTTTGTATTATGACAACATGCGGTTTGTTGTCGACTCAGATTCTTGCAAAGGAGGAAAATGTTTTTATCAAATTGCATGAACTAGGATTTTGCTGACTTGGCACCTTACACTTTGCTTGTTGGAATTACGCTAAACAATTTCCCGCTGTCTAGAGCTCTGGGATGTAGAGCAAGCACACAGGTCATGTGGGAGCAAGAACAACGGGCAACATTTTATATCTTCAAGCCTAAAATAGCATCTCAATGCTAAACATGTTGCAGCAGCACAGACGTCACCAACGCCGATGTCAGAGTCCACTGTCCACATTTCAATTTTTAAAAAAACAATAATCAGTGATTTGTGAAACACCTGAAAACAGAATGAATTTAGTAACACTTTAGACCAGTCTAAAGGTTAAATATTTTAGACAAATTTAAGGATGATAAATGTCCTTATTGTTGGTTACATATTTCTGTTTTCTCAGTAATTTGACTGTAAAAATGGTTTTTGAACTGAAAACGTTCAATTTGCCAATGTACGTTTTTCGATTAAAATGTAATTAAATATCATGAATTAACTTAAATACATTTGAAACAGCAAATATATTTGTTGTTGAGCTCACATGTCTGTTCAATAAATTTGCAGAAAAATAATACATTCTCAATGTTCACTTTGTAGATTCAAAGTCCACATTCAGGACTTTGAATGTGGAAAACCATTCAAAGTCCTGTTTGCAGTTTGCCACCAGCCGTGCAGAGGAAACGGCAAATATGTAAAGGAAGGCGTTCATGCAAAGCATAAAGTGTAGAGGAAATCAAAACCTGCATGATGTCCTGAACACACCAAACAGGGTGGTGGTATAGCCTCATGCTGGGCACAATAAAATTGCTTCTGTCAAAGTCAAGACATAATGCCAACTGAGAATATGCGGCAGGATTGAAAATTTATGTGTCAGTCTGAAGATGTGCGAAGGTGGTAACAACATTTTCTAAATATTTGAGGGTGGAATTGCAGCCAAAACTGGTTCTACTTCGTAAAATTGCAATTACACACACTGAAGATTGTGGTAGTGAAATGACACATGAGAAAATGTGAAAGTTGTAGCAAAGCACTATTAGCTTAGAAGCATGGCTAAAGAGGAACGTCGTGGAAAGATCCTAAAATAAAGCAATAACATTTCCCAAGAGTCGCTGATGAATGAAGAGGTTAGAACTGAGCGGTGAAGTATGCCGTGTGACCAATCCAAGCAGAATGCTTTCAGGACACCTCAGGGAGACTGTCAGAGCAGAAGTCCCCTCGGCAAACAGGGGGCTTCGAAGTGACAGCTCAGCAGGTCTACTGTCTAAAACCCAAAAACTGCTGAAGAAGTAAAAAACCCAAGTTTGATTCTGCTTTGTTAGCTGATAATAGAGCAGTAAACTTTAATGAACTAGACTCATCTCTTACTTCCCCATGTTAAACAATCTGAATCTAAAGATTTGCTTGACCTGGTTGACATAATTTCAGTTCTGGCTGATCCCTGGACCTTTACTTTGTGTTATAAACTCTGGTAGTTTGGAGCCACCATGTGGGCAAAATGTGAAACTGCAGCCACAAATGGCAGATTTCTGATCCGTTTTATTTATATAAAAAAACAGGATTGTACTTGGAAGACTCTTCATGGGGTCATAATGTGTGTTATCCTCAACAATGAGATGGAGCGTTTTATCGGACAGAGTGAAGACAGGGTTACCCTGCTGGCCCTGTTTACCTTGCCTTCTGGTTTGAATATTCGTCCTGATGGCAGCATAGTAGACAGTGCCTGAGAAATTCCACAAGAAGCTCTGTTTTAAGTTGAAGGTGCAGCCAGAGCTTCCCTGTCCCGTTGTTGTTCAAACAAACCCAATCTTATCAGCTTATTCAGTTGTATCTAGTATTTTAGTTTATTCTTCTTTTCAGTTCTTGGCACATTTGGATTTTGTACTCTTAGACTAGAGTTGTTATTTCCCCCCTGGTTTGTTGCTTGAGTCTTCATTCAGCTGCTAGAGTTAATTCATCTTCTTGTTGTTTCGTGACAGTTGTCCACCAGCGTCTACATTACCACCTCCAAGTGGAATGAAGTGTGGTTTGGGATGCTAAATATATACTTCAGATTAATTATTCATCGTCCGTCATTCTATCTGTTTGCTACCTACGCCTGTTAAGTTTTTGTTTTACTGCAATTGCTCCATTTTCACTAAGTCATCTCTGTATTGTTGTCTTTAAAAATACAAATATGACAGTTGTAAGGAGTCTCTAACAGAGCTGAGAGATCTGTTCCTGCAGCAGTTCTCAAGGAGGATCTTAAACGAATCTCACAATTTGCTGCAGTTTTAACCAAATGCATATTAATCCAATTTAAACGTGTCTTTCATACATTGAATAAGTAGAGTGTTACTACAGTGTAACAGTATTTGTTAGAGGAGGCTTCATAAACAAGAAAAGTGAGCTGAAATGAGGATGAAAGCTGAATCGTCCGGCTTGTTTTAGTGGATTTGTCAAAATAACAGTTACCTTCAAACGACGTCACTGACTTCTTCATTTTGTGTGTTTCTTCAGGTGTTTTAAAGGCATGTTGCACATTCATCAGTATGCTTTATCTGTCACAATGAAGAGCGTCTCTAAACAAAGCAACATTTTGGTGGCTCATTTGATCTGCTGTAGCAGTTTGTGTCCAGAAGAGGTCACTGTACTCTTTTTTTTATTGCAATCTGCTCAGGAGGAAACAGTAATAAAACACTGGGCTGCAGAATTCAATGTCTACGGAGGAGATAGATGAAAGGAAACAGGTTAAGGCATTATGTCCAACTTAGTCAGGTGCCAAATTTGGATTTCTACAATATTTACCTTTAGTGGCAGATGTGAGTGCACCATCGGACTTATGATGGACTTACTGTAAGGCCTGTCCTAAACTTTCAAGTTCTGTATAAAACTTACTGGGTTTGAATAACAGTGTCACATCTGTATTTGGACTAAATGTGGTCACATGTAGATTGAAACCATGTCATTGCTCAATGAACTGTGCTATTTGTAGCTACACTGCATTCTTAAATGTTCTTAACCCATACATTTCATTTTTAGCTGCTGTGTATTTATTGGGGTGCTTCCTGTCATAGACCAACACTGAGAAGCAATTAACTGTGAAGTGAGGTGTGAAGTACCAGTCTTTTATTATGCAAGTGCTTTGGCTAAGGAAGTAAGGTTGTGGGACTAAGAAAATCTCCAGGCCTTTTTAAAATCTTCCAAAGTTTTGAAACTTAACTTGAATCAGAAGAGGCACGTTTCTGGCCAAAACCGCTCTGTCTTTCACTATCATCAAGTCCACAGTGAGGTATGGCGACAGCAGCATCCTGCTCTGGAATATAATAGTTGTTTTGGTCAAAACAACAATAAGCTATTACAAGCCATTGGTCTGAAACTACAGTCTTCACAGGTCAGATAATTTTTGGATGCGTCCCTTGTGCTACACACTGAAATTTAATGGTGAAACTGCCTCACTAGCATACAGTTAACATGTAGCTGTTCTGTTTCTGAGCCTCAAAGGTTTTGGTGCATTCACACTATTCCTGCTTAGTCCACTTTTATTGAACTGTAGCTCATTTGTCTAGAAAGTCAGGTTTGTTTGGAGAGGTGTGAATGTGTAATTGAACCCTCATGCAGACCAAAAAAGCTGACTCTGGCCTGCCTAAAAACCTCAGTGTTTGATAGAAGTGAACTTTAACTCGGTTCGAATGGATTTGTGGATGCAATCGGATCGGAGACCGCTCTAAAAGCAGGAAATGGACTGTAGCATAGGGCATTCTGGGTAAATAAAGCTAAAACAAACACTTGTGTCTAGCATTAAATGGAAAAATGGTCTGTGGTCTTTTACCAAAGGCATATGAAAAATTCCGCAACTACTAAAAACTGACGCTACTCCATTTTTGTTTATGTTTTGTGAAGGAGGAAGTTGCTCTTATGTCTTCTGTGATATTTGTGTCACAGAAGAAGGGTTTATGAATGTGTCTCTCCCCATTGGCTTCCTGCTGGGAGCAGCCTGGAGCAGAGCTGCACACCTGCAGCTCATTGGAACCATCAGCCAGAGAAGATTTGAAGAGCTGCCAGACCTCACCTCTCCGCTGGATGATTACTTAGTCTCTAGCTTCTCCTGAGAAACTCCAGTTATTTGTGACCTTCTTGAGAAAGCCTCAGCTTGTTGTCTGCTTCCCTCACTCGTTCCCTGTCTCTCATTCCCATGTATAAGCCAGACCCCCAAACTTGTAATCCCACCTGCAGCTCTGAACCTCACCTGCCTTCCCTCTCCAGCCTACAGTTCATTCCTGCTGGAGGAACTTGCCTTGGACCTCCCAACTGGTTGCCTGGATCCAACCTGCTCCTTCTCCCTCCCCCATTGAGAAGTTAATTTCTCCTGCTGACATTCTGCCCACCCCTTGCACAGTCAACGACTCTCTGCATCTCACCGCTTCCAGACGAACCCCGGGTCCGATCCAAAGAATCATCTGCAAGACGCCTGTGATTGTACACTTCGTAAATAAATTCTTAACTTACCGTCGCTTCCCGGGTCTGATTCTGCATGTGGGTCAGTAGCCTACCCTCGCCCATGACAGCGGTAGCACAGGCGCGGGGGTAAACAGGAATTTCAAAGGGCTTGGATTGTTTTACACAGTGCAGTGTGAAAACTGAACATGTAACAAATGTTGCAAACATTCTAAAACTGCAGGACACCGGCCTTTAAGGACCGGAGTTTGAGACCACTGTTATAAGAAGTTCCAAAGCAGTTTTGAGTAAAACCTTTCTGGTTTGCCGCTAGCATGCTGAAGATGAAATACCTTATTGCAGCTGTTTTATTTTGTTGAGTTATTAGAGTTGTACATGTCACATTTTCTGCAAAGGATGGTTTTAAAATTATTCAATATGCCTTCATTTTTACAACCCTAAAAACGTGGCATCTTAGCAGGGATATGTAGACTTTTGAGAGTCACTGCAGCATATGATGGAGTACATAATTCACCGGGACTGTATAAGCAAACAACTTCCCCTTCCCAAAATCACCAGTTGGACCATGTGTGGAAGGATAATTGCTCAGAACTATCCTGAGGGTGGGAAACCTGCACCACCCACTAACTCCTAAGCTGTGTCCATCCATTCATCAGTCAGTGGCTGGAACATTACAAAGAGACTGTTAGGTTGTAATTTAGGCTTACAGTGATATGGTGAACCCAGCGGAGCAGCAATCACCTCCTTGTTGATGTGGGTATAAACACATTATGCCTCTTTTCAAACATCCCAGACCTCCTGGGAGGAACACTTGAGTTTCACTTTGTTCCATCAGCTGCCAAAGAAAACCTCAAAATTCTAAAACGCTGCCTTTGAGCATTACTTTTCGTCATCTGGATGAAAAGTGGGTTGCTTGAGAGGGAGCAGCAGATTGAAAACAAATCAACAGCACTCGGTTAGCACTTTTAACGAAACCTCTTTTATTCGCGTCCTGGGTGGTCGCTTTGAAGTCAGGCGAACACTCACAAGCAGAAGGAAATGGAAACAGAATGCTTTGCACAAGAGGTTCCCCACCTGCACACACAAAAGCAGGAGGTGAATGGCAGTTTAGATATTAACAATCGTGGATCATAAATATATTGAAGCTGTAAGACATCTGCTGTGTTCCATGTTGGCCTCCTTCCTTTGGGTTTCCACAAGCTTTCCAGAGTCAATAAAAGTCTTTCCAATTAAGGTGTACTTGCTTTGGGAGTGCAGGAACTCACCACCTACTGGCAGCCACCTGTCATCTCACGCATCATCAATACGCTTAGTTTACAGTAAGCCGTGCACCCAAGGCACGGGGTGAACAATTACGTTTTTACGGGAAAACTTCATTGTTCTTGTAAAATCAAGAACAATGAACTGTAAATATGACTTACAGTAAGCCATGCACCAAGGATAGGGGTGAGCAATGAGGTTTTTACAAGAAAAACTGAGTGAGTCATGCAAGTACAGGCAATCAAGTCTTCTGTGGCCTCTAACAGGTTTTCTCCCAGGATTGCCCTGTATGTTGCTCCATCCATCTTCCCATCAACTTTTACAAGCTGACCTGCTCCTCCAGATGCAAAGCAGACCCACTGCATAATGCTGTCAAACCTGTGTTTCATGGAAGGATTTGATGTAGTCAGTGGGATATAAAGTCTTTCTTCCTCTTGCCTTTGTTCCCTAAAGGCAACATCTGGACAAGAACTCTTCCATCCATCCATCCATTTTCTGAACACCCTTTGTCCCTAATGGGGTTGGGAGGGGTTGCTGGTGCCCATCTCCAGCTGCGTCCCGGGCGAGAGGCGGGGTACACCCTGTACAGGTCGCCAGCCTGTTGCAGGACAAGAACTCTTATCATACCAAATTTAGTCACAAAATAGCTCCAGGAGAACAAGTGCATGTGTCTGGAGTGGGTATCACAAAGTCCTGATTTCAGTTCCAGTCAGTTCTTTCAGAAGCAATGTCCCAAAAAAATACCAGTGAACTACTTTGAGAAGCATATGCACTGAAGGAATTTGACCCAAGTCATGCAGTTTTAAAAGAAACTACATCAAATAACTACCAAATACTGCAGTTGAGTCAGTCAAGTCAAGTTTATTAGTATAACACATATAAAACTAGCCTCTTGTTCTACAGAAAGTCTGAGCCCCTGTAATCAATGTGACTATAAAAGCATGGATGAGTTTCTCTAGATCCTGCTGGAATCTCAGTCTTTTTATCCTGGAAATGTTCTTCAGGTGATAGAAGGCTGACTTTGTAACTGTCTTTATGTGTCTCTGAAATTTCAGGTCTGACTCCATCACTACTCACAGATTGTGGGCCTGATCTCTAGTTTCTAGTTACAATAGCTGAAGCTAAGTTATGACTCTAGATTGTTCATCTTTAGATCCAAAGATTCTAACTTCAGTTTTGTTTCTGTTCAACTGTAGAAAGTTAATGTTTTGACATTTCTTACTCAAAAGAAACTTTCTCGCATCACACGAGTCACATGATCAACAGCTGGAAGTTGCCACTGGCGCAAAATAGACAACAGGAAGTGGTAGTATCCTATGGCATGTTTTTTTTAATTGTTATTTGAACAAATATCTTCATGTGTGATTTTCATGTCTTATTAAATGGAAACGTCACCATTGTGAAATTCTGATTTTTCAACGTTAGTTTAATACTGACAAAGTTTTGAGCACATTTGTAATGGAAACGCAGCTGTTATTCTGTGACAAAGCTAAAAAGGACACACCAAACAGACCAGTAAAGTCATCATACAGATGGTTTTACAGTATTAGTAGACTAGAATGCAACAGTTCTTTTCTTAAACCTTTAAAATTTAGTTTGCTATTTGTGTTTTTTTCTCTGCCTGACTTCTTTTTACAGATGTTGATTAAGCTATGAAAATAATAGACCTGGGCTGTAATAAACTGGAATTATCCTTCAGAGGGAATTACAGCAGCATTGATTTAAATGTTTGCCAAGGTGCTTGTTTGTGTCAGGGTGGGCTGATGATAGTAAATGCTTGGATGGAAGCTTATTGGGTTTGGGTTTTTGAGCGTGTGTTTGTGTGTGTATCGGAGAGAGAAAGAGAGAGAGAGAGAGAAAGAAAGAAAGAAAGAAAGAGAGTTAGATCACTGTGGAAGCTTTAGTAGCATATTTGGTTTAAGAGGCGCTCATAAAAAGGAAAACGCGTGCACAAATGCGGTGACGGGAAGCACTCACTCCCTGCCTCTCGCTCAGACTGGTGCTCCCTCTTTACATCTCCACACGTGGATCCCCATTTCCCCACATAATAGGCTGTTTTAACTCCAGTTCTATAAAAGGCAACTTCACCTAGTAACTGCAGCGCGAGGCTATGTGTGGGCCCCCGCAGCCATACCAGCCCGGCAGAGACGACAAGCACCTCAGTGAGCAGCGAGGACAAAAACACTCTCTGGCGTGGCTCATATACAGTCATGTATTTCAGGCCTACATGATTCAGCCTTAACTTTCCACTCACCATGGATTTTCCTTTCTAAATGCTGAGTCAGTGACCCACTTAATCTCAGCTCGTCCCTCTGCAGTTAAATCAGAGTACCATCTTTCATCCCGTTATCTCGTCCCCCTCCCAATGAGTCCCTTTCTTCAGTTTGTATCCACGCCTTTCTGCTCCACGTGCGGGGCAGATGGTGCTCTACCCTTTTATCCGCTGCTGCTATTTGGAGAAACGGCTGAGAGAGACTGTGAGCGCGCCAGAACGCGTGCGCGCAGGTCGCGTGCCTGACTGGGGCTAATTAGCCGATGCCCTCCCTCCCCTTACGTTTGGATGCGCGACAGCAGGGCCCGAAGCGAACGAACGACGCTTTTGGCTCAGCAGATGACTGAGCGCCTGCCTGGCAAAAAGCTGGAGTGTTTGCTCAGCTCAAACATATGGGACACTGGATGTCCGACAGTTGGTGTCTCAGATTCAGATTGAGGGATTAGTCCAATAAAGACATGGCTGCCAACAGGTGCTTGTGAATGCAAGAAGCACCTTGCACAGAGGCACTCCAGTTCTCCACCGCCAGTGTTCTGTATGTTTTAGGTGCTTCTGTGCTTTAACTAACCCAATTTCAATAAATGGGTCAGTACTTCTCACCTTCCTAGGCGGCAGGATGAGGAATAAATCAGGAATGAATCAGTATCAGGTACACAACTAAAACATGGACCCCGGTCCTGAAGGACCAGACCTGACCATCTCTGACCTAGCCTGGTAAAAACCACCTCCTTGATCTATATGTTGCCTCAGACAGAGGCTCTGCACTGAGCTCTCGACTATCGTCTTGCTGGAGACGTGAACTATGTTGATATTTCAAATGTTACCTAATTGATAATGTTTGTCTGTGGCATATGTAATGTGCCATTTCCAAACCAAACAAGATGGCCGCTAATGTTAATTCAATATTTGGAAGCGTGACCAACTGAACAACTTCCCTCATATCCTCTGCTGTCATTGCTAAAGCTGCAGGCAGACTACAATTCTAAAAGAGCGCAGAAAATCATCATTTAAAGCTTCTTCTTCTGTTCACTGATTAGCCTGGTAGAAAATATACTGGAGGAAAACCAAATCAATGGGAGAAAGCTCAGACTGTGGTGTAAGAGACATTTGAGTCAAGCGGAATAGCGCAGGTAGGCAATAACCATGCAGGTCATCTCTGACCTGACATGAAGGCTAAAGTTATGGGAAATTGTTAAATTATGCTGTTAAATAGTGGACAGCAAACTGTTTAATTTTTTGTTTCACGTACCTTGTGTCTGCCTTGTAGGGTAGCTTGTGTTATCTTTGCTCAATGAATGACTTAACAAGGCTAGAAACATTCTCTGGAATATGCACCCATTGTCCTTGCAGGATCACAAGGGGTGGTGCATGTCTTTGGACGATAGGCGGAGTACACCAGTTCATCACAGGACAACATAAAGACAAAAGGAGAGACAATTGGTTTCTCAGAGTTAAGGGTAATTTTGAGTAACCAGTTAACTTAACACGTGTCTGGATGTGACTGTCTGCAGTACCTGGGGTAAACACATGCATGCAAGGGGAGAACACGCAAACTCTATGGAGAAAGACTGAAGGGCATTTCATGAAGACATTAATGCCAGTTGTGTTCATTAACATGCCTTGAGCTAAAAATGAACCGATCTGTTATGAATTTATTATCACATAGTGACTTGATTCAAAGCAGAATGCCCAAGCACACGTCTCACTTCAAAAGTCACTGGACAGACTTCCTCCTTGATCAAATTTTGTAGAAAATACAATTTCTATTGATGTATGATTGTAGTTGAAAAGTTGGTGATAAATAGAAGGCAGAGAGAAACTCAACAGTGTTCCAGTTAAACCTCTCGCACGTTGCAGGTTATACGATGCCAACTTAATGGCACACAGAGCCTTACCCAGTCAGCCCCAATCTGAGAACAGCTCTGTTGCATGATAAGGTGAAGGGACGTCTGATACCACAAGATATCAGGTTAACACAATGAAGCTGTCTTGTGATAGATCAAGAGACAAAAATCCTGTTATCTCTACATATTTGTTACAGTCTAAATGACTTTGGGCTCTCAGTGCATTGAAGCAGCTCAATGCATGGGTGTAACAGATAAAAATCCTATCAAAGGATAGAGATGACCTCCTTTCTACAGCAAATAGAGATTTGCAGGCTATTTGTAAACAGGAGATTTAAAGCATGCAGTAAACAGGCCTGTTAAATTATTCATGCATGCATGGTTCTATGTTAGTAAGCACTTTCTAAAATTGCTTCAGCTTTCATAATAATTTCCTAATTGATGATTTAGGGAATATTATCAGTCTGAGTTAATGGAAACACAAGTCTTTCTGAATATGATCGTATGACTGATAGGACTCAGCAAAGTCTAATGAACGGTGTGTGAGGATGCAGCCTATCCACCCAACATCAGCTATAGAGTGAAGTACACACAATTGCCTGAGTGCTTGTAAGGTTAGGCTGAAGCAATTGTAAAAGCTGGATATAAAATCAGAATCAGAGGAAATAGAATAAATACTTTGCTGCCACTTTTTGATTAGAGGAAAATGTGATGAGCATGCAAAAATAGTTTCACTGTAAACAAATAGATTAGGCTATCTTCTTCATGTTCATCAGAGAGTCAGTCTGGGGCAAGAAACTGTCTCCAACCAGTTTGACTTTTTTGGTAACTAAATATTTAGTTCCAAAATTAAATATTTAATATACAAACAAAATATTTATGTTCCAAACTAAACATTTATTTTCAAAACTAAGTATTTAGTTTTCAAACTAAATATTTAGCTTGAACCTAAATACATAGCTAGCAAGGTAAATATTGCCAATTCGCGGGCTAGCGTGATAGACATTAGCTAAATATTTCGCATGCTAACTAAATATTTAGCTAAAGTCAATCTTGGGTTGGTAAATATTTAGCCAACATACAAGTTAGCTTACTGACAATCAATGTTTCTCTCTTCATGACAAGTTAAAAAATCTAAAAAAATTATGTTATTTTATTTTCAAGTGTGACCGTGTTAACATTACAAATGGTACGTGCATAGGCTATATCTTTTTTTCAGAATTAAGGAGGGTGGATTTTGATTTATTGAAGAACAGCTTGAGCCTTGACTACCAGTGGAACAAGTAGAATGGGACTAATGGGACTGGGAGAGGTATTTATTACAAGTTCCTGGCCTCAGTCTGCTACACAGTGTCAGTCTCTCATCCCACAGTCTCCTCACACTGTAGACATGACATTACAGATCTCACCGGGGGATCTTCTTCTCCTCCCTCCTCGATTCACAATTGCGGTTCGGTGCACGTGCATGCCTCTCGCGGAGCTGCCATTGGCGAGACGACCCGCTAAGTCCCGCCCAGCAGCTTTACGTCAGCGCTGCGCTGTCTGTGGAGGTCTGCAGCGGGCAGCGAGCCGCACTGCACACCGACTGAACCGGCAGGGGCGAGGCGGCATTCATCATCGCTATGGGAATTAAGCGCAGCGTCCTGAGTGAACCGAGCCCTCAGCCCGCTCCACCCGGAGACACAGAGTATAAAGCAGAGCAGCCCAGAGCCCCGACCAGCTCCCCTTCCTCCGGTGTGCTGAGGAGAACCATGGTGATGATGATCAGTAACATCTAGAATGAGAAGTGTTACTCAAGCAGACAACTTGGACAAGGACGTTTGCTCGACCCTCATCCGTGCTTTCTGATTCAGGATGATGTCTGTCATCCATGTGTCCGCCGTGGTGAGTGCATCACATATTCACCCAACTCTCTCCATGGACTGCTTTTCATTGTTTATTCTAAGGGGCTGCTTCGGCAGGTTCTCCATTTAAAGGGACAGCGCATGTTTTTGTGAAAAATTTCTGAATCAACTTGAAATCAAATTGACTGAAATTACTGTCAAATGGTAAAAAGAAAAAGAGAGAGAGAACTGGTCAAAAAGATATTATTTTTGTTTTATTGTAAGTAAAAAGTATTCTTAGGTGGAAATTTAACAGTAGGCGAACAGAACAAAAGGGGGGAAAAGTTTGCAGTTGGTGACAAAGAAAGGGCAGCCAGCAGTCTATTGTTATCCAGAATCAGTCCCGAAAAGGCTGCAAAGATAGGTTTGTTAGTTTATTGTCCAGATATAGAATTTGTTGGATTTATTGTAATCATAGAAAAACAAGAAAATCATTAGAATTTTAAGTAAGTCTATAGATTGATAGATGACATCCAGTCATAATTGCAGGTTAACTCCTTGCTTTCTGAATATATTTATTATATAAAATTACATTATTTGTTTTTCTTGTTAAACAGATTCTGTTAGGTTAGTATTTGAACATAAATCATAAAACAAATGTACGTCTAAGTATTGATTATGCTATTCTCAAATCTAGGTATACTTGTGTTACCATGGTAATCCTTGGTATGCATTGAATATGCATCAGCAGGCATTACTGATAAACATATGTTGATGACAAATCTGTGACAGTAATTTACAATGGATTAAATGCAAAAGATGTGCATTTGCTCTGCAAATTCACACCCCTTTAGATGTTTATTGGGATCTTATGTGATGGACCAACAGAATGTAATACATAATAGATGAAGTTGATGGAGTATTAGATGTGATTTTCAAAATGAATGCTCAATCTGGCCTGATCACACTGACTCCATTGTGACATGACCATCAAAACAGACTACTTTAGTCTATCACATAAAATTCCAATAAATACAGACGTTTGTGGTGGTGGCATAACGAAATGAGTAGAAGTTAAGTTTTGTGTTTAGGTGATTTTCTTATTATTTTTTATTGTGGTGTTTAGAAATCCCCCCATCCATTATTTATAGTCGCGTTACCTTCAAGGCTAACAGCTGGGCTTGTGCCTGTCTCTGTACTGAATGGCTTTGTTCACTTCCCCCGTTGCTGTTGCCAAATTAGCCAGACTACAATTAAAAAAACAGTGCAGAAATCCAACGTCATCGCTTGTAACTTCTCCTTCTGTTTGCTGGTTGGCCAGGATGAAATGCATCCTCGGAAATCCTGCTCAATGGGACTAATCCCAGACAAAGAACTGAGGGGAGATGAGAATCGAATGGCTAGCATAATCAGGCTAGTTGTTAATGTCACAAAATCTGAAAAAGTCAATCAGGAAACTGTCAGTGCTAAATTCTGACTCCAAATTAGGTTTTTGGTTTGTCTATAATCTTTAGTTTTAGGCTTAAAATCCCTCTTAATGCAGTGACTTTAATTCCAACATACCCACAGTGTATGGAATTGTTCAACAAAGACCTCCCGGACAACCAAAGTTAACAGTTCAGATGTCATTTTTCACCACAAAGGGAGAACACAGCTCAGCTGGCAGAGCTCCTAGCTTCCTTCATTAGCAGAGAAGTGGAAGCATCTCAACAGATAACCGTCGCCAGTTATTGTCAGTGACAAATCCAGTGTGAATGAGTCTAAACAGAGCCTCTTTCTCTCTGCTGTGCTGGACGATAGCAGTGAGGTACACTGCAACAGGTGTCAGGCAAACGTGTATGTGCGTGTGTGTATTAGTGGAAGTACTTATGTGTGTACTTTTGATGTAATTTTGATTTGACTGGGTGTGTTGTGAGCCATGCTTTAATTGAACAGTAATGACATCCTAGTGTCTGCCAAAGCTGTTCCACCCATGCATGCACACGCATCTTTATGTAACACACTTGTGTTAAACAGCCAATTGTAGTACTTAACATGACTCGGCATGTACTGTTAATGAAGTAACAGCAACAACAGAAAAAGCTGTTACAACAGAAGTAAAATTTTTTAGTAGTAATTTTATTTTTGAACACTGTGCTAAAGCTGGATCATTAGCTATGTTTGGAGATAAATTCTCCAAATTTTTGCGGGTTTTTCCACAGCGCATATCTAAAATATTCTATATTCTCTCGATATTATTGCAAGTTAAGGTGTATTTGGTGTGTGAACTATTAAAATCCAAGTTTTTAGCCTTTTACCTATTATCGTAACCCTGACCCCTGTGAATACTGGAGGTGTACTGTATTCTGGTTCCTGGTATGGATAAATGTGGGAAAATGCAATAAAGATCCATCCATCCATCCATCTTTACACGCCATAAACATGTGCTGTAAGTTACCAGGTGATTTTTTTCAGTGTCTCAAAAGGACTGAGAAATCTGGGAATTTGAGTCTGTAAAAGTAAGAAACGTTACACCCAAATTTGTCATCGTGTTTTTCTTGTTTGCAAGAGCACCGTCTGTCTCTAATTGTCAGCAGTGCAATCCACGAGACAGCTTGACAGAGCAATGTGCTTCAGCTGAAGATAAACCTGACAGTTGTCTGCATAAAAATAAAAAAAAGGAAAACGACAAAAACAAAAAAAACAACTTATTTTTTACAGAAAATAATTGAAGAAGGTAATATGAAAAAATAGGATGACCAAGAATGGATCCCTGGTGTACACCTCCATGGGATTTCAGTGGAAGTTGGGAAACACGCATTAATGGGGACTTAAGATTCGTATCAAAGAGGTCAGAAGACTGAAACCATATCAAACGTCTTACAGACAAACATCTTGTCAGTGTCAGGCTGGTTGTGGTGATGAGCGTCCGCGGGCGGTTTATTTTAGGACGATGTTTGGAAATGTTAAGACGCTCATATTCACAGCTGTCTGTTCTTCATCTATTGCTGGTTGGATTTACTTGTCTTTAACTTCCACAGGGTTTGTGCTCCGGCCAAGAACCTGTGGCCCCAATTCTAATCAAATGCAGGACACGATTCAGCATTTTTGACAGAGGGGATGATGAAGTATGCGTGATGAAGTATGCGTGCTGCTTTGGCAGCCCATCACATGCCGGAAATGTTCAGACTATTTTATACTGTTGGAGAAGAAAAAAAACAAAATAGGGAAGTTGAAGCAATTGAGGTTATGTTTAAATCATGTGTTGCCCTGGTATCCGATGCTCGCATGCGATTAGATGGAGAGCTGGACATGTCGCTGGATGAATCACACTGTAACTGCTGCTGGAGGTTGAGAATTCTTGTCCTATTGACGGGCTTTGAGTGGCCTGTGGGTGTTTTGTTTCTAGAGGAAGCCATGACAGGAAACCTAAAGAGGCTTATGCCTCCATATGAGAGTTTGTCACTTTACACATCCTAAAAAAACCTCAAGGCATTTTATTAGATTAGGAGATAGATCAACAGAAAATACGGCATATTTTCTATTAGGTTAGTATGCATCTATTGTTCAACAATAGATGCATTTTGAAAGATTTTATTTATTTGTTTTTTTACAAGTGCACATCTGACTGGTAACCTTAAATAAAAGTTAGTACAACCTACTGCCTTCAGAAGTCAATAAACAGAGAACAATTAGAGTTATGTAATTTCAAAATTCTTCCAGGTGTTCAGTTTCTGTAATGTTTTCTTTTGGGGTAGCGGTGCATTCATCCCACCCCTGTTTAGTCCGCTCTTTTTTTTTTCCCCACCAGGGGGTCTTTTTGTGGGCTCTATTTGACAATAGGCTGACAGGAAAGGGGGGAAGACATGTGGCAAATGTCAGTCGGGTCCTGGAATCGAACCCGCGACGGCCACGTCGAGGACTCAAGGCCTCCATGTGTGGGTTGCGCTATCCCCTACACCACCACAGCACGCCCCTATTTAGTCCGCTTTAATCCAACTCCAGTACGTTTCTCTAGAAAGTCTGGTTCATTTGTTAGGTGTGAGAGTCTAAGCAAACTCTTATCTCTCATCATGGTGGAAGTGAGACAGCACCAAAAGCAGGAAGTGGACTATAGCGCAGGGCATTCTGGGTAAATACAACCAAAACAAATGTGTGTATATAGAGCTAGTGGAAGAAATGGATTGTAGTCATTTGAGAAAGAAAAATAGAGAAATTCTACATTTAATTTTTGTTTGCATTTTGTGAAGAAGGATGTTCCGCTCAGTTCTTCTTCAGACATTTTCAATGTTGTTTCCTTCATTGGTTCTTGTTGCAGCGCCCCCACTGGCTACAGGCTGGTTAGGTGTAAAAACACCCTTAGGGAACATTAGAGAACAAAGAGCAGCTGTTACTTTCATGCTGGGTTTTAGGAGTAGTGGAAAAACTTTGCCTTTCGAGCCCATAACAACTACTGCCACCTGCTGGTAGGAGGTAGCACTTACTGAAACACAATGTTTTCAGTTTGGCCATTTTTTGAGGAAGATTTTCAACAAACTTACCATTGTGCGTTCACACAAACAAAATGCAGGAACTTGTTGAATTTATCTGAATTCCCGCTGTTGCGGAATCACAAAAAGCTAAAGACCTCACAGAGCTCCGTTTAGTTTTAATATTCTTCAGCATTTTCTTTTGAATCTGTGACAGAAAGAGTTTGGACTTTGGACTCAGAGATAACTCATGCATGTCATACATGTCAATTTTGTATGCAGAGATTATGGTTGAGGTTGGGGTAAATAAAATTGCCCTGTCCCCAGGCTTAACCCACCTTGAATCATGGTCTCTGATTGGTTGTCGTCCTGTGGCTCAGGCAGATCATGTATTTAGTGGAGCAGGCGGATTGAGGAGTTGGCAGGAAAGGCCCAACCCTGGCAGCAGAAGGACTGAAATGAATTAATGTAGTGCTGATCAGCAGACGTGGCTGCTACAGTGGCTCCAGACAGTATCTTCATGCGGTGTGTGTGCATTTTTCTAAGTGTGTGTGTGTAGTGTGAAAATGCTAGTACTGCACTTTGCTTCCTCTTCTGCTTTGTGTCTTTGATGGCTTTGCATTTTTTATTTATTTATTTTTTAATGACAGGGCTGATTTTAGTCTAGATGATCACAGGGGGGTTGTCGACCACTCCGGGAAGGAGACACAGATATGAACAAGCAGCCAATTAGGAGCAGGTATTTAGCTGCCATTAGCCCATCGCACTGCTCCCTTAACATGCTGAGTAGCAGCTGTCACAGTGCTTAGCACCATATGGTTAAAAAGTGCTGAGACATCTGGAATCTGTCTGCTTAGAA
Source organism: Gambusia affinis (assembly GCF_019740435.1). NCBI lineage: Eukaryota > Metazoa > Chordata > Actinopteri > Cyprinodontiformes > Poeciliidae > Gambusia > Gambusia affinis. The sequence continues at coordinate 20,486,535 of NC_057889.1, read as the reverse complement.
AGGCCAAAAGATGGAGCTCTGACCTGGACCAGTCAGCAGCCTTTTAGTCTCAGTCTTGAAAGAACAGGTGAGTATTTCTTCTAGAAGACAAACAAAATTCAAATCAAAGATCTATGTTTACCTTAGCTAAAGTACCAGTGATGTAAAGTCTGGGGCTCAAATCTGAAAATATAGAAGATAAAAACATTCCAGGAGCCTGATTGCACAAGTCTGCACACCCTCCAGTGAACGTTTTGCTGATTTGATGGACTATAGTCAAAGTTCTGCTGTCCCTGAAGGATTGTCCTGATATCAGCTCATTTGCATTCTTTAGTAAGGCCATAGTTTGTGGACAGTTTGGTGAGGAGCATCACTGTAGGAAGGTATCAGTCAAGAGAAGGGTACAAACAACATTTATCCCTGCTGTCTTAAGACATTTGCTGTACGCTTAACAATGCTACTTTTCAAAAGAATGAAATTGCCTTATTATTGTCAGTTTACAGCCTTTGGTATATCAGCATATCTTAGTACTGGAAAAAACAGATATTTTCCAGAATTGTACCGCATTTCCCCATTGACCTTTGAATACCATTTGGGTATTTAGTACCTTTTACACTTGATCAAAACTCACACTGATTGGTAAATAAGTACACAACAATAAGGGTCAAGCTGAGGTCATTCTGAAGACTAAACCAGCAGAGAGAGCCGGGGCAGATTGTCCATTGTTCTCCGGAAGCAGCAGAATGTTCTCATTTTCCCACGACACGCGCTCCCTGCCAGAACTTTTCACTTTGAACATGGATATGAATGAACGCATTGATATCACTGACGCAACAGTGATAGTTGGACGCTGTATGTTGACGCCACGTTCTGATGCTTATGGATGAGGTTCTGGGAATGAACACAATGGACTGAATGGACGTTGTGGTAATGAAAGGGCAGCAGACTGGTGGATGCAGGGACAACCCTGTCACCTCTGAAGGTATTGCTAGTGTTTCTGTAATTACTATTAATTACAGAAACATAGGGTGACTGTGGCTATATGGTAAAAAAGTTTGCAATCAGAAAATTTTAGGTTCAATTCCACCTTGAAAATGGTTGAAAAGCCATTTTGAAAGCTTTGGGACTCCAGTAAACCAGTCAGAGACATTATCCATACATATTAAAAAATATATGAATAATGAACAATTAAATTATAATTGGACTGGACTTACAACATCACTCCAATATGAGTGATGGCCTATTGATTGGACAATAGGAAATCAACAATTTATCCTGGAATTCATAAAAGACAAACACCTAAAGCACTACAGGCCTCGCTTTACTCAGTTAATGTCAGTGTTCATGATTCAGCAGCAAGAATAGTATCATGGGAGAGTTCCAAGTCTAAACTCACTAGTGACTCAAAAGAACACCCTGTCCCATTGCACTAACAAAAACATCTGATGATCTTTGGGGACAAAGTCAGGGGACTGGCGAGACAAAAGTTGGATTCTTTAGAAGGTTCTGTCCTGCTGGATGGTGTACAACTAAAACGTCCACCCATTTTCAATACCTGCTCAACAATCCAGGGTTGCATCGGGGTACACTGTGAACAGTACACCAGTCTATCATGAAGCAACACATCAACTCACAGGACGAACAGCCATAGACGACATGTAGGGTTAAGCATGCGGAATCCACACAAAGAAGAACCCTGGATCTTCTTTCACCAGGGGAGCAGTGCCATGAACTGCACCACCACAAAGTTCCCAAACTAAAATGATTAAGGAGAAACAGCATCATACATACAGTCAAACAATGTGGCAGAACCTGGAATACCTGCAGCAAATCCTAAAACTGACCCTCAGTTTACAACTATGAAGGGCACTTTGGTTAACTGACTCAGGCTATGCACATATATACATTACATAACATAACACTACACCAGTAGACCACTGTGTGCTGGTGTAGTTCACCAGTTGTACAATCCCTTTGTTTCAGAAAGTATTACACTCTTTAAACCACACAGCTTTACCGCGTGGAGCAGCTTTTACCATCTTCAGTTTGAGAGTTTAAACTTAAACTTAAAAAAAACTACAGAACAGTGGATTAAGTTTCGCTAGAATGGAAGATCTGTGTCTTTCATGTTCCAGGTAGTGTTACACAGGCATGACTCAGTCCATGTCTGTGATGTTGAACCCAGAGGTGTGTGTCATTCCACCAAATCCAGGAAGCTGACAACTTCCAAGCAGAGGTGAGAGGGCATTCTGTGGGGGGAAAGAGACAACTACAGCTTACACTGGGGGATGAATCATCAGCTGTGACAAAAAGCCCACAAACTCTGTGCTGGTTGAGTCTCAGCATGAGTCAGTGAGTTTCATTATGAGGAATTCTACAATGGCAGAGGTTTCAGGATATAACTGTAACTTGACACCCTTCGGTTTTTACATGTGTAGCCACTTAAGACAAATCACAAAAAAGTGGCGATAGTAACTTTGGCACTAATCTCTTCAACTACCATCCAAACAGAGAAAGCAGATGTCAGAAGATCCTGCCAAACCAAGATGAAAATAACTCATTCTAAACCGACTGACCTGCTGTTTCCTGTTCTCCTCTCAGCTCCTGTGCATGGTGGTGGCTGACATCTCAGCCCGAGCTTTGACCACATCCACCGCAGACGACCAGCCCCTCCTCTCTCCACGCCACTATCAGCACAAAGACCGGGACTCTGGCACCCAGCTGGTCTGTGACAAGTGCCCAGCAGGCACCTACGTCTCCGTCCACTGCTCTCCGACAACAGTGCGGGAGTGCAGCCCCTGCCCAAGGGGCACCTTTACACGGGGCGAGAACGGCGTCCAGCAATGCCACCGCTGTCGGGCTCCGTGTCCCGCGGGCTTCATCGAGAAGGTGCCGTGCACGGCCACCCAGGACCGAGTCTGCACCTGTCCGCCCAACACATTCCTATCGAAGGGCGGCGGTCTGGAGTGCAAGCCCCACTCCCTGTGCCCGCCGGGGTCCCGGGTGAAAAGGCGCGGCACCGAAAAGGAAGACGTTCTCTGCAAGCCGTGCACAAAGGGCACGTTTTCTCAGGTGGAATCCAGCGCCATGAGTTGCAGAAATCACACGGACTGCAAAGCTCTGGCAAGGTTGCTGTTGACACCGGGGACAAGACAGACAGATAATGTGTGTGGACCCCCTTCTGCCACTTTGTCATCTGTCCCCCCGACCACTCCACTGGGGCCTGCACAGGCTGTGTTTGTTCAGGAGACGATGATGTCCTCGGCCTCCCCATCGTTGAATGGACATGCACGTAAAGGTGAGGCGGCCATAATGTACTTCTCTTTTGTTGAGAAGAATTCCCATTCAGATTAATTTCCTGGTATTTAGTAGTCTCAGTAAAAGCAAATCCCTAGAGGAGAAATGACATGAAACATAAGTGGCCGCATTTGCTAAGAAAACTTGTTCGAAGAATTAAAAGTGTGGAAGTTTTAAGGTTCATTTACTACTAAGAAAATAACTCCAAACATACAGTGGAGTGTTTTAGATCAAAGCCTATTCATGTGTTTAAATGGCCCAGTCAAAGTCTAAACCTAAAATTGACAAACTGTGACGAGACTTGGAAATAGACACTTGCGTATTCTCTACATCAGGGGTCCCCAAGCCCAGTCCTCAAGGGCTACCATCCTGCAACTTTTAGATGCATCTCTGTTGGAACACAGCTGGATCAAATAAACTGCTCATTACCAGCCCATTGCAGAGCTGATTGGATGCTGGCGAGGCAATTCAGACATTTTGGAGCTGAGATGCATCTAAAAGTTGCAGGACGGTAGCCCTTGAGGACTGGAGTTGGGGACCCTGCTCTACATAATCGTTGGCTGACATGAAGCTATTTTGAAAAGAAAAACCTTTTGTGTCCAAATGTCAACCGGTAGCGACATTCCGGAAGCTGCCGACAGCTGTTACTGGAATTAAAGCTGATTCGACAAAGTCTTGACTTGGGTAGGGCTTCATAGAAATGATTGTCACATTTATGTTAGAATTTTTTTTTTTTTTAACTAAACTATGTATGAGATAATTTCTATTGGTTAATCACATATAAAGTCCCAGTAAAGCACATTGAGGCCTGTGGATGCACATGAAGAAATGTGAAAACATTGTGAAAACTGTTACATAGCTGCGGATTATGCATTTTTTTGAAGTGCCGCATCCTCATTGCACAAATCCCCCCACCCCGGTCTCGTCCAGGCTAGAATTCCCATAGGTGGGATATCTGTTGGCACGGAAACAGCAGGCTGCCCCTGTATGCCAGGAATGATTGCATTTTCAAGGTGACTCAAAGGTGTTCTGTCCTCTTGTTTCATCTTTCTTCTTTTCTCTTTCTCCTGTTGGTAGAGAAAAAAAACCCTCGGTAGTTCCCCTACATTTTCCCGTTTGTTTGCCTGACTTGTCATGTCCTTATCTGTTCTTACGTCATGCTCGTCTGAGCCAGCCACGCAGTCATTTCTCAGAATCAACCGTCCATAGCTAGCATACCTCTCCTCCACTAAACCCTCCACAGCCATAATACTGTCACTGCTGTTTGTGTTAGCAGGGGATCGATGGCCTTTGAGCCAGTTAATTTGACACCGTCTGAGCTGTTAGAACCATGGTGGGGGGTGGGCGAGTGGTTGGGGCTGTTAGCTTACACCTGCTATTTACCAATGATAGAGGAGGGGATGGAAAGTTTCTGTAGAGGAAGTCAGTTTGTGTTTCTTTTTTTTCTTCTATAACTCAGATAATTGGAGGTTACATCACACATCTCCTAGCAACCAGAAATGTTCAGGAGAGATTTTGTATTGATTGTTATATCCACCTTACACAGTGTGGGCTGTAGGGCTGAGACTTTAACCTGGTGATTTCAATTCATTAAATACTCTAGCACAGGAAATTCTTTAAATACAATTTGCTCATTTACGCACAAAACAGAGGAGGAACCTTTGTACTGTGTTTCTGGTACACCTGTAAATCTGACGCACAAGCAATATTTTCAAACAACAATGATGGACAACAAAGCCGCTTCTTTTGGCTTCTCTGGAAATGTGGTGCTAAAAACAATTAGCTTATCAGTGAATCTTTTGTAGCTTAAAATAGCGTCTCAGAACTAAACATGTAGCAGCAGCACAGACAACCCAAACGCTAATGTCAGCGTCTACCGTCCACATTTCTAAAGAAAGATTTTTTTTATTTTTATTTTTAAAGAAGTTCCATGAATGATCAAGGGTTCCTGGAACATCGGAAAACTGAATAGCAATTTCCACCAGTCTGATGGCTTAATAATATAAATAACAAATTAAGAACAATAAATATCCATATGTCTATTCATTCACTAAGCTAGCAGCATTTTTTTTATTGAAATTTTTTACTTTTGCCAATATGGTTTTTGATTTAAAATGCAAACAATTTCATTTAATTAATTACCGACCTATCAGTTAAGCTCCACCACTAATTTAAATATACACTCTTAACATAAATAAGCATTTTGACAAATTTCACTAGCTTAAGAAAACATTTACATTCTGCTCTTTGACTAGTTTTCATGAAACACAATAAACAATCAAATATGGTAATATAGTACCTATCTAAATACTGTAGGCCAAGAATTCTTGTACAATATTCTCTAATAAATGTAAAGATGTATTTTGTTGGATTGTGTTTAACTAAAGTTTTCCACATTCAGCAGACCTCTACCACTTGAGAACAACACCAGTCTCAACAGTTTCAGCAAACTCTACTCTGTAAACATTTAACATCACATTAAATGTTATAAAATTAAATCAAATCACGTCATCACATTGTCATTGGTTGGTTATTTACACTGATGGAAATGATGTAAGAGGCAACGCGTCACCAATGGTCTTCCTGTGTGAAACAAGCGCAGACCAAGTAAAAGTCGAAACCTGATTGTTTCAACGTCCTTTTTATGTAAATAATCAGCTGCGGTAAAATTAAAAACCAGTGTATACATGACGACTGCTTAAAGTGTAATTCTGAAAAATCAACTGAAATTTTCACAATGGCAGATTAAAGAAAAGTAAGGAAAAAAAAAAGATATACTCTTTGGCCGCTCCAAACTAAATTGGTGGTGAGATTTGTTTGTTCAACTCATCATGGATGACTTTATTAGATTGATTTACTGCTTAAATATATATCCAAACTGATATTTTTTACAATATAGAATAATTAAGCAACTAACTTCCATAATTTTTTTTAAAAACTTGCATTAGATGCACGTTTTAAATGAATTTTCTCTAGTCCACCTGGAGTCAAAATGTTATGTACTCGACACTTTAAGTCACATTTAGACACATTTAGACATATGTAGATGCTCAGCATGTACGCTTCTGCCTGTGAACTCTAAATGCCTGCAGGATAACAAATAACTCATGATAATAATAATAATAATAATAATAGCAATACAGTAATACCAAGCCAAAGGTATTTTTTAGGGACATATTTATATGGTTAGCCCTGAAAACTAATAGATTTAGTGTCAGTAAACTCAATTTGGACTAAAAGCTCTTAGCTTTGTCCTTTGAGACCCATAAATCTGGAGCCAAGCAGTTGTCCAATAAATTGAAATGACTTAGTTTTACATTGGTGGCAGAATTAATGCAAAGTTCTTCGTTGTGAAACATCTGCCACACTGGTTTTTACTTCAACAACTTCTTTTGATTGAGTTGAGATATATATATATAACATGTCATACATTTGACAGCTACATATATTCAGAAGTGTGTCTGTTTAAAGCCAAAGACTCTGAAATGCCCCAACACCTTCTGTGTCTCTGTGTTTGTCATTGGGCGGTTTCTCTCCCCGCTTTAGAGTTTTTGTCAAAATGTCACTTTTAATTTCTGGATTAGACCTGGGCAATGTTCTGCTGATGAGAGGATAAATAGGATTGTTACACATCTGAATGACAATTTAGAGATTATGGAACTCAGATCCCATCATGTTTAGGGCTGCTGAAGGACAGAGAGCAGCAGGGAGGTGCTGGAGATTGCATCGACAATCAATGGCAGGAAGTGACGCACTGACATTGACAAACCACACTTTTTCTTTTCCATGCCTGGAGTACTCTAACTCTGCAGCTGTTGTTAGTGGTGGGTGCAACACACCACCCTAACTAACCCCCATCCAACTGATGCGTCCAGCACTAACTGTGAAGTGTCGGCCAGGACAACTTTTCAAACCGTTCCTTCGGCTGAGTCGAATCCTGATTGGGTATCCCCTGGCTTCAATTTAATCAACAAGCAGACTGTGGTGTGAGCAGTTTTGGGCTGCGTCTGCTGTGTGATTACCAGCCAGGGCTGGAGCAAAGCAGTGGGAGCAGACAGAGAATAAGGGTCCTTACAGTCCAGGGAACACAGCCGCAGCTTGATGGTTCGCAATTTGTGTGACACGTGTGTTTTGTCGTCTCCAAATTTAACTTTTGGGGATAAGCTCATTGGCATTACAATTATCTTTTTTTTTCTTTTTTTACTCTGCAGTGATGGTGCCAATTTGAAATCATTCTCTAGCAAAGCCTGAAACGTACACTTGGTAGCCACTTAACTGGGAATCGGCCTGCCACACTGAAGGAACTCAATGCATTTATGCATCTCAATTTGATCATCAGAACAAAAAAAAAGAGGTTCTAATTGACTCAATGTGACATAGTTGTCTGCTTTGAGGAGGCGATAAGCAAAACTATTTTAAAATAGCAGAAAGTTTAAGCGACCGCAATTGAAACCAAGCTATGTGGAAAACCATCTCTGAACATACAATATGTAGACCTTTGAAGCAAGTTATAACTTGCGCCGACTAATTTTAGGAGCCTGGGGCTAAAAAAATGACTCAGCCTCAACAAAACTGGACAATAGGAGATTGAGAAAAAGTTCTTCTTTCTCAATTGTTGCTAAGGGTCGTTTAATACCAATCAAACATCATTTAAGCACAACACTCAACCTGAGTATTTTTTCTGACCATGTCTATCCCTTTATGACTGTAGTGTACCAACCAGCTGATGGCTTCCAAAAATGACAATATGCTCCTTTAGGATGTGGTTGGACAAGAGTGCAACCACGTCCTATGGACCGACCTTTCTAAACAGCGTTTTTGACACTGTTTTGAATTATTTCACCAGAGGTTAAAGTTGTTCTAAGGCCAATGGAAGACTAGTAATATAAGACTCCACACTTAAAATATGTGTAGCTATACCTGGAATTAAAATAACAGGGGAAGACTCTTTAAAAATGCTAATTGAAGGTCATGCTTGCTTTTGCACTCAATTATTAATCTGTAGAGTGATACCTTTGAAGTATAAAATATTTCTCCTTAGCAGTGGTCTCAAACTCCAGTCCTCAAGGGCCGGTGTCCTGCAACCTCTACATGCGTTTCTTCTTTTGAGTTTTATTTGTGGTTGGCAAAGCTATTTAAGGTGCATTTACTGCCACCTACTGTACTGGAGTGAAGATGTCCGATACACGGGAATTAAATAGCTGAACTGTGTCACTAGTATAGAGCCAAGCTCTCCAGAGCTCTGCTAATTAGCTAAAATTGGTACCAGGTGTGCTGAAAAGTTGCAAGATACAAGAACTGGAGTTTGAGACCACTGCTCTACAGTCATGTCAGCTAACTGATATCCTCAAACTTCTCTCGCTTTCTTGCAGAGAATTAGGCAATTGCTGAGTTACTAAACTTAATATCATATGGCATGATCAAAGAGTGTCACTCCATTTTTGCCAATTTCAAGTATCATTTATTGTAACGGGTAGAAAATCTAATTAAATTCACTCAACTGGACATGTGATTAACCTAAACTATTAAAACATAAGATATCACGATGGAATCCTGATCCATGTGAGCAATCAATAATAACCAAGAGAAAAGATGCTACCACTGGTTACAATGCTAGTGTCCCACATTGTTTGCGTGGATGAGGATTTCCCCCTGTAATACCTTCTGTTTTCCAGATCAGGGTGAGCACACCTCAAATTGAGTGAATTTAATTCCCTATGTCTGTCTCTCTTGCTTCTTATCTCTTATGTACCATCTCCCTGTTCCTTCTTCTCATCTTATTACCACATCTTTGTCTCCATCAAATCCATTGTCAAACATCACAGATCCCTTGAGCCAGTCAGCAGCCATTCAACTGAGGAAAGCTGTAGGCGGGGAAGACGGAGGAGCGGAGTTGATGCTTACGCATTCCGGCGTCCCCACCCCACCAAATCAGGAAGCGTCATGGACTCCCTTGTCGGTGGCTGGAAAGCAAGCCGTGGATCTCAAGGAAGAATTGGGCGAGTCTGATGCTGATCCTGAGCCTGGGGCAAATAAACCAAGAATAGAGGGTGCAGTAGGCCCAGAAGTAGTTAGGGTTGGAACAGGCATCAGTAACGTGGTTAACTTGGGGAATGCGGGTGAAGCCTCCAACTACTACAAACCTAACCGCAGGGGGTCACCGAGGCCGGCCATGCACGATCATTTTGACATCAACGAGCACCTGCCGTGGATGATAGTTCTGCTGCTCCTGCTGGTGCTGGTCGTGATCGTGGTGTGCAGCGTCAAGAGGAGCACTCGGGTGCTGAAGAAGGGCCCAATGCAGGACCCAAGCAGCATCATGGAGAAGGCAATTCACAAGAAGACATCTGGGACTCCAACACAGGCCAGAGAGAAGTGGATCTACTACTACTCCAATGGCCAGGGTAAGCTTGTGACTTCTTCTTTGAGTTTTAGCATTTAGCCTACTGCTTTAATTCTGATGGATTACTTTTTAGCCATGTATAAATATTTATGTATATTGTGTGCCAAACACAGAATAGGTACAATAGTTCCCTTTCAGATAGTTGGTGTTGATGAAGTGTAGGAACATCTCTAACAGGTATCAACCACTCCACAGTTGGGACGTTCTTGGAATCTCACCAGTGATGCCTTAATCTGCTTCACAGTTTTAGCTTTCATGAATAAATATTGAATTCTTGTTGCACTCTTGTGGTTCCACTCGAGTGTCACGACATGCGTCTGCTGATGTGGAACCATGTGTTGATGTGTTTGAACTGCTGCTGGCTTCTAATCCAATCAATTGTACCCATGAGCACATGTTGTACAGGGCGGTGGTTACACAAATGAGGACATGACCCTCTTGTACCACCCTTCTGCTGCTGTCCTCTCTCAACGTCTACACTCAGGTTCACTTCCAGATCTCGGTTCTCAAATTTCACCTCAGCGTGAACTTTCTTTTCTGCTTCCGTCACCTTCATATCGGTCCTCTTAGTCTTTTCTTTTATAAAGTCTTTCCAATACTACTGATTCTCATTTCCTTTTCGGTCTCCTACTTATAGCCTCCCATTTTTTGTTGCCATTGCTCTATTTTTGTCTGGTTTTCTGCTGCACATGATTCTTTCCTCCTTTCCTTTTCCAGTTACACTCACTGTTTCTCTGCTAAAATGTATTTACACCTGTTACATTCTATCAGGAGGTGGGGAACATGCTTTCTCCACCTCCAAGGTCTCAGTTTCTGTCTTAGACAAAGAGAGGTGACCCAAAACTAAGGGGACACCTCTCGGTTAATACACTCAGGTTTCCCCTTTGAAAGTTTGCGTGTGTGTGTGTTGTTGAGATGAAGCTGAGCCACCCGCCTCTCTCGCACTGTGCTCCCTCAGTGACAGCCCACAGAGAACTGGAACAATCTGGTTTCAGCTGAACCAGGGTTGTTGTTTGGTTGGCAAGGCACATTACTGGGTCGATCGGGTCTCTTATGGGACAACAAAGAGATATAAAGCAATGAGGAAAGTACATCAAACAGCACAGTGGTGTGTGTCAGTGCGAGTGTTATTGATGTATCTCAATGATAATATGTTTCTTTGCTGTATTTTGCTTTGCAAGAAGATGTATGAAGTTTAAAAAAAAAATCAACTAAACACAGTGACAAGAAAGAGAACTTCAGTTGCCAGTCTTGTGTCTGCTGTGATGACTGTGTTCGATGGTTTAGAGTTACTTCTAAAGTTCATTGCTAAAATATGTGCACAAACCACATATTTTACTGTCTTCTCTTTTTATGTGATGGACAAAGTAGTGCATATGTTCAAAGCTGAAGGAAAGTCACATGCTCTTTAAAATTTGCTCAAATGAATTCAAAAACAACCCAAAATATGAACTCCAAGTTCCGTAAGGCATGTCCCATTTTGCACAGAGACTGCTGCTCCTCCAGAGTTACCATTGTTGCCTTGGTTGCTTCTCTGATTAATGCTTTCCTATCCTGCTTTCCTGAGCTTGCTAGTCCAGCCCATTTCTGGGTAGAGCAGCAATATACTTTTATTTTCTCTTGGGTCTTTCTGTGCTGTGTTCCTTGGTCTTCATTATGCTGACTGTTCATTAGCTTTCTTCTCACACTGAGATTAAAGTCTACACATGCCAACTCCACTTCCTCACTAGGTAGTAGAATATTGGCTGCACTGACTTTATTTAGTTTTTGTCGTAGAAAAAACTATTTCCAAGCACTGTCCAGGTAAAATCACTCAATCAGGTTTATTCATATATTGCGCACAATACAGAGAGCTTGTAGGACAATCAATAATGAAGCAGGTCTGGATGAAAAGCTCTGCCAGGCAGAGACAACACATGAGTTTTATACAAAGGGATAAAGAATCCAAAGCATGGGAAACAGACTGGTGCCCATGCAGCTGTGAAAAACAACCTCCGACCTTGTGACTGTAACCAAAATAGTTTTAACTTGATGGGAATATACAAGAACTTAGAATAAACATGTGGGAAGCAATACAACTAGCAGGTGTAACCTAATTGTAATTTTTCCACATCAGTTATTATGGCTTGTACACACTTAGCGAGGTCTTTATGAAAATTAATGTCTCTGTGACATTGTTTAAAGAAATAACATCATTCACAGGGGACTGGCTTCAGAAAAGTTTTCAGTTGCACAAATCCAGCGGATCCATGCCAAACCCATAGGGGGCAGCGTAGCGCAAAGCTAAAACCTACACCAGCCAATCGGAGCGCTTCAAAACAACAACGACTTCCTGTTAGGAATTAAATATGGCGCCAGGAGGCTCATTTGTGTCGACAGATAAGTTTAACTACTTTTAAAAAGCATTTTAGACGATAAAGTTATTAAAACACGTGAATTGGGAATCATGTCAAAGCAAGAAAGTGAATAAATACAGAATTTTCTCAAATGTAGATGTTGCTGAGTGTGGACACGGCAATAGAATAAGAAGAGGTTGAATAATGTCTGAAACACTTTTGAGATTTTTATTTTAAAAAACTATTTAAACTAATACATGCTTTCCCTTTCACTTTTCAATCAAGCAACAGTCTATGATGGTCTACCTCTTCCAATATCGATAAATATGTTGTGTAAAGTGAAAACAAAAAATCTGCAAAAATATCAAAAAGCACTAAAACCCTTGCATAGAATTGATCAGTAATCTTGAAAGTGTGACCCTATGAAATGTGTTTGTGTGTCACAATGAAAGCTGAGCATTAGCAAAGCTTTGAAGGAATTGTTTTCCACTTCAACCTTTCCCTTTATTGCGCTCATGTGTGTTTTCCCGATGTGTGTTCTCTCCTGATGAGTAATGCCGTGCCCATATGCATGCACTTATGTGGAGCTATATGTATGCACATGCAACTCAAACAGCTAGTTTACGCTGCTATTTACTCTCTGGAACATAAAACGAAACTGCTTCTTAATCCTTCCAAGGTGCGTGGCTGGCTCCCCTTGAAGGTTGTAATCCACCTTTACTAGGGCAGTTAAAGCAGTCGGGCAATAAAGGCGAAAAGAAGGGGAAATGTTCAAGCATGGATCACACACATGCACCGCTTGGCATTCGCTCAGAGCCAGCCAGGAAATGGTGAAAAATGCTACTCCTCCACAGTAAGGCCAGGCAGGGCTTTCCGGGGCCCCGGGGCCGGGTTTGTGTTGTTGTGGTGAGGGTGGAGCCGTCACACAAAAGGAATCACAAAAATGCCTCATAAAGGTTACATTCAAGACGTTTACAAGCCCTGAAACTTTTGAACATTTTCCCTCAGCTGAACTGTACTATAATATGTTAATTTCCTCTGTATACCTTCCCTGTTGTAGCTATAGAGTAATAAAAAAGAGCATTAATGTTGTCATTTGATTCTCCTCAGGTGTATCTTGAGGCTGCAGAGCAGCTAGACGAGTGCAGCCATCATCTAATGCAGAATCTGTTTGGTGGATTGTTGATTAAAAGTTTGTCGAATGAAGTTAGATTTTGAAACTATATTCCAATTCACTTTCATAAACGTTTTTGCTTGAGTAACTCGTTATGTGCTTTACTGAAGAGATAGTGCTTGCGGGTTTGTGATTAGAACAAAAATGAAATTTTTGCAACAAATTGATTATATCTGATGCTTTATTTTGACCCCAAATCACAACTATCGTTGATCTCCAAACCTTTTTAGGCATTGTGATGAACACTGAATAAATTATCTTCGGCGAATTTGATAAGCTACTGAACTTGTAACAGCTCTGGCTGTCTTGCTAACATGAATGAAAAAAAGTGATAAAAATAATTATTTGGGTGTGTTTATGGTTAGGCGGAAATTCTCAAAATGGAAAGCAAAATAAAGGCTGGTTTAAGTGACCAATGGCAATCGCAGTGTAACTACGGATACCGATGATCATATAGTATATGCAGTTGTTGATCCAAAGTGCATTGACATTTGTGCCGCTCTATGTTGTCACGGGAACCATGTCGTTTTCTAGCAACCACTATGTCTGTGTATCATTCAGGTGTAGTACAACAGCCTCACCTGAGTGTTTTTCTGGAAAGTAGGATGTTTTCAACTGCTCTGTGCTGATATAGCATTTTATCAAGTTCAGAGGACTCCAAAGCTCATTGACCCATTCACACACATTCACACACCAATGATGGTAAGCTACTATGTAGCCACAGCTGCCCTTGGACAGTCTGACAGAACGGAGGCTCCCATACAATCAGCATCACCGGAAGTGAAGTGTCTTTCACCAGTTATTCCTTCTGATGCCCATTATAGTTTTGCCGGAACCCCAGAGTGTGTAAACATTGGTCCCGAATGAACTATTCCTTCTGGGTCTTTGCTAGAGAACGTATTTCACATCGTCATGACTTTATTGAAAACACCAGGGGTGTTCAAGGTAGCAGATTAATCCTGAAAGTAAAACTCGGCACAAAAGGCACCGTCATACCTTCAGGAGAAGATCAGGTGGGTGTGGTCTTGAGCTATGTTATTTACGGCATACAGCTCCAAAGAAAGATACGGAGGAGAACGTGAAGGAAAACAACATTGTACCTGCCCACCATCCTTCCTCGTTAAACGTCCACACCTTTAATAATGCCAAGCTCCACATCCAAAGCCAGCGGGGAGCCGTGTGTTTGACTACGCGGCTGTGTGCAGTATCAGGGTGGGCCGGGGTAGCCTGGGACTGATTGCGAAGAGCAGAATTTGAGGGGGTTGTTGCCTGGTTGGAGTTTCGCAGCGCCTGCTGTGCTACCACACAGCTGCACACACATTTCATCAATTTAGTTTTGTGTGTTCCTGAATTAACGGGAGAGGACTGTGTCATGAACAATTCAACTGAATGGTGTTTGTTAAGATGCTGACGCACACACCGCCCTGCTTCGAGTCCTGCTGCAGACTAGTGCAGGGTACGGAGCTGAGGCATCTTTTTGGGTCTGTTTATGTCAATGTGGTGTCTGAAAAGTTAAAACGTGTTTTAAAAAAATAACACATCACTTCTGGGGAAAGGGTTTGTTAAAAAAAACAAGTTCCCTGGACTGTAAGGAGCCTTAGTTCAAGGGGCCACTCTCACTCTGAAAGAGCCACATAAGTGTGACCTTGTTAATAAATCTCAACAAACTCACAGCACTGGGGATGGAGCTTGAGAGCAAAACCTTGTATTAAACAGTTCTAATTGGAACTGATTTGTGGTAATAAGGTCAAAGTACAGTTACTGCTGCTGTACATCTGTGAAAATTGGGTGTTAACTACTGTGAGAGACAACAAAATGTCAGTTTTCGTTTCAACTAATTAAACAGTTCTTTGCTCAAAAACTATATGGAAATAGTGATAGAAGTAATTACTAAATACATAGATTGGTACTTTAGCGATTTAGCTTGGCATGGTTAGCATGAAGTAGAGACTTTGACTGGGCATGTTAATTTTAGCATGCCCAATCAAAGTCTCTACTTCATGCTATCCATGCCAAGCTAAATTGCTGATGTTGTTGCTAAAATTTTGCAAAACAAAAAGAACAAACTAGGCATGTTTCCACCTGCTGGTTTAGACCAAATGCCACGCTACGCAAAGCGTAATTCTGTCAGATGTTAAGATTATGCGTGGCTGTAATAAACAGGAAGGAGGCTAGCATGGACTTAGCCTGGTCAACGCCTTTCAAACGCAATTCTGCTCGATTTTAATCTTTCTTCACATCTGGTAGAATTCCAACCGGGCCGATCAACGAACAGAAGGAGTTTTGAACGTTGACGGTGATTTTCAGCGCTGTTATAGAATTGTAGTCTGCCTGTAGTTTAAGCAACGGCAGTGGAGGAAGTGAACGGCCACGATTCCTAATTCTGTATTTGTTCAGGTCGACTCTTCTCTCTTCGCGGTATTGGACTGTTGTTTACAGTGTAGGCAATTTTCAGAAAGCTTCTTATCGTCAAACTGATGCATTACATACACCACGGGCAAACGTTAGCGAGTGGCTAAAATAAAACCAAGCTAGCATGGAATGTTTTGCTATCAGGCAAGTTGTAACTGTTCTGTCATGTGAACTAGTATTGGTGATGTTACTTGCTGTTTGGGGATGTAGAAAAAGACATTTTGATGCTGTCCGACAGCGGAAACAGCTGGTAGGTCATGTGAGGTAAATGTTGCTACATCAGAATGTATTTTCTCTTTCGGAAAAGCCAAAAGCCACCACATGCCAGCGTAAAAAAACTTTGTTGCAAAACTGAGACGTTTTTTTTATTTTTTATTCTGTTGTTTCCATCAAGCTTTCCTAATGCAGTACTTCAAAATGCTTCTAAAAAACATTGATGGAAACACAGCTAGTGAATCTTTCTCACACTGACGTTTTTGTTGTCGCTGTTAGGTTTCTGTGTCCACTTCGCCCTCGACGACCTTCCAGACCTCCGAGCCCCGTTAGATTTCTGTCCTCTTATCACAATAATCTGAAACATCTTATCTGCTCATGCCACTGTGAAAGAAAACAATGAATGCTACTACCACAAGACAAAAGATGTCTACCGCCAAGTAGGATGAATAACATCTTTGCACATTTATGAGTCAAGCGCCGGTCTTGAGACTTATGTGTTATTCAGTGGAACAAATATGACGCGATCTGTCTCATTAAGCGCTTCTCGTGCGAAAATCACATTTGCTTCGTCGACGCACTATTGGATCACTCAGGTTGTCCCATTTAGGCACCCATATGTCACTTTAAACGGCAGACTCTCCATACAGGAAACACACAAACACGTTATCCAGCATAAGCCTCGACTAAACTCAGCTTTCCCACTTACTAACACATCTGCACTCTGACACATTGAATCTTCACGTGACTTATATAGGTCATATAGTGAGTCCAGCTTGCTGTAGCTAGTGAAGTATGCGGAACAGGGGGGGCATTTCTTTTTTGCCGCAGTGTGTCGAGGCCAGCGAGGCAGATATGACTCGACAGGCTCTCTGCCCAAAAGGCCGGCACGCGAGCTCCTCTGACCCGATGAAATATCAGCAGTATCATCTGGAGCAGAAGTAGTGGAGTGTGTGTTTCTGTGTGTGCTTTAGCTTGAAGCCATCTGGGACAGAGATACACGGCTTATTGAGGTCAAATAAAAAGGATATGCATAATGTTGTTCAATTCTTGTAAATCATTAGTTCTATCCATTTATTTTTCTTCCTTGGAACGGCTCAAGAATATAGTTTAGCCAGTTTGGGATCTAAATCTGTGATTTATTTTTATATTTGGAACAGCTGTGATTTCATTTGGTTTTAAGGTGATTTTTTAATAAAATCTTTTTGAGCGTTTTGGCATCAGATGGACTTTTGCGTTCATTAATTTCTCTGTTTGTACAGTCGGGACGTACATGTGATTCCTCATATATGTGTCGCGCCCTGAGTCACTGCTGTGAGCTTACAGCAGTCTAATCTCTCCTCTCCAGTCTGAGCGCCGCATCCTGGATTTATGCATTTAGCATGTTTGCTGCCGCAGACGGTAATCTGGGATCAACTTGATGCTCATCAAAACTGGAGGAATGCTGTGCCGTGTCGAGCCTTTCTGGATGAAATGTGTTTTCACTGAATACACAGCATTTCTTCTTCCTCGTAGGCGAGCAGCCACATCCGAACCCCGCACCAGGGAACACGCTGCTCCGCGGAGACGGGCTGTCTGGCAAGCTACTGGCCAGCTGTGGGTTTGGTGGTTGCCAGAAACACAGTGTTTGTTTTCAGGGTGTGCAAGTATGTTAGGTGTGTGTGTGTGTGTGTGTGTGTGCGTGTGCGTGTGCGTGTGTGTGTGTGTGTGTGTGTGTGTGGCTTCGTTTTGTCCGGCAGCGTATCAATTTCAGTTCAGACAATTTCATTCTCCGGTCGGAGAATTGAGCGATGGCCCATTCCTGGACTGGGCCGCACACAGAGGAGCTCAAATTTTTTCACACCGCATGCCACACTGTCACGACATATTTACGTCGTCAACAGATGTGTGACAAAAGCATGTTGTATCAAAGTGACATTTAAACGTATTTTCTTAACCTGAAAATATGACTTTGTTTAATAAGGTCAACAGGATCCCTGTAAGCTTGACTAATAACTAACCACCCAGATATCGAAGTTAAATAAAACAAAGGGAGCTTCAGATAAGCCAGAATTTGTTCTTTCCAGCATCTGGATGGCAGTTTTTGAGGAAGTTCCAACCTGAGGATGGCCATATCAGGAGGTTTTCTATCAGGATGGGTTTAGGGTTTTTTGACTCGGTCGGCTTTTATCTGACAGTTTCTAGATAGCAGAGGGGAAGAAGGAGACAGGGAGGACACACAGCTAATGGACTCTGCTGGGAGCTGAACCTTAGATATCGCCGCAGTGGAATGATAACCTCTATGTACGGTGGGAAAATGCTTGTACGTGTCTAGTTTCTGCCACTTTCTGCATTGCTGGTTGGTTGAGCAACAACATCGGAGCAAATATAACTCTGTCCTTTCTGTTAAAGCCACACATTTCAAGACGGGACATTCCTTACATTAGATAAAGACAACCGCTTGCTTGCTGCGCTACGAACTCATAAATCACACGTGGCACCTGAACAGTTTGTTTTCGTCCATCCACAGGCGACCTTTGACCTAATGTGCTCGCTGTAGACGGAGCACAGTGAGCTCACGTCTCTGCCGTCGACGGGTCTCAGTTCCCGTAACGCCGTGTGTTGAGATCTCAAGGAAGAAAGAACACAGTCTTTTGAAAAGTGGCTTCGAATTGATAAACCTTGACTTGGTTCTGAGAAGGCCAGGCTTTCATCCCGGTAACTATGTCTCAAAAATGTTCAGAAGTCCAGCTGAACAGTTCTCACAGTCTTTCTCTTCGCGACTGAAACAACAGTGTATCAAAAATATTGATCCTTTTTTTTTTTTTTTTCTTGCAAAATCAAGAAAAAGAGGTTTGACAGCTTTCTGTTGAAGCCGCATCTTCTGCGCTGCAAAATGTTGCATTTTGCATTGGAGTGTGGATGACCTGTAGAAGAAATATCTCAGTTTTACCAACACTCTACTAGAACACCCTTGTCCTTGTTTCAATTCAAAATAAATAGCTGATGCATGAAAACTAAAAGCTGAGTCGGCGTTAAATGAGTTACTCAAAATGTAAAAGTGAATTGAATCATTGTTGAGTCAGCGTTTCAAACTTGCGGATTGTGAGATTTATTGGAACTAAAGTGCCAAGACAAGTTCATTTGTATAACACGTTTCAGCAACCAGGCAATTCAAAGTGCTCTTTACATGATAGCATGGTAGAGGCATAATAAAGAAAAGTAATGAAAAGTTGGAATACGGACTAAAATTAATGATGTCTGAGTTATTACTAATCAAAGGCAAGGCTTGATTTAAAGGAACTCTGTGTTTTCAGCATTTATGTTGTTTTCTGGAAGTTTGCTCCAGATTAGAGGAGCATAAAAACTTAATGGTTGTTCTCCATGTTTGGTTCGAATTCTGATTCGATGATTTATGTACCAGCAGAAGTATTTGAAAGTCCATTCTCTGAACTCAAGGGAGCTGGTGGAAGGACTTTAGAACTGGGGTGATGTGCTGTTTTCCTAGTTTTAGTGAGAACACAAGCAGCAGCATTCTTAATCAACTTAATTTGTAGTTTACCCTTTTTATGCAGATCTGTGAAGACACTGCTGCAGTAATCAATGTGACTAAAGATAAACACATCAATGAATCTCTTCAGCTCTTGCTGAGACATTAGTCCTTTAATGCTGGAAATGTTCTTCAGGTGACAGAAGGCCGACTTTGTGACTGTCTTTATGTGAGTCTGAAAGTTGAGGTCCGAGTTCATAACTATGGACAGATTTTATTCTGATCACTAGTTTCCAGCTGTGATAACTGAAGTTGTGCATTGACTCTTGATTGCTCCCTTTTGCTCCAAAGACAGTAACTTCAGTTTGGTTTCCATTTAACTGGAGAAAGTTATGGCACATCCACACAATTATTTGTTCTAAGCATCTGTTCAGTGCTTCAAAGGGTTAATTGTCACCTGGTGACATTGAGATGCATAGCTGTATATAATCTGCATGGTTATGATAACCTATCTTATGATATAATCTGAGTTACAGTGAACAAATAAATATCAAATAAAAGGGACCCCAGGGTGGGACCTTGCAGTACTCCGTATGTGATTTTTAGCACATTTTATGAAAAGTTGTCAGACTGACATTCAGATAATGTATAAGTCTGACTTGCATGGAGTTACATAACTCACTTTGACCCCGGCATGGTGGTCTTGTAAGCTTGTCTAAACTCGTGAATTGTCTCCCAGCCCAAGCTGAGATTGAGTGATGTCACATGGCTGGTTGTTCCAGGCTCCACAAAGCAGCCTCAGTCTCATTGAAGACATTACACAATTCTGTACCAGTTCACTGACCTCCAAAATGGTAGAGTGCCAGTTTAGATGTTTTCAATGAGCAGCTGGCTCTGAAACTCCTGTCACAAATCCACCTTTTGTCCTGTTCCATCTTTGTAGGTCATTTACAGAGAGCAGCCATGCATTTCTTGCACATTTAAGATCAAGTAAATTGTCATTGTCGGAACTTTTACATCCATTAATGGGTCATTCTTTCAACACGTGTCCATCTATCTGTATGTGTTTCTGCTCAGGGGTGGACATCCTGAAGCTGGTGGCGGCCCAGGTGGGCAACCAGTGGGTGGACATCTACCAGTCCCTAGCCAATGCCACCGAGCGTGAGGTGGCCGCCTTCTCAAATGGCTACTCCTCCGATCACGAGCGAGCGTACGCCGCGCTGCAGCACTGGACCATCCGAGACAGTGGGGCCAACTTGGCCAAGCTGATCAACGCCCTGCACCGGCTGCGCCGCATCGACGTGGTGGAGAAGATCCGCTGCGTCATGGAGGACAACCCGCAGGTACGTTTCTGTCCACGGTCCACTCAGCTCAAAACGCTCCAAACCAGTTTGTTCTGGATATCAGAAGACGAAGAAAAAAAAACAAAAACCAATATGTGTGACCTTTGCTCGCATCAGGTTTTTTCCATTAAGGGCTCTATCAACATCAGGCGCACATGTTCTGGTACACACTGTTCTCTGCATGTCTGTTTTACTGAAATCTAATCTAGGAGGAAAGATTCCCCTGATTCTTCCCTCTGAAGCCGGTCCCGGAGGCTCAGCTGCATTCCCCACATTAAAGTACCACTTCACTTTCAGAAGATGATTTGATGTTTCAGCGCTAATTGCAGCCTGTGTTGCAGCATTCTCCAAAGTTTAGGGGGAAAAAAAGAGAGATAAGGGAGTCTTTAATACGAATTTGGTTCAGGATTCTGTGTGCACATGTGCCGGTAGGTCGCGACTTGTTGCATGCATGCTTTAGTAAACATTGAGGAGTTTTGACCTTGCAATGTAATCCCTTACGGACATTTTGGATCATTCATCACCATTTACTTAGCGTCTCTCCTTTCCTTTCCTGTCCCTCTGCTCTTGTTTCAACAGTTTTTATTGAATCAGTACTCTTGACCACACTCACCAAGGTCAGGGCTGCACATTAAGCACACCAACCAGATTCATGTGTTTTTTCATCTCTGCTTTATTATTATCAGATCACCTCAAGACAAAGAGTGATGCTGCAGAAGGTGCAGATTATTAAAACTGCGTAGAACGGAACTGCCTGGCAAAATGGCGGTGAGGCGGTGTGGTCTTCGACCAGCATTGGGAAACTGTTCGTTTAATTCTGGTTTTAGTGACGTGCAGTGAGGTTCGTAGCTGGTGAGGCACAGACTTAATCATAATCATATTTACAAATATAGACCACCTGCATGTTATTGTTTACATAAGGAAATTTTGCGCCTGCGGACACTGCTGGATGGCAAAAAGACTATTCTTCCGCATGTCATCTGTAGCCACGCTGCCGCCGTCGAATAATTCAGTTAACTCAATCAAACTTGGACATGTAGATATTATTAATTTCATGCTGTGCTTCACAGCAAAAGGAGAAACCGTTAAAGTCTAACTCAAAACCACTTCTTTCTCGCTCTTTGTATCAGCGCAGCTATGCACAGACTCGGATCTGTGAGGATCAGACCATTTTGTTTAGCTGACCGTAACTATGGCATACCAGTCCATGACGGATGCTACTGTCATTTAGATTTCTTTCTTTCCCCTTTCCTCAATGTAACCTTTTAAAAAAATGTTTCTCCTGCTTATGCTATTCCAAGAAAGATGAAACAGTCGTAATTTATGGGCTGTTACTGAGGTCACGACCATTTGATGTTAGTCCTTAATTGCCAATGAATCAGTTGTGCTGCCTTTTTGGGAAGTGTGTCAATGCGTCGTCTTACACGATGGAGATATCTGAGGCCGGGTTTTGCTTTGTCATAGTGTCAGTGGTTTTCCTGCTGCAGAAAAAAAAAAGAAAAAGAATGGAGCGTCAGCCTCCTGGTTGACGTTTCTATTTTTGTCCCCGCTTCACTTTGAGAGCCGAAGCCAGACAGAAAACGAATGCAATCGCCTCTCTTCCCTCGTTTCTGTTTCTGCTCACAGAAAGCCTAGAGGCACTCTGAGAGCGCAGCAGCACCTCAACAGAACGTCCAGGTTGTGTGTTTGCAGCACTGCAGTGATGCTAAAATAGTTATGAGCAAGAATCTATGGTTTGATGGAAAGCCTAAAGGCTTCTTCTCTCTCTCTCTTTTTTTTTTACCTCATCTATCAACAGAAACATTGATGGCCTGATTTCACAAAAATAGTTACACAGTTAGAAAAAGTGTTATCTTGAGGTGAGACTTTGGTGTTTTAACCTGTAGTATGTTTGTGGTTAGCATTCATTAGTTAGCATACAGTCCATTATTATGCTACATCACCAACAAAATATCACAGTCACCGGTTTAAATGCTTGTCTCCTTGTAAGGAAGCATTTGTTTTTTGTGGCTCTTACACATAGTTTAAGTGATGAAAGAAAAAAAAAAGGATTTTCACATACAAATCCGCCGTTTTATGAGATCAGAGTTTACTAGTAAAGTGAGGCAAAGCCTTTGTGGATTATGTGTCTGAAAGAGATTGCGTTGCGCCTTTCGACTTCGACGGTGAATGACTGATTAAAGAAAAAGCTCCTGTGAGAGTGCAGTAAATTAAAGCATCATGTTGAAGACCACAGCAAAGTTCACACAGAGCTGCAAAACAGAACGGAACGCCCTCTTCTTTTATCGCGGTGTTCTTTACAGGAACTCCATTTAGAATTTGCCCTAATACTCAAAATCAGAAAGAAAATAAACATTTTTGCTGGAGTTCGCAGGTTAGATTATTGGGTCCGATTCAGTATATTACGCAAGTTACTGTCATTCTACAAATGGGATTGGGTGGAACATCAAGTCCTGGCATGCATTAGAAATATGCGAAGTTGACGTAGTCTTGTGTAATGTTCGTGTATTCTGAGATTGACAGTGTTCTGCTGCATCATGACCAGGTCCCTTACCTTTCTGTGATTTTACAATCTGACACGATGAAGGATCGACTGACCATCTGGGATTAAAATGTCAGAGTGTAGTGAGTTACCTCAAGAGGCCAGAGAATTATTAGCCAAAATAAATAGGCAGCAAGTGAGCGCCGAAGTTCCAACCATCGAATGTCACTAGATACGATGGTTAGGTCAAACAACGTTATTATTGGATTATTTCTAAGGTATTTGATTTGCAGTTTCTTTTGTTTTTTAAATGTTTCGTTGGCTCTAGTGGCCTTTATTTGAAAGTAGTTAGACAGGAAAGAGGGGGAAGACATGCGGCAAATGTCCCCTGGCCGGGAATCGTACCTGCGACCACCGCCACGAGGATTAAGACCTCAATATGTGGGTCGTGCTTTGCCCCTGCCCCACCACAGCACCCCTTGATTTGCAGTGTCATTGTGTCTGAGCCATGGTTCTGTAATCAGACACTTACAAATCCATGGCACCATCATCAATAGGGTTAAAAGAAAAATCTGTTCAGTACCATGTGGAAACCCTAAAATACCTCCCATTGGTCCTTTGAGCAATCTTTCACAGTCCACCACTAAAGAGCGAAAACACTGCAATCCTATTTTGCCTTTGAACCACGAAAAGACACAATCAAAGGCAATGTGTGACATAGCTTATGGCTTAGTTCCCTTTTAGTCCCTTCTCCAACAAACCCCAGAGCGAAAGAGCACATGCTTTTTTTTTTCTAAGGAAAAAGATAACAATTTCGAAGAAGTCCCTCTTGAGCCATCATGTGTCTGTGATTGTGTTTGTCCCGCTGGGGTGTGTAAGTGAGCATCCAAACCCAAGCTGAAGGGGGGAATTCTTCATGAGATCACAGTTAAACCAACTCTATAGGAAAAATGTTGAAGAGGGCAATCTGTCAAAGAACAATATCAACAGTACAGCAAATATGCAAAGGGTGTTAATGATCAACATAAAGTGGGGAGTTGGAATGAGTATGTTCTTCTATTAAAGAGCAAGCGAAACAAACCCTCCAAAACATTTAAACACATTGCATTAATCACGTCATGCACTGATTAGGAATTATTAGGACTAATGTCTTAGTCAGAATATTGTAGATTAGTAGTGTTTTCACATTGCCATAGTCTGGTAGACATGGCAATGTGAAAATGGAAACATTTGTTCCTTTTTCAGTTGTTGTGGTTCACTTTCAGCCTGCTCTGTCTGAAATGACCCAAATCTTTTGAATAACCTGTTCGCCTCCTCACCTGTGGTGGCGCTGCATCAAGAACCACTGAAAGAAACTGGACTAAAGCCTCTAAAGAAGAACATACTGAGAGCCACTTTCTTCTTCACAAAATGCAAACATAAATAGAGTGTCATCAGATTTTAACAGTTGATTTCTCTCTTGTCTAGAAGACGAAAGACCACTAGCCATTTCCACTGGTGCTAGACATGCGAGGTTATTTTACCCAGAATGCCCTGCGATGCAGTCTGTTTTGGGGAGGTCTCCAGTCCGCTTGGTGTTCACCTATGCCCGTCAACCAAACCAAGACCGAGACTTGTAGGCGGAACAGGGTTTTGTTTTTGGTCCACATCATAGTTCAATTACGCATTCACACCTCCCCAAGTGAACTGGGCCTTCTAAGGAAACGAGCTGGAGTTTGATTAAAAGGGACTAAAGAAGGTTGTAGTGAATTCAGATTAAAAGTTGAGAAGCTGAACATACAGAGGGAAAAACACAGAGGGAGCCCAGTTCCACTTGAGTCTGCATCTTGGCAAGCAAAAAAAAAAAATTTTTTTTGGAGTGACAAATTAATCTTTTGATCTGATAAAGTGAATCTCTCCCCGCTACTTCATTCTGCTGCAGTCTACCACTTCTGCCAAGTGAGCCTGGCTGCTGGCTGGCGCAGTCCCTCAGAGTGTGTGTGTCTAAGCAGGCTGTGTGCTGGGGAGTTGTGTGTATCTTGTCCCAAGCAGGCCCTCGCGTTGCGCTGAAGCAACGGTCAGCAGCTCAGTCTGGTGGTTTTCTCGCCCACACGCACAGGAACACACAGGCCTTGGAGCTTTCTGGAGCCGCCGTTCCGTTGTTCCTCTCCGTGACCCCTTCTCTGCTTCGTCGTCCTCTGCAGTTCAATATGTACTACGTGTGAATTGCAAGGAAACAGGACTTCCTTTGGTTTACGAGAGGCTTTCAGATGGAATACATAGATATTTGCGAAAGACTCTGCCTGGGTGGCCCGTCATGCTTCACTGGGGACAAAGCTTCTGTTGTTTGGCACTGTGGTCTGATGTTATGCGTAAACTGTAATCTGCTACTTCGTCTAGCTGATTAAAGCAGATTAACTCAGTCATGAAAAGCATTTTGTTGGAAAACGAAGCACCAAAATGCATACTGAGAGCAGAATGTGGTTAAACACCAAAGTATGATTTATATGTTCAAACCTTCAAAGTAAGCCCTTTCGTCTTTGATAACAGCTCTGCACACAGTCATCAGTGCTTGAAGCAGCTTTATGACTTCGTCAGCTCGAGAACTTGTGGGTTCCTTTGTGGGAACGCCGTGTACTCTGACTGGTTTTCCTCTGGTGGTCAAACTCATCTTTTCTATGGTTAGACCAGATAATTGCAGAGGTAGGCAGATCTAATGCAGTCCGTCTTTCCTCTTCCTCCTGGCTAAACAACCTCCATCAAACCTATATGTGAATTCTGGCTCTCCATTTACTTCACAAACACTGTATTGTGTTTCTGGAAATAGATAGTTTTGTGTATTTAGTTGGTTCTGTTAAGTTTGTACGTTGTCTTCATCCAGTTGCGATGGGAGTTTTAAGCGAAGCAAGCATATTTCCATCTACGTGGTTTTGAGTGAATCTTCCAGGCATGATTTTATCAGATGTTGACACATGGTTGTAACGAAGATGATGCAGAGAATGCGAAGCAACATGGACCAATGATTTTGTAAAAATGGCAAGCTTCTTGGATTCTTGGACTCAGGAACTGTCCACGTCTTCCGTCCCTGCAACCTAAAAATTGAGCTGTTAGCATGTGGCCGTCGTACAGCAGCAGTCTTCAGTCAGAGGCCTCTTCGGGTTACGTGCTTGTGGCTAAAAGGCAAGAGGTGGCTTGCCTTTTAGCATTACAAACCACTATGGATGCTCACTAGCACATGAGGATCATGCAGAATGATTAGTTAAAGGAACCTGCTGCTTTTGGTCTGTGGGCAGAAGCTGGAGTACCCGTTAGAAATCTATAACACACATTTCTTCACATGAACATGACACCGTTTTGGGTTTGAAAACCTTATTCCTCACCAGAGCCAGATAGTCAATAACATGTGAATCAATTGGACTGGCCTACTTCACTCAAAACAGCCATGGTGTCATTGAGCTTAACTTAAATAAATAAGCAGAAGACCAAACTGTGAAACAGAAACCAAAAATATTTGCTAAGCAGCAGCTACAAGAGAGACAGGTCTGTGTCTCAGAAGTATTAGCTTAGCAAATGCTAGCATGATTTCCTGTCCCCTGGAGATGCTGTTTATGACTCCCTGTGGATCCCTCTGTTCCCCTACAGCTGCTCACAGAAAAACATTACTTCCAATTGTATTCATTCAGGGTATCACTGTCCGGACTCTGCACATAGATGAAAATATGCCTTAGCTGGCTAAACAAAGCATGTGTGTTCTGTCGGAATACAGCAAACCAGATGTTAGGGAACAAAGGAGGAAAGCTGCTGTTATTTCTCTGTTTCATGTTGTGAGCAAACATTTCTAACAGATTGGATTCAACAACTGAAAAAAACAACAACCTGTCTTGTCCTGGGTCCTAGCCATTATCTGGGGGATGAAATGACCTCTACTGGTATATCCTTTCAGCCCAAGTGGGGCTTCGCAGTGAAAAACAAGAAGCTCTCTCATGAGCTCATCCCCAAACCAGTCGCTACTGGTTCAAACCACAGGTTCATTACCACACCAAAGACGGAGACACGAGGGAGCGAGGGAAGTGGGGGAGAGAGATAGGGGAGAGAGAGGGAGAACAGGGAGGATGGGAAGACAGGAAAAACCAAACAAAGAGACAAAAGCATGAGAGTAGGAAGAATAGAAGAACAAGGAGGGATTACAGATAAAGAACCATGTAGCATAAAGAATGATAAAGTTGCTCAAATTTAGTTGGGGGATATTAATGTTGTTACATATTTAACATGTGGTTTCTTAGGCAATCTCAAAACACAAACCTTTATTACCTGACTGATAACATCTGCTAGCAGGAAGTTGTTTTAAGTGGTCTTCTTTTAATCTCCATCATCAACTGTCTCACACAAGAATCAGAACCTAAACACATGGAAATAGGAAGTGTGAAAAAATACCTTAAATTGCATCATGTGAAGATTTTACCGTATTTAAAAAAAAGAAAAGTTATGTTTATTCACAGAAACACACACGCAAAACTGATATACATCCCGTTTTAAACTACAATCCCTAAGCATCATACAACTTCGAGTATCTATACCACTAACGCCTGTTGCTTCATATTGTACACATAGTCATCTACTGCCACCTGGTGGTCAGAGTTTGGGCTAATTTTGCAACATGCTAGCTATCTAAAACGTGTATACTTAAATGAACAAATTAACTTAATTTATAATCTACATGGTAGCGAAACATAAAATATCTGTTGCTGTTTATAAATGAAGAGATGGGGTATATTTGGAATGACCTAGATAGAACATAAGAATGAGAAGGGGGTAGATCTGTGCTATAAACGATAAAAGTCAGACTCCCTGCCTCCTAATGGCTGATGGAGTTTACCCCAACTCTCTTCACCTTGAAATAGTATAAAAAGGAGAGAAAAAAGGGGTAGATTGATGATGCAAAGTTACAAGGAGCCAAAGGCCCTTTGGATTCATTTCTTTACCTTTGAATTGAATGGTTTCAACCCTATTGAAAACCTGACCTGAAATTAATGTCTCTTTATATTGTCATTAGTGCTATTATTTAAACCCATTGAGGTTTGGTTGATAGTTAAAATCCTCCTGTCTCTCCTCTCCATGCAGTTTGACATCAACCAGCTGACGACCACAGTGAATGTAAGCCAAAGTCTCAGCCCCATCCACAAGCTGCCGGAGTCGCCCAGCAGCAGCGGCGGCGGCAGCGGCATGTACCGAGCCGGCGGCGTCGGGCCCATCCAGTCGCCCATGGACCGAACCAAAGGTTTCTTCGCCGACGAATCAGAACCGCTCCTTCGCTGCGACTCCACGTCCAGCAAAGACTCCGCCCTCAGCAGGAACGGCTCCTTCATTACCAAAGGTGAGAGGTGAAGTTCAGCCGGGACACGGTGAACTTTCGAACCGCTTCTCCACTTGTTGTGTGACGCGATTCCTCCCACTAAAAAAAGTGTTTGCTTACTTGACTTGCTCAAATAGTTTGAAAATGTCTGCAAAAGCTTTCTTATTGACATAATAATTGGTATTCATTTGAAAACTATATAAACCCTCAGCTCTGTAAACAAGCAAAAAGCTGTCGATGTTCAAAGACTCCTTAACATCTCCAGGAGGATTTGTAACTTTTATATAATCGATGGAAGTAGACGAAGAATAACAAGAAAGAAAGTGTCACTTTATGAGTCTGTTTGAATGTGACTCGTGTTTTAGTCGTTACCTACTGCTTGTACCCAGATAATGGAACAGATCTTCTGTGTTCTCTGTGGAGTCACTCCTGTGAGTCAGTCTGACACAGAAACTGTGTCACCGGGTGACTTTGTTGTAAGCGCCGCAAGCATCGGTGAGTAGGTTACGCACTGCTCTGAACATGTGTGTAACCTACTCAGGTAATGTAATACACTCTACAATGCAAATTTTAGACATAATGCAAACTTACAGAGGTGGACTGGTGTCATGGTAGGCAGCACAGATTCTCCATTACAGCAGAGCCTTTGGGGTTCAGATTCTTTGAGTCCTTAACAAATGATTCAGACTCTCATTAATGTTGGCTCATTGTTATTGTAACGTTACGGCTATTGAACGAAATATGGGAAAACATGACTCCCAGTTATAAGTAGATGTTTGAGTGCCCTCATGTGGTCTGTTTCTGCTATTACAACCTGTATATTCATGAGGAATCTAATCTGACTGTGAATGATGTCAGCACTATTTTACATTTTCTTCCACAATCGCTGAGAAAATGTGGAAGTTTTTAATTAGATCAAATCATACCAATTATTATAAGAGCTAAATAACAAGAACAGAAAGTTGCTTTACTGACTCTGGTGTGAAAGATAATTACATCAATGTTGGCCAAAATGACACTTCGAAACTGAACAAAACTATCTCAATATTTTGATTAAAGTTCAAATTGAACTGGTTGTTATTTATTTATGACATTTGATTTCTGGGAGAACCCAAAATGTTTTCTCACAGTTAAAGTTGCAGTGTGTAAGTTTCATTGAAAACAAAAAAGAGGAAGGAATTTTTTATTTTTTATTTTTTTTACATATTTGTTAAAACTGTTACAGTATCTCAACAATATAACATGGGACAAATAACCTGCGAAAATCATTGAAGTGCTCTGTCTGGTACAGACCAGGGATAGAAAAAAAAAATCAATTTTTTCCATCGATATTTACAAAAGTTACATACTGCAACTGTAGCACTATAGAAAATGGAGACCAAGAGATTGACAAAGAATAGTGTGCAGCTGCCTAGCTTCATTTAGCTGCACATTTATAGCCATGATTAATTTTGTAATTGTTGCCAGTCCACATCAATAAAGACCTTTTAGTAAAAAAAAAACAAAAAAAAAAAAACATACACGGTCTCTCCACTGGAGGGCAGCTTGGGGACGTTTCATCTTCTTAATTTGCTAACAACACACACAGAGAGTTTTAACAGGATTTTTGTAAGATTCAACAACTCAACATTATTTCTTATAAAGAGCATTGTGAATGTAATGTAAGACTTATACCCCCAAAGAAAGGTACTTCAACTTCGTCCAGCCAGCTGGCGATAAATTAGCACTCAGCTTGTTAGCTAGCAAGACAATGTTAGCGGTGTCTCACATAAAGCAGTGAAGATTTAAGACTTTTTAAGGTTGCCCTTAATGTTATTCCAGCTAATAGTCATTATTGAATGAAACTGCCGCTGGAAATAGAAATGATTCAGCATCTAATACAGAAAGAGAGGTTTGGGTGGTTCTCAGGTGAAGTATAACTGCAGAAACTGCAGCATTCAATACAAGAACAATCTAATCTTTTTCTGGTGTCCCTCCGCAGAGAAGAAAGACACGGTTCTCCGGCAGGTTCGCCTGGACCCGTGCGACCTTCAGCCGATCTTCGACGACATGCTGCACATCCTGAACCCCGAGGAGCTGCACGTCCTCGAGGAGATCCCCACCGCCGAGGACAAGCTGGACCAGCTGTTTGAGATCGCCGGCGTGAAGAGCCAGGAGGCCAGCCAGACGCTGCTGGACTCCGTCTACAGCCACCTGCCTGACCTGTTATAGTGGCGGAGCGGGGGAAGAGGGAATAACTAATAAAAAAACAAACAAACAAAAAACACACACAGATGTTCAAAGGCAAAGGAATGGGGTGTAGTTGAGATTTAGCTCGAGTTGATTTTTTTTCAAACCGGTGGAGTTGGACTCATGAGGCCACTAGTGTAACACGGCTCCAGCAGGTTATTTACCTTTGGTCTGCTCCTTCTGATGAGTCCGGTCAATCCTGACCACTCGGTCGTTCCTTCTGTATAAAAACCCCCTCTGCTGCGTCACGTGACCACCGGTGAAGCTAACCGTGAGGCTCAAAGGCCTTCTGGGTTTTAAAGAGTTGAGTCCAAACGGTGTGAATTATGTACAGACTCCACTCAACTAGCACTTTATTTATCTGAAACGGCCAACGCCTTCTTGTTTAAAGGACAATACCGGTGTTTTTTCTTGTTTGTGCCAATCATTTAGGCTCTTCTTGCCTTTACTAATATTTCAGTGTAAAAGTCATATTTATTATTAACACAACAGGCAATGGTATATAAGCTATAACTCTAAACAACACTGGTATTATTCTTTGATTAAGGTTCTTGTAGATCAAACGGATTGGGCTGATTTCCGAGTCATGTGCCTAAACGTGTTCCCTTCCACAGCCCCTGGTTTTATTTCCCTCCTGCTACCTGATCCTGTAGGGGGGGGATGGGTGTTTTTCGGTAGCTTGTGACCACCAGCAGGCAGTAGCATCATTTCAACAGTCTGACACCAAATGCATCGATTAAAATGACTGAAGACTGAAGGAATTCAGTGCCTCATAAAGCACCTTGAGCTTTTCCTCATTTGGTCACGTTACAACCACAAACCCTCTGTTCTTTCTATGGGATTTTATATTAAAGGCCAAACTCAAAGTAGGGTATTGCTGTGAGGTGAATGGAGGAAGATTCAAATCAAAATTTGAATCTTGCTGTTCTGTTGAATTTTCTGACCCGGCCCTGTGTGGGCAGATTTTTTTTACCTCCTCCGGCGGTCTTAAGAGATGGGATCATTTGGACCACACATGTGCTTTAGAAGGTTTTCTTTGTGTGGTTTCTGGAATTGACAGTCTGACGGCACAACACCCCACCTCCCTACGCTTCACCGCTGTCTGACCATCACGTTTGCCACGTTCCTCCTCGGCGTCACACTAAGACCGCCAGAGGGTTAAATCTAGTCAGTAGGTTGTTTCAACAATCTGTCTTCACACTCGCATCCAAAACGCTGTGACCCTGTAAATCTGAGGTCTCCATCAGAAATACCCATAATACCAAAACTAACGATGAGAAATGATACACTGTACTCTAGTTCAATTGTCTAGAAAGTCCGGTTCATTTGGGGAGGCGTGAATGTGTAGTCAAAGTGATGAGGACCAAAAAATAAACTCTGGTCCACATAAAAACTTGGGCCTGTGTTTGGTTAAAGTAATCTCTGGTGCGATTGGAATGCACATGTGAACACCAAGCGGACCAGAGGTGGCTCCAAAAGCAGGAACTTTGGATCCCAATCAAGCCCAGTCTACCAGACTGTCAGGTGTGAAAACACCGTAAAAAAGTTGTTGCACACCGTCCCTCCCCCCAAGGACTAATGTTTGAGGATCTTGAAAGACATGACAAAGTCCAGACCTTCGTCCAGTTGAACATCTCTAGCTCCACTTCAAATTGGATTTTTAGACACACTAACAGAACCTTTTCAGTTTCTAGATGTGAAACATAAAGTCCCTGTAAAATGGTTCACCGGTTCTGGGTGTAAGGTGACAAAACGCTAAAAAGCTCCGAGGATATCAATACTCAGACATTATTTTAGTTCACCTGCCAGTAGGAGAAATGCCTTCCCCCCCCCCGTTTTGTTTTGAACTTCACTGGGAGAGAAAAGTTCTTAACTGCCCGTTTGGTGAACCCTGACCCCACATGTGAGCCCAGTGCAGCGCTGAGAAAGCATTCCTGATACATTTCAGAGCTTCCTGGCGCCATCAAGGGAAATAACTCAGTCCAATTCTTCCAGATGTTTTATGTTCTCGATATTCAAATGTAATACTCATGCACTAATGCTAATTTCTCTACATGCTTTTGTTTTGTTTTTTTGTTTTCCATACTCACTTTGATTTCCTATTATTAGTTATTGTAGCATGCGGGTTTCTCTGTCCTGGGCATTGGTATGTTTTGGAACCCCTCCATCCCTGGCTGGGTTGTAACATATGCATACTCTGTACTCTACTTGAAGTCTGTTACCGGTACTTGAGCTCACCGATGAACAGAGTGCAGTCTACCGATTCCTTTCACCTTAAAACAGTTTGCAAAAGCATCTTGAACCTCATAAACCCCTCCGTCTTCAACGCCTCCCGGAACCAGAGCATCCAGGTTCTGCCAGAGCCTCTGTGGTGCGGACTCTCGCCTTTTGGCCTGGCAGTAGAGAACTCGGACATGATGGAAGGAGAACAGCTGCTTCAGGTGCTGCAGCTCGGATGGATGTGACTGACGGCGGCGCTGCTGTGGACTGCAGGCTGGACAGCGGCGGTGAGGAAGTGTGAAATGGCTCTCCGCTGCGCTGTGGGACGGACTCTTTGGGGGGTTTTTTTGAAACAATGACTGGTAGAAGCGAGGTGGACACGTCTGAGGAGATGATTTCATCAAATTCACAACTCAAATGTAACCAGTATGTTTACTCTTCAGATTAACTAAATAAAGCTGATTTTTTTTTTTTTTCCAGATTCTTGTGCAGAGTTTTGTCATTCAGGTTCTTGGGAGCGTGGTATATTTCTGTTTGTCTTGCAATGTGCGTTGGGTTTTTTTTAAACTAACTGATCTGAAGAGAATTTAACACAAATATGAACAACAATAACCGACCTTCATCATTGCAGCATTCAGTCGGCTACTAAGTGAGAATTTCATTCTGCCAACTGGGAGTCTGACTGCAGGTGTGGCGGCTCAGAATCAGCAGGACTGAATTTAATCAAAGCCAATAAATCCTGTTCCATTATAGTTTTTTATTTTTATTTATTTATTTTTAATACAGGTAGATTTTTCTATTGTGCATATGTGCCAAGATATTTAAAACTTTTTACTTGTTGGTTATTATTTACAGACATATAATTATGTGTACAAGCCTACAGTTATTAAAGAGGCATTATTATACAGCATTGTGCAGTATTACAGCACAATCAAGTAGTTGTTAAGACTTAAAAGAATTTTGACTTTGTCATTTAGTGCAGTGAAATTGGGCCTCTGTCTCTTTAAGAAACTCTTGCTCTTCCTGAAACTTCAGGAAATCATCACGTCGTTTTCTTAAACCTTTAACAATGTTTTTATCAGCGTTTCATTGGCTGCTCATATAATGAGCTCAGCAAATGGACAGTGTTTGCTACTTGCTGCTGGCTAGTCTGAAGGAGCAGAGTGAGGGGGGATTTTGGGGGGAAGGGTTTCTGTCAGGTGAAAGCTTGGAAACTGCAGCTCCGAGGAGGCGACGCTCAGTCCACCTGGGTGTTTTGCACAACCAAATGGTTACCATGGAGATGAAAAGATTTGACAAACCAGCATGAAAGAATCAAAGCAACACCAGGTATGTTTTTGGAGAAAGAATAACATTATGACATGATGTAATGGTTAAATAAAGTTGATTATACATAATACTGCTCTCCTACCTCAGGCCTCTAACCTGTAACCTGATCAGTCTCAGTCCATCGTTGCTCCAGCATTCAACCTCCCAGCCGCCTCTCTCTCTCATCACTGCTTCCCTCCCCTTGTCTCTCCTTCTGCCCTCGCTCTGCGCTTGTTCATAACACCTCATGTAATAATAATTATATGATTTATAATTAAATAATATTTTAACATGTCTGTCCAGACTCTGGCTCGCACTTTGATGCACCAAAGATGTCTGTAATTGGAAATATGGCTATAGTTAGATTAAAAAACAAGATAGGACTAATTTGTTCGTCTGAAATATATTCACATTTACCACAAGTCATTGGTAAATCTGATATCATTTATACTTGTCAAAATGTAAGTGGAAATATCTCAAACAGATATGATTTGGGGTATCTTGCCTTTTGCTCTGACAGTAAAGTGCTAAGCCCCTCCTCCTACCTCTGATTGGTTGTTTGTGATCTGTTTGGACTTAACTTGAATAAAAAAAAAGAGATTCATAACAACCAGCAGAGGGCAGCATTCCATCGGCCAGCTGGTTCTTCTGCAGTCAAATGTCTAATGAAAGAGCATATATCATTTTACAATAATGAGCTAGCTTGTATAATAATAAAATACATCAAAATTTGTAGAACTAATTTTAATAAATAAAAGTTCTATACCGGTATATATATTTATATCTATCTATCTATATATATGTATTATGTATTTTCTATATAAGAAAAGAAAATACATAAACCAGTGTAAAACAACTATACAACACTAAACTTATTGGGAAATAAATTGTGTAGGATGGGCGTCTCAAAGGCCAAAAATGCTACTGTTTGCATCTGTGTAAATAATTGTTGTCAATGACAACAATGTGATGTTTAAGCATCATTTCACGTGAAAGGCTGAGATTTAAATGATTGCATGCTGATCAGTGTGAGAGCTGCAGGCCGTCAGAAGATAACATATCTTCTACCTGCTCGTTTTTGAACAAACTGTGTAAAATCGCACGCCAGTCAGCATGACTGTTTGTTTTATTGCTTTTTCTGTTGTTATTTTTATTGTCAGTTCAAAATAAATAAATGAAAATAAGAAAAAGAATAGACCCTGGATGGTGTGACGTGGTCGATGCTTGTCAGTAAAGTCCGGTAAGCTGTAATCAGACTGCAGTAAACTCCACATCCTCATGTTTCACACATGCAGGGCTGCATTCCTGACAGGAAGTCAAGCATTAGCAAAAGATAGCTAAAGCTAAAGCTGCTGTTCCACTCAGCTCTCATGAAAACTAATTTTGACCTCATATCACCTTTGGTACTGGGTCACTTTTCCTAATCTGAAGGTCAGATGAGAACAACTTTTCCACTCCAGTCAAGTTGTGCTTAGAACTTTAAGGTGACGCCTGATCCATAGTAGAACAATCTTCCAATTAAAACCTGGTTTAATTAGAGAACACAATGCAAAAATCCACTTGTTCAGTGGTGGTTTTGATGCAGTCTTCCTTACCTTGGCCAGGTTTCTGAGCTCTGAACATTTCATACTTCTGGAGCTCCAGTTAGGTTGCAGTTCTGGAATACGACAGCACCAGAAGATGACGGGTTCCTTGTAGCTTCAGATTTAATTCTTCTCAAATCTTTGACTGTTAACTTATGTCTTTTTTTTTTCTCAACATGTTTCCTGCGACCCTGTTAACTATTTGCAGTAAATGGTTTGATGGTTCTGCGCTCACACCCCGATATCTTAGCAATTTCAAGACTGCTGCATCCCCTTGAAAACCTTTTATTTTTTATTTTTCTATTTTTTTTTTACAATTTTAGACTTTTCAGAGTCACTTAAATCAATTTTTTTTGGCCCAAAATTGCACATCATGATGGAAAATATGAAAAAGTTGGAAAATATGCATAAAAATGATGATATGGTCAAAACTAAAACTTGCCTAATAATTGTGCACACAGTGTAAAGTCTGTTTGCTTTTAGTACCTGCCGTACTAATAGGCTGGACAAAACCACTGCTGTGTGTTTTAGTGATGTTACTGGACAGGAAGCAGCTTCGTTGAAGTGGTGCTCTAGGACCAACCTGTTGAAGACAAGAACGAATTCTCACATTTTATTTAAACTGAAGGATGGTGGTCAAGTCACATAAAAACCTCAACCTCTCTGTGCCTCTAACATAGAAAAAGAAAAAAAAAGGTTATATGTCCTATTCACACAAATTCCAGGGTTAGGAATCTTTTTGACAAGGTTTATCTTACTGGTAAAACAACAAACTTAAAAACTGATTAAATCTCTAACAGTAAAGTCAATTTTTTTTCTCCTCTTCTCTTCCTCATTTGTTGGTATATCAGACAGAAATATGCTGCTCTGTCACGAGAGCTGTTTGCATATGTGGGCATTTTTCAAAACCCTGAAACTCATTCAACATTATGATGCACAGCAACAGGAATAAAAGACCTGACAGCAGAAAGGGAATGATGATCAGTGACGTTTTAAATTTACAACAAAATCAGAGTCGTAATGATGCTCTATGGATTTCTGTTGAAGCAGAAATGATTGTAAAGAAGTTTATTTCTTCACTTTCTTTTTTTGCAATAAAATACAGTCAATGGGTGACCTAATGTTTTGAGTGTCATTGGTAGCTTAAAAACGTACTTAATTGAAATATTGAATTGGCTAATAAGAATGCAGGACATTCTTGTACTAAAGCTGGAGTATTGCCTTACAGTTGAATGGTGTTCATATATATATATAAAGTCAGCACTTCAACACTAGAAAAGTTCTTGATGCTCAATAATAATTCACCAAATCAGAACAATTACATTAAACAGTCCTGGGTTGGGAGCTAATAGTTCACAGTGTAACATGAAGATGAAGTACACAAACAAAATGGAATTAATGAATTCTGGTGAACACTGAGCTTTACTATTTTTTTTCCCCCACACATCGTCTGCCTCTTGACAGACATTATTTAACCCACATTAGCGTCATTTGGGTGACGCTAATGTTTTCGCACCGTGGCGACAGGAACTCATGTTACCTCTAATCGCTCCCACCCGTTTCTGTTAATATAGATATATAAAATGTGGTTATATAATAAATCCATTATGCAAAAGCTGACCTTGCATATTTTAAGACTTGTGTTACATCTACCCACAGTGTTGCACAAAAGAACCTCCCCTGATAAAAATCACACTATGAGACTAAGTGGAATGATTAAACCTGTTGAGTCAGTACCTGTGCAGTTTGTGGCTAATAGTTGTTAAAAAAACTTTTTTTCCCCCTGTGTTTGTTGGATTTTAATGCTTTGACATTCTTTCGCCAGCATTCAGCATGTTGCTCGAACACCGACGGCAGGAGGATTGTGGTAAGACAGACCATTATTTTCTGCTCCAGGCGACGTTTTTGTTCTTTGTGGAACTGCTTTTCTTCTCTCTGTCTGACCTTTTTTTTTTTCTTCTTCTTCTTTTTGTGTTGCGGGCGATGGTGTGCTTCTCAGAAAAGTGAATCTTTATCTTTTCTCTATCACTTGTCATGTTACCAAGTGTATTCTGTGAACCTTTCTCAGATCAAAAGTGCACAGGTCTCTTTGAAATCAGATTAATTTACCTTTAGCTGTAATTCTCCTGAAAACAGAGCCAATCTGTGCAGCGGGATGGGGATGACCTGAGAATTTAAACCTTTTTAAGATTCAAAAGTGTAAAGATATGACATTGATATCTTCACTGACATCAGGGGGGGGGGATACCTTAGACAATCTGTGAAAGTTTGGGTGACAAAAGCAAATAAGCTTGTTGAGCCTGTTACAAATAAAACTTTAAACTAGATGAGATCTGATGAAGTGAAGTTAGATGGAATATTGTTGGGAAACGGTTTATGATGGATACTTGTCGTCTCAGTTGATTTTAAGGAGCAGTGTGTGTTCTGTGGCGCTCAGATCATCTTTGGGATCTTTATTTATTTTTGTCGCTGCACATTTAAGAAAATGTGAATCAAAAACATCAAAAAGAAAAGTCATAACTATGAATCTAATGCAATAAAAAAAAAAATATTGGGATTACCACTCCCCAGTGTCCTGATGTTGAACAACATGTTTCTGGAATGGATGACATAAACGGGCATTTTTTGTGTGCCTGTTTAAAATTTGAATAATGGAAGGATTTTGTAGTTGCTAAACGAGAAACTCATGAAAACCCTTTTGCCCAACTGCTCTGGGACTTGTTTCTGTATTTATATGGCTTTTGGTAGAAAGCTAGAACAACTCTTAGATCTTTTCTTTTTCTTTTTGTCAAGGTACTCTTAACCCAAATTAACTTTTCTAGAAAATTGTGTGGAAACTCATCGCCTTAAATTGTTCTAGTTTAGTTGCGTTAACTTAGAATCTCAACATCGGTTCTTGGTTTTCTTGGAGCTTTTTAAGTGGCTCAAACTTGATGTTCGCATTTTGTCAAACATCAAGTCCCGTCCCTTACATAAAAATCTCACAATGAGAATTTTCTGACGACACAATCCAGTTTACCTCAATCCACAAAAAGTCCCAAAGTCCATCCGCTTACATTGATGAAATGAAGAACTTTGTCCAGTTGTTTGTTAAAAACTTGATTCCAAATATCTGTGCTCAAGTCTACAACAGAGATTTTGCAGACTAAGCAGATTTACAGTGTTAGGTGTGGATCAGAGGATAATGTTTTCATTCTGCGAGGCTGCACACAGGAGTAGATAGATTAGTTCTTGCAACAGCAGCTTCACAATTACAGAGAGATTTAAACTGGCTCTCCCGGTGCAGACAGACATTCAGACCAGCTTAGAGGCAGACAGAAAGCGCAACCCTGCCAGGGGTTTTAAGTGTAGTGTATGTGCAGTGAATGTTAGAGAGAACCCTTAAATCTAACCCTTAATTCACATGCTAAATATGTTTATTTTATAGCACCCAAAATGCACATTTTGCTAGTTGATTACTTAGTTAGCAAACTAAAGATTTAGATCCAAATTGAATATTTTTCAAGCTAAATATTTGCCTAAGACTTTATTTAGCTTACTAAATAAATACTTTTTTGGCAGGATGTCTTGCTAACTAAATATTTAGGTCCAATATTAATATTATCACTAATTAGCAAATTAGCTAATATGCAAAACTCTGAAACCTATAAATGTGTGAATAACATGGTGGAAATATGACTTATAAATGAACACTCTTTTTTTTATTTCTATGACAGGATAAATATACTAAAACATTGCTCTTAATTGTTTACTGTGTGACTTTACAAATGGAAGCCCGCAGCAGGAGGGACTGGTGTGCTTCATGAAAAATATGGAAGAAAATATGTAGGAATACTGAAGTAACCTTTGACCCAAATGGGTCTTTTAAACACAGAATGCCTCCATGTACATCACTACTGGTGACGTGTTCAGAAGTGATCATCACAAATATCTGATCTCAGTCCCACAGGAAATATGTGAGCAGAGCAAATAAAGTGTGTGAGCCAGGTGACCTAGAAACCCCACTGGGTTACAGGAGCTCCCTCTGGAGGAGTTGGCCAAAATTACAGCAAGCTGTTTGAAGAAGATTGTGGAAGGTAAGCTGAAATGTTTGATCCAATTCATACTGCTTAAAGAGCTTTTCTCCCAAATACTAAAGGAAACATACAGTAGGTGACTTTTAATATGCACCGTATTTTTTTTTCTTTCTTCTTATTCTTATTCTAAGAATAATAAGAAGGCTAATATCATAATTCCGGTTTATCCAAATGACCTAAAACAAGAAATGTTAACATATTTGAATGTCAGTCAGTCAACCTTTTTTTTTGTCTCTTCACTCCATGTGATGCAAACAAGGAGCAGATAGGATAAAAATCAGCTATTGTGTCAGAGCACATGTAAGTTGGAATGTGGCACACATTTTTTAAACCCAATCAGCAATCTGTTCCCTCGTGAAACCTGTTTAGCAACAGAGATCAGAAAGGTAAAACAAATGAAATGCTTCTTTTCTGATGAGAATTCTTAAGTTTTTCTTTCCTTTTTCTGTTCTTTCAGCTCAGCATTATTACACTGTCTGATATTTGATTCTTATAAGTAGTCTGTAAACTCTCTTTTTTTAACATAAATTGTTCTAAGTTGTATATCTCTTTGTCCAGAGATATAAATGCTCATTAGAAAACTTTGACCTGGCGTTATGCATCTTTATTTGATATAGTTCAGGGATCCCCAGACTTTTCCACACCATGACACCCAAAACACGTTATTTTCTAGCCAGAGATAACTTTTACAATCCCACAGACAATGCTACAAAATATGTCAACAAAAATTAAAAGACTTTTAGAGGGTTTTTTTTCCTTGCACTTTTATTCACTGTTCAGTAATTATTATATTTGTTTAGTTCCGTCACACATTTTGGTTTCAGTTGGCCATGGGGTCTTATTGTTTCCTCCATTTTTGCTGACAGACACTTCTCCATATCCAAGCTAGCTTAAGGAGCAAAACAGCTAGCAGTGCTTATCAGAAAAATTCGCTTTGAAAATACAATTTTAAAAAGTTGTTTTATTTTAGATTTTATGTTAATGAATGAAAAACAGATTACATTTATAGAAAAAAAAATTTAGTAAAAGAAAAAATATTAGATTCGTTTTTTTCTGATCTTTCGTCCTACTTTGAGGCCACTCTGACGCCCCCTGGTGGCCACCCCTTTGAAAAAACACGGGCGTTGTTAAATATGGCCACCTTCAGGCTCAAAAAGCACCAAAACATCCTGAGGGATTAAATTGAAATAACCTGTTACACATGCAAAAAAAAACAACATAAAAAAAAAAATCACATAGCAACATTATTGAAATCAGTTGTAAAATGTGTAATATTGTTTTTTATAAACCAAAATTTTTGACAGACTCAATTATGTTTTCAACTACGGACTCTTACAGAGTGTGTTCTGTGTTCCTGACTTCTTATTATTCTGTTTGTTCTCTTAAGTCCTCTAACAATTTCTAATTATTATATTTCTGATTTGGTGACTCAATGTCCAATGGTAATCAGAGTAAATGAGACACTTTGTAGATTTCAACAAAAAAAAAAAAAAAGCATTTAAAACTAACCAATACTCCATGAGAAGATAACATGACTTCATAATGAAATTTGTTTCCAAATAGGCAAAAATTTGAGATCGTGGGCCTTTTCTGGGAAGTTTCTTTATGAGATATCTTGAAGGAAGCACAGTGAGATAGTTCTGCTCAGCTTGAAAAAAGGTTGCTGCGTAACTTGTTGGATTTATGCAACCATCTCAAAGAAAGGCACATTTTTACAGTGCAAAATTCTCTAAGTGTAACATCAAACCAATATTTCTATTTACCTAGCAGAGGGAACGGAACAGATGTGTTGCAGACAGGTGAAAAGGCAGGAAAAAAAGAGATTTACATGCGCTTGTCCACCTGCGCCTTGTTAGATATTTGCCCGAGTCATGGACAGTGTTACACCTGTTCTGTCAGGTGTAACACTGGAACCGGTTTGGTGATTCCTCGCAGACTCCCAGGGACTTAGAGTTACCACCGACTCTTGACGTGTAGACTGTGAGAGGAAAGCTGAGAACACATGGGTTTTCCCATGACGCCGGTGCGTAAGCCCCACCCTGGAAGGTCTCACTCTCCGGCTGGAGCTGCTCTCAAAACTGGTTATAAACGATGCAACCTATTTCAACAGAGACTAAGTTATACAATTAATAACTACAATAATATCACATCTAAAAGTCGAATTCGTTTGAATCACAGACGTACTAGACTTCACAATAAAAAAAGTGTCAGATCATCTCTGTGTTAAGTTTAACACTTTTTCTGAGTTGAAATATTCCTGACAAATTCTGAATTGATATTAAATTTTGAAAAGTGACCTACATCATGTTATTTTATGACATTACTGTGAAGCTAAATTCATGATAATTTCTTTCATTAATGTGTTAATTGTTATTACTATGATTGACAACAAATCTTCAGTTGATCACACAAATCTACACATAATCAAAATATTTGGAGAAACTACTACATGGCGTTTGTGACAGCGTGCCCCACATTTTTTATGACAACTACCTCTCTCACCCATGGTTACTCTGCTGAATTGTCTAACACAAACTAACACATAACGAACACATAAAGTAACAAAAACAGAATAATCTTAATAAATAAATAAGTAAATACTTACAACTAAACGAAATGAACATAAATTCTACCCAGAATCCCTCACTGAAGCAACGTGACATTATTTTCAAATGTAAAAAATGAATATGTTGACTGAAATGGTATATAACTCTATCAACACACCGGATGCTGTCATCAAGTCCACCAGGAGTGAATTTAATGCTGCGTTCTAGTTATACTGGGAACTGGGAGATTCCGACTTCCCAGTCGAAAAAGTCGACTGGAATACCCTCCGAAGTCGGATTTTCCATCTGGAAAGTGGGAGCATCTTCAACTTTCCCCAGTTAGGACTTGTAATGCCACCTTCACTTGATTCGCTCCGGAGTGGTGAAAACATGTTTATTTACCAATACACACATCCAAGACTGTGTGTACATGGTGCATGTAGCCCCTGCAAATATAAACGTGTGTCATTAGAAGTGGTGCTTAGCTATGGGAAGTAAAGCTTAAAACTATGCTTGTAAGAGGCACTGAAAACTCTGTCAATGGGTGTTGCTGCCATGTTGAATCCCGACGTCTTCTCTAGAACGTTATCTCGGGACTGACGTTAAACTAAACCCCGAATTCCGAGGTAACTGGAACGCAGCATAAATCACAGGTGTTAACATTTAACTCGCTTGATTGAAAACGCTCGCAGAGCTTTTTCGATAACTTTAAATGTTAAAACAACTCCAAAATTAGGAAATTAGGAAAATATTAATTAGGAAAATATTAGGAAATATTAACTCTGAAACGCCAACATTACAGACCTGTGTAGTAAGAAAACAAACCGAGGTGGGGGTGTGAGCAAAAATACGTCACTATCAGACTCTGTTCTTAAACCTAATTAGTAAAGTCAGTATGACGAAGACTCCAGGATTAGGTGAGCCATTCTCAAGTCTATTATTATTTTTATTCCAAACTTCGTTCATAACTCTATTATAAAGTAACTGTCGCAACACGGAGCTTTTAAGGTGCAATAGAAACAACTGAGCATCTTTTTTTTTCTTACAAAGTTACAGGACCAGCTTAGACTTTTTCTGAGGTTTTGTGAAGCTATTATTACGGTAGTTCTGGTTATTGTACAGAAGGTTAGGGTTAACTTATTCAAGGTCAGATCACTTTGAATTTGTTAAAAACGTGAATAAATCCTCACATATGTGGAAGCAAACCGTTTTAGCTGACCCTATAATTTCTAAGTTTAAATTGAGATTTTTGTATCAGTGGAATACAACTTTATGTTGGAAAATATTTTTAGTCTAAAATTTTACAGTTGTTTTTCTTTATACTATATAGGAAATTCTATAATTAGAATACTATTATGTGTAAGTTGTTTTTTGGGGGTTTTTTTTTTGTGAAATGGAAAAACATTTAAAATAATAATTTAAAAAATCCACACAAAAGTTATTGATATATTACGAAGATGAAATAATTTTTGGCTATGTAGTAAAAGAAGACGATGCGTATTTTGGGAGTCACAAGAATAAGTTGAAATGCAAATTTTATGCATTTCTATAATTGATAACATTTTTCTAATTATTATGATTTTAGTTTTTATGTCTGAAGGCTTCCAAAATCAGAATCTGTAGCATTTGACATATTCCAGTCCAATTTGGTCTTGATCATTACCTATAGAAATCATGCCATCATTGGAAAGTTGTTTCAATATAATGTCAAATAAAGCTGAAATAGCTTTTTGGGTATTTTTAGCAAACAAAGTTTAAAATATATATATATATAATGCAACTTAGAATAGTCAAATGGGGTCAGTCAATCCATGTCTGTCTGTTCAGACTCATGAACAAATTTTCGCAAACAAATTGAAATGTTTTGAATTCACGAAAAACTAAAGAAGTTACATGTCTGGTAGTTAAAATTAGCCCTAATAGAAATCCTAATTAAACTGGTCACCTTTACTACGTATTTTTTTCTTTTATTATTAATAGATGTATTATCTCATGACGCATTTGAAGTTTTACAGTAAAAGTTGGAAGATTCTGCTACAACAATTTATATGTTTGAAAACTACCACAAATAGTAGGATATGTTATAATCTCACCACAATGCTTTAGTTTTACATTTAGGAACTTGTTTGAATAAACTTACATCTAAGCAAAACATGTCAGTGTATCACAAGACTGGAGATGTTTCTGTCAGATTACAAACCTAAATGGCTTTCTGAAGTTGTTTTTGTGTTGTTGTTTTTTATTGAGTGTCCTCCTGTAATTTCCTCTGAAGGAATGGGAATAACCAAGAGGACCTTGGTCGTCTTTGTGCTTCTAGCAACATTGGTGGCTTTGGAAAGAAGAAACTTCAACTTTCAGTTTCACTTTATGGTTCTGGATTTTCTAGTAAGGCAACTTCATTTATTTATGACCCCAAACAGAAAACACTGGACTTGTTGACGACTACAGAGCTTCCATGTTTAATATTAACACCTTTTGTGTTTATTTTTCTTCCTTAGGAGCCACATGATGAACACTTTCTTTCTCACACACGGGAGAAAAGAGCTGGTTAGTTTGATCCTTTAAATTGCTGAATTCTGGTTCTGAAGAC
Source organism: Gambusia affinis (assembly GCF_019740435.1). Classification (NCBI taxonomy): domain Eukaryota; kingdom Metazoa; phylum Chordata; class Actinopteri; order Cyprinodontiformes; family Poeciliidae; genus Gambusia; species Gambusia affinis. Next base: position 20,441,543 of record NC_057889.1, on the reverse strand, counting down.
ATTAATAAATAAATTTCTAACTGTGGCATTTAGGAAATATAAATAATTCTGGTCTGATTTATCTTTAGAAAGTGAGAGAAAACAACTATATTTATCTTTTTACACAGTGCATTTAAATGTTTGATTTCATCTGTAAATGTTATTTTTAGCACAAAAAACCCCCTGAAAAAAAGTATGTCGTCATCCCTGAAATATCAGGACAGTTTGTTAATATGGGAAAATTGACACTAACCCCTTTCAAATGTTAATCTTTGCAGTGCTTTCAAACTCTGAGATTTACTCAGCAAACATTTTATTAAATGCATCGAACGTGGGAACCTATGAGCAGCTGCTGTCAAGCCTGAACGCCACCAGTTATCCTCTCCAGCTTGATAACACCACAGAGCTCCGAGATATTACTGTTACAACAGGTGAGTGACGGCTGGAACACAAACAGCAGCAGCATCAACATCACACAGTCAACTTCTTTTCATCTCTCCTCATGCAGTTTGTGTCTCCACTGACACTGGTTTCCGGTGTGAGTGTGAGGAGCAGTTTGCTTGGCCGTACAGCTCCTGCATCACATATGGAGCTTGTGATTCCATATCCAGCGGCATCTGTAAATGCATCTCAGCCATCCCAGCCGACGGCTCTTCCTGTCAGCTGATCTCCGGTAATCACAGCTCAGTTATGGACCAAAACCAAAGCGGCGCACAGAGATGTTGCTAGTGTTGTAGCAACACTGGTGGTTGGATAAAAGAAATCCCCTCCTGAATTTTTTTGTTTTATTATTATTATCATTCTAATGTATTGTGTGAGGCCCAAAGTTGCATTTCTGGATTTTACCAAAGCCCTGTGTTTTTTGTAATTTTGATGTGTAAGAGTCATCCCTCCCACCCCCAACACCCTTAGAAAAACACAAACAATGATATTTTGTGAACTGAAATGAAATTAAAAGCAATTAGCTACTTTTATTTGTATCGGATGCATTCAGGATTATATAAAAAAGCTGTTTCAGCCAAACATAAAACAATTATTACTGGTGTTGGTTGCTTTTTTTTTTCATATTTTAAAAAAAATAAATCCCATACAGTCAGTGGATAAGAAGGAATCATTGTATTTAATGAAAAAGTTGATATGTTGCAATATAAGATGAAAATGTGAATGACTTTCAACTAAACATTTTATAGAGTGTTGTGCGAGAAGATTTAGTCTGACAGAAGACTTCTCAGTAAAATATAAGACTTCATGGGTAAAATACTCCAACCTCATGTTAAAGTTAGTGCTTTAGTTAGCCAATAATACTCACCTGAACCACAACATCAAAATAAGAATGACGACTAATAGTGATGTCACAAGTCGAATTTATCGCTAAACTTGCCAATAAAGAAATTATCACTGTTGTGCTATTTATTAATCCATTTAAGTCCCATATGTTCCTTATGACACAATTTTGAATAGTGTTTATTAGCGCTGCTGGTTATGTTTTAAACATAGCAGAACCATTAGTGGCTCACTTAGCTTTCGCATTAGCAGAACATTTAGCTTTAGCATTCACAGCTAAGACAATATTATGCAGTTTAGTGAGAGGAGTGGAAAGAAAAAACTCTGATGTATCTCATTTAAGATCTTGGCCATTACGAGTAAGTTTATCTGGACAAATCCTACAGAGGTGTGGAACAGGAATTTTTTTTTTGTGGCAGAAAGACAGTAATAACAATTTAGCACAGACAAATTCTGTGTGTTGTTTATGACTTCTTATTTTGTGTGTGTATCTGGAAATTACCCACCAAGAAAACAGAAACATATTTTTTTTTTCATTATCTCGCAGAGCTGCTTGATCAGTTTGAGTATGAGTTTGAAGTGGAGCTGGACCTAACAGATGCTGAAACAGTGGAATTCCTCAGGAACTTTCTGAACAATGGCAGCTTCTTTACCTTGAACCCCACAGTGAATGTCACACAGATCAACCTCACCACAGGTAGGAATTCATACTGCTTGAAGTCCAAATAAACCGAATACTGGAGAGAATATACAGTATTAAAGGACATCCTTGGGGGTTGTTGGTAATGGACTTCCTTAATTGTTTGTTTTGTCTACAGTCTGCTCTCCAATCAGTGGTGATTACCAGTGCAGATGTGAGGATCAGTATCGTTGGCCATGTGACCAGTGTGTAACATATGGATCATGTGACAACATCACTGGTGACACATGTGGATGCATCAGTGGCATTCCTGTTGATGGACAGTACTGCCAGGCTGAGGATCAATACAGTGAGTTAATTGAAAGCACATCCTGGATTCACAGACACTAACAACCTTTTTGATAAAAAAAAAAACAAACAAAAAAATCTTGATGTGATTTGTCATTTAAATTTAACAAGCAGTGCACCGTTAGATCAACTTTGTGGGTTCTAGAATCCACACAAATGAATTTATTGTCATTGAATAATTTTTGCAGATTTTTGGTTTGTTTATCTATTTTGTGGAAGTTGCTAAATTAGCAAAAGTAGGGTGGCTACTGCGAACCAGACAGCTCCACCTGCTGTTCATTAACAGTATTACATTGATGTCTACCAATAGCTATGACACTGCCTGTGTTTCTGTTAGTCGACAGAGAGAGAATGAGTCCATCTGCTGGTGACCTAGCATGACCTAGCATGTCATATCAGAACAAAGCTATTTATTTTTTAGCATATGAATGTATATAATTACACTTATAAATCAATTCATCTTCTTTGTCTTCATCTTTCCAGACTTCACAGCATGTCCAACCACAACAACTTTAACACCAACAAGTAAGACTGAAAACCTGGTTAATGAGTAAACAATATACAACTGTACAAACCTCAAAGGAACACACTTCACCAACTCTCACTGCTGTTCTACATTTTCCTTTTATTCCACCTGTTCAGCTCCTCCAGTCATCTATATGTACATGGTTTATGTGGAGCTGAACTCCACAGATGTTACAGCTGTGGAAGAGCTGAGGAGCATCAACTATCCCGTCAACATCAACAAGAACTTACAGATCTCTGATGTTAACATTAGTACTGGTAAGACCAATAAACACAAATAAACCATTACCCCATCAACCTCAGTTGATCTTGGATGTTCTTGCAACAGCTTTATGCAAGATCTGAAAATCAGTTTGAATACTTTTTCCAAGATCCTGTCAGAGATTTAAAAAAAAATATTTTGTCTGCAGTCTGCTCTCCAATGAGTGGTGATTACCAGTGCAGATGTGAGGATCAGTATCGTTGGCCATGTGACCAGTGTGTAACATATGGATCATGTGACAACATCACTGGTGACACATGTGGATGCATCAGTGGCATTCCTGTTGATGGACAGTACTGCCAGGCTGAGGATCAATACAGTGAGTTTATTGGCAGTAATTGATAGATTCACATATTTTTAAGAGGCATTTTGTGTTATATCCTTGTTATGATTTGTGATTTATGGAGCAATCAGATGCAAACAGTACAGACTGCAGCAAAGAAGTCAAGCTAAGGTGTCCTATTAGGATCTTGTAACATTTGAAATGTACATTTTGTGAACCATTAAATCAAATTGATAGTCCATAATGATACCAAGAGCCTTCTTCCTTCAGCATGTCTGAGAAAGCTCCTAGTCAGAAGGTAGAGACACTACGATGACCTTCTCTGCTCCCCTCACTATCTTCTGCAAGACTCCATTTCTTGCCATGCTGTAGCTCAAGTACCAAGCTGACATAGTTAACATTCAAATTAAAATAAATATTTTTTATTTAACAATGAGTAAAAAGAATCATTTATAAAATATATAATTTTCCCCTTTAAACAGTCTACTGAGATATTCTGCAAAGTATTTTGGTTTCAACAAAATATTTGTTACAGTTCAAGTTTTGCTCCAACACAAAAGCTTTCTGTGCATCATGTTAAATTCTGAGGCAAATTTGTGAAATGGCACCACCTACTGTTGAGAAGCATTACTACTTTGACGTCTACCAACCAGCAGTGACTCAGTCAGTACAGATAGAGACAATTCAACTGGAGGTTGACCTAGAGCAGTGTTTCTCAAACACTTTCAGGCTGAGGACCTCTTACCCATTTAACAAACTGTCACAGACCACTGAATCTGAAACTGCCCCACAATAACACATCTTAATATATGATGCAACCTGAAATCAAAATATTAGCTTCTTAACTTGTGTATTATTGCTTTCTTTGTTCGTCCTAATTTCTTTGTTCCTTTCCAATGATGTCAAACACATGGAAATAAAAAAGACGTTGTTCTTTACAACCATGTGTTTTATATGCATTAACAACATTTGCGATTTAGAAGCACAATTATGAAAAAATAGACTTAAGTTAGCAGACACAAAAAGTCCTTTTCTGTACCATTAAGTATAAAAATATTCCATCAATTTCTATCAATAGTATTTATTGACAGTATTTAATTAATACTATAAATTATTATAGTATTTATAATAATAATATAATTATATTATATACTATATAATATAGTTATATCAATATATATAGTTTTAGAATTATTTTTAAAAAACTATTGTTTTTTAACTAAATAAAAAACAATAGTAGACATGTAAGCAGAGCATCATGAACAAGCAAAGTGACAATAAACAAAGAACAGTTCTCACTAGTTTAGTCGAGTCCTACCCCTCACCGCATAGAGCCGTTCAAAGGAATTCAATCTCTAGTGAACAACACATCAACACTCAGCAGCTGTGATTTTAGCTTCCTCTGATCATATAATATTCCTGGAGTTTTTTTCTTTCTACTGATATCTGCAGCTTTTCTTTTGAGTAACCCGGTTTAAGCAAGTTTTCCATTGTTGCTTTTAATGCAATCCTTTGGTAAGCTAGCTGTAGCGTTGAACTTTAAGCTAAGGTCACGGCAAACAAACTGTCGTTTATATGCAATACCTCGTGAACTATTACTATTATTATTACTACTATTAGGGGGCGCCCACAGACCAGCAGTGGTCCTAGGAACACAGTTTAAGAAAGACTGACCTAAACTGTCATATTAGAGCAAAGCTGTTTGTCTTTAGCATATATTTGCATTTCTAAAGCAGTTCCTCTTCTTTGTCTTCATCTTTTCAGACTTCACAGCATGTCCAACCACAACAACTTTAACACCGACAAGTAAGACTGAAAACCTGGTTAATGAGTAAACAATATACAACTGTACAAATCTCAAAGGAACACACTTCACCAACCCTCACTGCTGTTCTACATTTTCCTTTAATTCCACCTGTTCAGCTCCTCCAGTCATCTATATGTACATGGTTTATGTGGAGCTGAACTCCACAGATGTTACAGCTGTGCAAGAGCTGAGGAGTATCAACTATCCCGTCAACATCAACAAGAACTTACAGATCTCTGATGTTAACATTAGTACTGGTAAGACCAATAAACACAAATATACCATTACCCCATCAACCTGTTGTCCAACTCCAATCTTGGAAAATCAGAGCATAAAGCTCTGAAAATCAGTTTGAATACTTTTTCCAAGATCCTGTCAAAGATTTTTTTTTTTTTTTTCGTCTGCAGTCTGCTCTCCAATCAGTGGTGATTACCAGTGCAGATGTGAGGATCAGTATCGTTGGCCATGTGACCAGTGTGTAACATATGGATCATGTGATAACATCATTAGTGACACATGTGGATGCATCAGTGGCATTCCTGTTGATGGACAGTTCTGCCAGGCTGAGGATCAATACAGTGAGTTCCTTCAATGTACATGCTAGATTCACAGATTTTTAACAACCTTTTTGATTACTGTTGTGGAAGTTGCTAAATTAGCAAACGAAAGGCAACTACTACTTACCAGACATTACCTCATAGGACTGTCAGATAGGCCTCTCTCTCCAAACAGAGAAAAAGGGGACAGTAACTGATTTTAAGACATTGGTTGAGGTAATTAAGATCAGTGAATTGGATATTACTTTAAATTACTTAGTTTTGTAATATTATTAGGAGCAGCGATGGACTGGCCCATCCTTACACTCATTGAGCACTTGTGATAAGCACCAGCACCCCTCCCAACCTCGGTGAGAAAAGAGTGTATGATGATGATGATGGATGGATGGGATGAATGGGATGGATATTATTTGGGGTTGTTGGCGTTTTACCTCTGCCCTATAGTTTTCTGTGCATCATGTAAAATACCGACAATGTAAAATGTTTCAAACAGCACCACCTGCTGTTCATTAACAGTATTACGTTGATGTCTACCAATAGCTATGACACTGCCAGTGTTTCTGTTAGTCGACATGGAGAGAGAATGAGTCCATCTGCTGGTGACCTAGCATGTCATCTCAGAGCAAAGCTATTTATTTTTTAGCATATGAGTGTATATAATTACACTTATAAATCAATTCCTCTTCTTTGTCATCATCTTTCCAGACTTCACAGCATGTCCAACCACAACAACGTTAATACCAACAACTCCTCCAGTCATCTATAGGTACATGGTTTATGTGGAGCTGAACTCCACAGATGTTACAGCTGTGGAAGAGCTGAGGAGCATCAACTATCCCGTCAGCATCAGCAGGACCTTACAGATCTCTGATGTTAACATTAGTACTGGTAAGACCAATAAACACAAATATACCATTACCCCATCAACTTCAGCTGATCTTGTATTTTCTTGCAACAGCTTTATGTTGTTGCATAAAGATTTGTAGCTCATCCATAAAGCATAAGCATCAAATCTTATGCAAGACTTGAAAATCAGTTTTACAGGATCGTAGGAAAATTATTCAGAGAATTTTTATATTTTTGTCTGCAGTCTGCTCTCCAATCACTGGTGGTTACCAGTGCAGATGTGAGGATCAGTATCGTTGGCCATGTGACCAGTGTGTAACTTATGGATCATGTGACAACATGACTGGTGACACATGTGGATGCATCAGTGGCATTCCTGTTGATGGACGGTACTGCCAGGCTGAGGATCAATACAGTGAGTTTATCTGGAGAGTTTGTTTGGTTGACATTTTAGGGTAAATCTTTCAGTATCATGTAATGTCCGTAAATCAAGAAACAAATGGTCAGACTTGCATGAAAGAAATTACCAAGAGATCATTTTTACACATTTATCACCAGTGAAGAAATTCTAATCTTTAAATGTTTGAAGAAATAAAGTTCTTGGATCCTGACTGTTGACAGCACCTTACCTTGAAGCTTGGTCTGTCTGATGGTTTAGCCACTCATAGACTGGTTGGACGTCTAGTACCATCAAACTTATTGAAACTTTAGCTTCTTCAATGCATTTGAATTCTTCCTAAATACGATTCTTTATTATCATTTCAATTTTTCATAGCAGAAATGAGTACTTTTAGTTCTTTAGGTAACAGTAACGTAATGCCAAATCAAACTACATTAAATTTTCACAGTTATGTTTTGTCTTTGACTTATGTAATGGCATACAAATAATAATGATCCAAAACACATAACTGCTATTTTTGCAGTCATTATGTGTGGTAGCCATATTGGATTTTGAAAATGAGTTGGGTCAGCTACCGGTGACTGTTTAGATAGCATTCTGACATTGGGTGCGTTTCAATAAATATTAATAACTTGAAATGTTGAAACTCAAGTTATTGATTTTGGGTCTTGTTCTATTGGAGCAAACTGAGAGTGAGAGGAAAAACATTTTCCTCAGGAATGTCAGAGAATGGATTTGTGTCAAGCACTTACTCCTTTTCTGTCTTCATCTTTACAGACTTTACTGCATGTCCAATCACCACAACAACTCCACAACCAACAAGTAAGACTGAAAGCATGTTTCATGTTGATCAGTCACTCAACAGTACATATTTGAAAGTGTTACATTAGTAATCATCCTTTTTGTTCTCCATTTCTTCTTTCATTTGTGCCTCTTCAGGTCCACCAGTCTTCCATCAGTACCTACTTTCCATTGAGCTGAACTCCACAGATGTTACAGTTGTAGAAAAGCTGAGGAACATCAACAACACCATCAGCATCAACAGGAACTTACAAATCTCTAATGTTAACATTACTACAGGTAGGGCTAAACAGTTTTCATTGGTTTCTGAGGCTTTAACAGAGACATTTGAACCAATTTCAAAAAAACAAACTGCTGAATGTTCTGAAACTGATTAAATATTTCCTTTGTTTTGTCTACAGTCTGCTCTCCAATGAGTGGTGATTACCAGTGCAGATGTGAGGATCAGTATCGTTGGCCATGTGACCAGTGTGTAACATATGGATCATGTGACAACATCACTGGTGACACATGTGGATGCATCAGTGGCATTCCTGTTGATGGACGGTACTGCCAGGCTGAGGATCCATACAGTGAGTTCATCTGGAGAGTTTGTTGGGTTGACGTTTTATGGTAAATTTTTCTGTATCATGTAATGTTCGTAAATCAAAACAATTGGTCAGACCTGCACGAAAAAAGCATATGGAGATCATTTTAATACATTTCACAAATACGGAGAGGAATGACTGTTGTTCTCTTACAACCTTGTGTGTTTATGGTTGTTTTCTCTGTCATTGACTGGCTTCCTGTGCAGGATTATCTCTTACTTATTAATGGACAGAGGAACAGATGGTGCCTTTTCTGACATGAAGCAAATTATTTTTTTATTAAAAGTCACTATTATTTAATTGAAATATTCCTTTATACCAGTTGTTATCATTATTTCATCATTTCTCAAAATAATTCTTCTTATACTTTGATTTGCATGACTTTAATGTCCAATCAAAATATATTTCTGCATCAATACCTCTTATATTTCACTATTAGATAAACATACATTTAGAAATAGCGCCACCTGCTACTAAATTATTGCAATAAAATTTGATAATACAAATACTTGTAGGATAAAAGCATAGGTATCTACTAATTTATCTCCTAGCTTATAAGCCAGATGGAAAACCAGCAGGGTTTGCTAACTGTGTTACACAAGGCTAACAAGATGTAGCAATTTAAGGTAATTGCAGTGCTTTTTCTCTTAGTTTTGATTATTTTAAACACCGTTCAGCTGTTTTGTTGTTGACTGATTTAAAGGCATACAAACAATAACTGGTGCCAAAAGCAGGTGGTTATGTGTGGCAGCCATATTGGATTTTGAAAATTGGTTTGCTACCTGTTGGATTTTGAGTTTAAATTCTTAGATGGGTGATTTTTGATTAATATTTATAACTTAGAAAGTTTAAATTCATGTTATTGATTGGAGGCCTTGTTCTACTGGAACTCACTGAGAGTGAGAGCAAAATCATTTTCCTCAGGAATGTCAGAGAATGGATTTGTGTCAAGCACTTACTCTATTTCTGTTTTCATCTTTACAGACTTTACTGCATGTCCAATCACCACAACAACTCTACAACCAACAAGTAAGACTGAAAGCATGTTTCATGTTGATCATTCACTCAACAGTACATATTTGAAGGGGTTACATTGGTAATCATCCTGTTTGTTCTCCATTTCTTCTTTCATTTGTGCCCCTTCAGGTCCACCAGTCTTCCATCAGTACCTGCTTTCCATTGAGCTGAACTCCACAGATTTTACAGTTGTAGAAAAGCTGAGGAACATCAACAACACCATCAGCATCAACAGGAACTTACAAATCTCTAATGTTAACATTACTACAGGTAGGGCTAAACAGTTTTCATTGGTTTCTGAGGCTTTAACAGAGACATTTGAACCAATTTCAAAAAACCAAACTGCTGAATGTTCTGAAACTGATTAAATATTTCCTTTGTTTTGTCTACAGTCTGCTCTCCAATGAGTGGTGATTACCAGTGCAGATGTGAGGATCAGTATCGTTGGCCATGTGACCAGTGTGTAACATATGGATCATGTGACAACATCATTGGTGACACATGTGGATGCATCAGTGGCATTCCTGTTGATGGACAGTACTGCCAGGCTGAGGATCAATACAGTGAGTTCATCTGGAGAGTTTGTTGGGTTGACATTTTAGGGTAAATCTTTCTGTATTGTGTAATGTCTGTGAATCAAGAAACAACTGGTCAGACTTGCATGAAACAAAGTACCAAGAGATAATTTTTACACATTTATCACCAGTGAAGAAATTCTAATCTTTAAATGTTTGAAGAAATAAAGTTCTTGGATCCTGACTGTTGACAGCACCTTTCCTTGAAGCTTGGTCTGTGTCTGATGGTTTAGCCACTCATAGACTGGTTGGCTGTCTAGTACCATCAAACTTATTGAAACTTTAGCCTCTTTAATGCATTTGAATTCTTCCTAAATACCATTCTTAATTATCATTTCAGTTTTTCATAGCAGAAATGAGTACTTTTAGTTCTTTAGGTAACAGTAACGTAATGCCAAATCAAACTACATTAAATTTTCACAGTTATGTTTTGTCTTTGACTTATTTAATGGCATACAAATAATAATGATCCAAAACACATAACTGCTATTTTTGCAGTCATTATGTGTGGTAGCCATATTGGATTTTGAAAATGAGTTGGGTAAGCTACCGGTGACTGTTTAAATAGCATTCTGACAATGGGTACTTTTCAATAAATATTAATAACTTGAAACATTGAAACTCAGGTTATTGTCTGGAGGCCTTGTTCTATTTGAGCAAAATGAGAGTGAGAGCAAAATCATTTTCCTCAGGAATGTCAGAGAATGGATTTGTGTCAAGCACTTACTCCTTTTCTGTCTTCATCTTTACAGACTTTACTGCATGTCCAATCACCACAACAACTCCACAACCAACAAGTAAGACTGAAAGCATGTTTCATGTTGATCAGTCACTCAACAGTACAGATTTGAAATGGCTACATTAGTAATCATCCTTTTTGTTCATTTCTTCTTTCATTTGTGCCTCTTCAGGTCCACCAGTCTTCCATCAGTATCTGCTTTCCATTGAGCTGAACTCCACAGATGTTACAGTTGTAGAAAAGCTGAGGAACATCAACAACACCATCAGCATCAACAGGAACTTACGAATCTCTAATGTTAACATTACTACAGGTAGGGCTAAACAGTTTTTATTGGTTTCTGAGGCTTTAACAGAGACATTTGAACCAATTTCAATAAAACAAACTGCTGCATGTTTTGAAACTGATTAAATATTTCCTTTGTTTTGTCCGCAGTCTGTTCTCCAATGAGTGGTGATTACCAGTGCAAATGTGAGGATCAGTATCGTTGGCCATGTGACCAGTGTGTAACATATGGATCATGTGATAACATCATTAGTGACACATGTGGATGCATCAGTGGCATTCCTGTTGATGGACAGTACTGTCAGGCTGAGGATCAACACAGTGAGTTTATTTGGAGAGTTTGTTGGGTTGACGTTTTATGGTAAATTTTTCTGTATCATGTAATGTCCGTAAATCAAAACAACTGGTCAGACTTGCACGAAAAAAGCATATGGAGATCATTTTAATACATTTCACAAATATGGAGAGGAATGACTGTTGTTCTCTTACAACCTTGTGTGTTTATGGTTGTTTTCTCTGTCATTGACTGGCTTCCTGTGCAGGATTATCTCTTACTTAATTATGGACAGAGGAACAGATGGTGCCTTTTCTGACATGAAGCAAATGATTTTTTTATTAAAAGTCACTATTATTTAATTGAAATATTCCTTTATACCAGTCGTTATCATCATTTCATTATTTCTCAAAATAATTCTTCTTATACTTTGATTTGCATGACTTTAATGTCCAATCAAAATATATTTCTGCATCAATACCTCTTATATTTCACTATTAGATAAACACATACATTTAGAAATAGCTCCACCTGCTACTAAAGTATTGCAATAAAATTTGATAATACAAATACTTGTAGGATAAAAGCATAGGTATCAACTAATTTATCTCCTAGCTTATAAGCCAGATGGAAAACCAGCAGGGTTTGCTAACTGTGTTACACAAGGCTAACAAGATGTAGCAATTTAAGCTAATTGCAGTGTTTTTTCTCTTAGTGTTGATTTTTTAAAACACCATTCAGCTGTTTTGTTGTTGACTGATTTAAAGGCATACAAACAATAACTGGGGCCAAAAGCAGGTGGTAATGTGTGGCAGCCATATTGGATTTTGAAAATTGGTTTGCTACCTGTTGGATTTTGAGTTTAAATTCTTAGATGGGTGATTTTTGACTAATATTTATAACTTAGAAAGTTGAAACTCATGTTATTGATTGGAGGCCTTGTTCTATTGGAGCAAAATGAGAGTGAGAACAAAACCATTTTCCTCAGGAATGTCAGAGAATGGATTTGTGTCAAGCACTTACTCCTTTTCTGTCTTCATTTTTACAGACTTTACTGCATGTCCAATCACCACAACAACTCCACAACCAACAAGTAAGACTGAAAGCATGGTTCCTGTTGATCAGTCACTCAACAGTACATATTTGAAAGGATTACACTGGTAATCATCCTGTTTGTTCTCCATTTCTTCTTTCATTTGTGCCTCTTCAGGTCCACCAGTCTTCCATCAGTATCTGCTTTCCATTGAGCTGAACTCCACAGATGTTACAGTTATAGAAAAGCTGAGGAACATCAACAACACCATCAGCATCAACAGGAACTTACAAATCTCTAATGTTAACATTACTACAGGTAGGGCTAAACAGTTTTCATTGGTTTCTGAGGCTTTAACAGAGACATTTGAACCAATTTCAATAAAACAAACTGCTGAATGTTCTGAAACTGATTAAATTTTTCCTTTGATCTTTCTACAGTCTGCTCTCCAATGAGTGGTGATTACCAGTGCAAATGTGAGGATCAGTATCGTTGGCCATGTGACCAGTGTGTAACATATGGATCATGTGACAACATCATTGGTGACACATGTGGATGCATCAGTGGCATTCCTGTTGATGGACGGTACTGCCAGGCTGAGGATCAATACAGTGAGTTCATCTGGAGAGTTTGTTGGGTTGACATTTTAGGGTAAATCTTTCTGTATTGTGTAATGTCCGTGAATTAAGAAAAAACTGGTCAGACTTGCATGAAACAAAGTACCAAGAGATCATTTTTACACATTTATCACCAGTGAAGAAATTCTAATCTTTAAATGTTTGAAGAAATAAAGTTCTTGGATCCTGACTGTTGACAGCACCTTTCCTTGAAGCTTGGTCTGTGTCTGATGGTTTAGCCACTCATAGACTGGTTGGCTGTCTAGTACCATCAAACGTATTGAAACTTTAGTTCTTTAATGCATTTGAATTCTTCCTAAATACCATTCTTTATCATCATTTCATTTTTTTCATAGCAGAAATGAGTACTTTTAGTTCTTTAGGTAACAGTAACGTAATGTCATATCAAGCTACATCAAATTTTCCAATTTTGTGTATCTCTGACTTATTTAATGGCATACAAATAATGACATGCCAAAAACACATAACTGCAATTTTTACTGTCGTTATGTATGACAGCCATATTGGATTTTGGCAATGAGTTGGGTCAGCTACCTGTGACTTTTTAGATGGCATTCTGACATTGGGTGCTTTTCAATAAATATTTATAACTTTGAACATTGAAACTCAGGTTATTGTCTGGAGGCCTTGTTCTACTGGAGCAAACTGAGAGTGAGAGCAAAATCATTTTCCTCAGGAATGTCAGAGAATGGATTTGTGTCAAGCACTTACTCCTTTTCTGTCTTCATCTTTACAGACTTTACTGCATGTCCAATCACCACAACAACTCCACAACCAACAAGTAAGACTGAAAGCATGGTTCATGTTGATCAGTCACTCAACAGTACAGATTTGAAAGGATTATATTGGTAATCATCCGTTTTGTTTTTCATTTCTTCTTTCATTTGTGCCTCTTCAGGTCCACCAGTCTTCCATCAGTACCTGCTTTCCATTGAGCTGAACTCCACAGATGTTACAGTTGTAGAAAAGCTGAGGAACATCAACAACACCATCAGCATCAACAGGAACTTACGAATCTCTAATGTTAACATTACTACAGGTAGGGCTAAACAGTTTTCATTGGTTTCTGAGGCTTTAACAGAGACATTTGAACCAATTTCAATAAAACAAACTGCTGCATGTTCTGAAACTGATGAAATATTTCCTTTGATTTGTCTACAGTCTGTTCTCCAATCAGTGGTGATTACCAGTGCAAATGTGAGGATCAGTATCGTTGGCCATGTGACCAGTGTGTAACATATGGATCATGTGACAACATCATTGGTGACACATGTGGATGCATCAGTGGCATTCCTGTTGATGGACAGTATTGCCAGGCTGAGGATCAATACAGTGAGTAGCCGATGGATTCATGTGAATCTGAAATGTAACCGCCAATATTCCTCTCATACTGTCTCTGATTTTGTAATAGCTTTGCTATTACACATTTTTCCCTATTGACCCTAGATGTCATACTGGTAGCATTAGATAAACAAGGGGTGCCCAAAGGTGGTCCTCATGGGCTGGCATCCTGCATGTTTTAGTTCTTTCTCTGGTGGTAGTAACAACCTTTTCAACTTGTCAATGTTCTTCTTATGCCTTCTAACGAGCCATCATTGGATCCCGGTGCGTTAAACGAGGGAGAGAACTAAAACATGCAGGATGTCGGCCCTCCAGGACCGATTCATGTCACCCCTGAGATAAACACTTGCACTCTCTGAAATTTGTGCTTACAGTGTATTATGGCCCTTAGTTGGAGGTCCATGTATTGCTAAAAACACGGTATTTTGTGTCCCACTGATGTTCTATTATGAGCCTATGTTGACTCACACAACAGTGGACACTGTTGAAGAAAATAATTATTTTTAGTGCTTAATACAGCTAATCTTACCCCAGGTGTAAAGGTTATAATGAACAGTCTGATTTTGAACAAATTTCTTAATTTTGTGTCAAGGATTTACAACTAAACTATCCAAACAGGGTAACTATCAGAGGTCAGGAACTACATCAAAAAGATTCTTTAGGAGTGTTATCAGGGCCCAGGAGGAAGCCATAAAATTAACATCTATTGCAGGGCAGAAGCCTGTATGGTTCACAGAACATCAAAGGTTTCCCAGAACCACATCTGACATGGTTTAAACTAAAATACAACATAGAATGTTGAGATCATTAACATTTAATTTCTAAGACATTTTCTAAGTATTAATAGCAAGTTTTTAACCAAAGTGTATTATCTAAGTTTAGAATGGTGAATGCTGAATGTATTTGAAAATTGTACTGTCTATGATAATTTCTGAATCAAATGGAAATTGTTTCTATGAAAATGTGTTGTTTAGTATTAGAAAATTGTTCAGGATTTATGTAATAAGGCAAAGATTCAAATCTTTGGAGATGCTCAGTGCAAAACTAGGTTTGTGAAGATAATCTTTCCTTAAACTAAATTACTTGATTTGGCCGGGAGGCACTCCGAATTTCACAGGTATCTGTGAAGTCTTGTTGTATGCTTTTATTTGTCCAAATGGCCCGAGAGCATGGAAGACCAGGATGCAGCTGCCCCTGCTCCTTTGTCCTCTCGGAAACCAAATGGCCTTTGATCTTTTGCGTAAATTAGGGAGGCTCTAAGTTTTTATGAGTCTCCAAGGTAACTTCTGATTGGTCATACAGACCTACGCCTTAATGAATACATTAACAAGGAGAGAAACGCCTTCACTATAAGAGATCGAACATGATAATAATAATTCAGATTGCTGCTCATATTCTGCCTTTTTCGGCAACAGCTTTCTCCAAAGACCTGTCTTTGCCTTTTCTTTCTCTGTCTTTGTTTTTATTCTTTGTCTGTCTCGGAATGAGTCTGTATCTTGGCTGCTTTGCAGCTGTTGTTGTTATTTCATTGTGGTTTTCTATTGGATTAAACGCTGTAACTCTGTGACGTCATCACGCCTCGTCGTTCCTGATTGGCACACACTCCTCGCTGGAAGAACCCGGGAAATAGGAAGAAATAAAGAGCCAAGCTTTTTCCAAATTAAGCTAACTTAGTAATTTCTTCCTTCAACAACACTTAGCAAAGAAACAGCACTTTCTTTCAAAATAAAAGCAAGGTTTTTGGATTTCCCTCCCTTGTTTGTCCTAAATCCCTGGATTTTCTATTTGTCACAGCAGTTTTGCCCCATCATCCTACTGCAGTATTTGATCATTTTTTAAATGAGCTAGCAAACTGATCAATCATTGCCTTCTTAGTGTCTGTATTTCATATACTAAAAGTTTTTCTTAACCTTCACAGTCTTTACAGCCTGTCCTCCAACAACAGCACCAACTCTAACACATACAAGTAAGACTCAAAAGATGCTTAATGCAATAAAAAGAACACATTTAATGGTATTATTCTGGTGATAAGCATAGCTTTATGTTTTCCTTTCTTCTTTAATTGCAGCCTCCACAGCCCCACCAGTCATCCATCAGTTCTTTGTTTCTTTTGAGTTGACAACCAGAGATGCTGGAGTCGTAGAACAGCTGAGAAACATCAGATACCCCATCATCTTCAGTGAAGGCGTCCAGCTCTCCACAATGAACATTTCTACAGGTAAAACTGTGCCCCATTACTGTATTGGAAGCAATGGTTTCAATGTGAACAGCCTGTCTCTTTTTCAGTGTGCTCCCCTAACAATACCAGCTACCAGTGCAGATGTGAGGATCAGTATGGTTGGCCTTGTGACATGTGCTCCACTTATGGCCAATGTAGCAGCTTTCTGAACAACACCTGTGGATGCATCAATGCTCTCCCTCCAAATAACACTTACTGCCAGCCACTGTCAAGTGAGAGTAACAAGTTTCTATGTTTAAGCATTTCTTACTCATTATGTACAGAGTTATTTTTTTTTATATATATTGTATTTCTTTTGCAACTTCCAATATTTTCTTTCAACAGATATTGACATCTGCCCGATTCCCACCTTTCCGACTCTTGGTAGGAAGCAATTTTCTTTTTTCTGTATAGCTAAATGTTTTTAACTTCTTCCCTCTTTTATAATGGTGCTATCGGTTCACAATCACAAAAATTACTGAGCGGTTTTAAAAGCAATTTACTAAGGAAGCTTAAGTGTCAATCTACTCAGTTTAGCTAAACTGCACATTCTTTGTCTAACTAGCTTGTTAGCTTCCACTGCTCTGTAGACTTATTTACTTTCCAACAAACGTAAGATGATACGACTTATTTCCAATATAAGTAAGGCACCATTACTGATGATTATTTTTTAAGATCTCACCTGAAAATGACCTGACCCTTGAATGATAAACAGAGAAATTTAACATGCATGTGTCATTGACAAAAGCAAGGAAAGTAGAAACACTAGCAACTATCAAATTTTCAGTAAGAGGACACAACTTAGAAATCAGCTTCATTTCTTTTACCCAACACTGCTGACACTGCGTAACAAAGCAGTTGTCTCATTTTTGGTCTGAGTTGTGTCAAGGGTCTACTCCACCTTTTGTGATTGCATGGATTATCTGTAACCTTTTGGTATAAATGCACTTTTTTATTTGGGAAGGGAGCTTGCATTAAAACAGTTCTCATATTTACTATTTAAACTCCAAAAAACAGAAAGAAAATCAAGAGTTGTTCATATTAACTAATATTTTGTCAAGATTTCTTCCATATACAGTTTTATTTTTGATTTAA
Source organism: Gambusia affinis (assembly GCF_019740435.1). NCBI lineage: Eukaryota > Metazoa > Chordata > Actinopteri > Cyprinodontiformes > Poeciliidae > Gambusia > Gambusia affinis. The sequence continues at coordinate 20,424,009 of NC_057889.1, read as the reverse complement.
TCCTTTTCTCTTTATTTACTTTATAAACATGACGACCTCTCCTACTACCCCTACTTCGTTTTCTAATTTACTCCTGCACCATAGTCTCCAAATCTAAGAACAATTGCATCTTTTAGCAAGTGCAAAGGACAGTTTATTATCCTCGTATTCCAGGACAGCCATTAGCACTTTAACAGATGTAACAACAATTAAGTTTAGGGCTCCCAAAACTTAAGATAAGGGATAAAAATTAAACTTTAAGAAGACCCTTGTTAAAAGCAAAAGAATTAAGATTAGAGCAGTTGTTTCTTTTAAATTAGAAACACTGTTTTATAAAAACTGCTGTATTGTCCTTTGCTAGAACAAGATATCTTGAGTCACCTTCATGTCATTCATACATCCAGTCAAGCTGTCTTGGTAAACTCTTCACATAATTAAATAAGCTGTGTGGTTAGTTCAAGTACTTTTTCTCCATTAGGTCCAACATCCAGTGCCACAAACGGAACAACAAATGTGACAACTACATAAGGAATTATCCAAGTCACTTGCTCTGCATTTCCCAGTGAAATGCAGGTTGCAGATGTAGAAGATTTTATTAGTTAAGATAAAGCAGCTAAAAAAGTAAATTATAACTCCATATGACGGGAGTATGGACCTAAAGATTTTCAACAGAATAGACATAATTTCATGCGATTTAAAGGATAATGCAGAATTTAAAAATCTGAGACAAATTATTCTACTTTTAAAAAAAAAATCACATTCCCTGTCATTATTCTGCCATCATGTTGCCACTCTGACATTTTAGAGACGAATGGTCATAAGAACAAAAATTACCATTTGAATTTAGAATTTGTTTTCAATGTAACAAAAAGAAATTGATGAATGACTTACCAGCTACTTTTTTGCATTTCTTTGAATTTGTCTGTTTTGTGCAATCAGTGACTTCATTTCAAAAAAGGATGCATCAAACTTGTCTAAGCTGTTCCTTTTTCAGGTACAACTGTGACCATCCAGACCACCGAACTTCCCTCCACAACTACCACCGCTGCCCCCACCACTATTACAGCTGACCCCATAACTACCACCGCTGCCCCCACAACAACTACAGCTGCCCCCACAACTACTACAGCTGCCCCCCCAACTACTACAGCTGCCCCCCCAACTACTACAGCTGCCCCCACCACTACTACAGCTGCCCCCACAACTATTACAGTTGCCCCCACCACTACTACAGTTGCCCCCACCACTACTACAGTTGCCCCCACAACAACTACAGTTGCCCCCACAACTACCACCGCTGCCCCCACCACTACTACAGCTGCCCCCACAACTACTACAGTTGCCCCCACAACTACCACAGCTGCCCCCACAACTACTACTGTTACCCCCACAACTACTACAGCTGCCCCCCCAACTACTACAGCTGCCCCCACCACTACTACGGCTGCCCCCACCACTACTACAGTTGCCCCCACAACTACTACAGCTGCCCCCACAACTATTACTGTTCCCCCCACAACTACTACAGTTGCCCCCACAACTACCACAGCTGCCCCCACAACTACTACTGTTACCCCCACCACTACAGCTGCCCCCACAACTACTACAGTTGCCCCCACAACTACTACAGTTGCCCCCACAACTACTACAGCTGCCCCCACAATTATTACTGTTGCCCCCACAACTACTACAATTGCCCCCACAACTACCACCGCTGCCCCCACAACTAATACAGTTGCCAACAACACTACCTCAGTTGCCCCCAACACTACCACAGTTGCCCCCACCACTACTACTGGTGTCCCCACCACTACCACCGCTGCCCCCACAACTACTACTGTTACCCCCACAACTACTACAGCTGCCCCCCTAACTACTACAGCTGCCCCCACCACTACTACAGTTGCCCCCACAACAACTACAGTTGCCCCACAACTATTACTGTTCCCCCACAACTACTACAGCTGCCCCCACCACTACTACAGCTGCCCCCACAACTATTACAGTTGCCCCCACCACTACTACAGTTGTCCCCACAACTACTACAGTTGCCCCCACAACTACCACAGCTGTCCCCACAACAACTACAGTTGCCCCCAACACTACCACCGGTGCCCCCAACACTACAACAGGTGCCCCCACAACTACCACCGCTGCCCCCACAACTACTACAGTTACCCCCACAACTACCACAGTTGCCCCCAACACTACCACAATTGCCCCCACTACAGTTGCCCCCAACACTACCATAGTTGCCCCACCACTACCTCTGTTGCCCCCACAACAACTACAGTTGCCCCCACCACTACCACAGTTGCCCCCACAACAACTACAGTTGCCCCGATAACAACTACAGTTGCCCCCACCACTACCACAGTTGCCCCCACCACTACCACGGTGCCCCCACAACTACTACAGTTACCCCCACAACTACCACAGTTGCCCCCAACACTACCACACTTGCCCCCACAACAACTACAGTTGCCCCCAACACTACCACAGTTGCCCCCAACACTACCACAGTTGCCCCCATAACAACTATAGTTGCCCCCAACACTACCACAGTTGCCCCCACCACTACTACTGCTGCCCCACCACTACCACCGCTGCCCCCACAACTACAGTTGCCCCCAACACTACCACAGTTGCCCCACAACAACTACAGTTGCCCCAACACTACCACAGTTGCCCCACCACTACTACTGCTGCCCCCACCACTACCACCGCTGCCCCACAACTACTACAGTTACCCCCACAACTACCACAGTTGCCCCCACCACTACCACAGTTGCCCCCATAACAACTACAGTTGCCCCAACACTACCACAGTTGCCCCCACCACTACTACTGCTGCCCCCACCACTACCACTGCTGCCCCCACAACTACTACAGTTACCCCCACAACTACTACAGTTGCCTCCACCACTACCACAGCTGCCACCACCACTACCACCGCTGCAGGTAATGATACATTTAAAAATTACTTTTAATCATATCATGATTGCTGTCCTTTATATTATGCATGCTGTGCCATGAGTGTGAATAGAGTTTTACATTTTAAATTTACTTCTGTATATTGTTTGTGAATATATTTTGTACGACAGTGGTATCGAAAGTTCAATCTGGAGTTCAGTTTGCAGTCCTTGGAATGATTCTTGTGATGATGTAATATTACAAATGTGTACACAGATAGTTGTATCCAGTTGGAGAATTTTTTTCCCCAATTATTTGTCATAATTTTCCCCAGTTATGATAAAATAAAATCTTCTCACTAAAACATTAGAACTAGCACAAAGTTTCTATCTATAGTTCATTATTGGTTTACTAAGAAGAAAATTTTTGTTGTAATTTTTTTTAAATTTTTTTTTAAATTATTAAATTTTTGCCATGTGAATACTCCTGATCTGATTTTGGCCCATTTTACTAAACGTTTAGACACTTGTGTAGAAGCAGGAATGTGTTTGCTTGTTTAAAGCTTGACACACACATTCTTATTTGTGAAACTAAACCATACCTGTTTTGTCACACAATGCAATGTCAAAATCATAAGATCTTTAGGTCTATGCATATGCTGCAAGAACAGAGAAACTCTAACATACTTTGTCAAACATCATCATTGGTTTTGAGGAAACTGAACTTGTCATTTTGCATGTCCACAGACCAGCTATTAATGCTTACGGTCTGATAGTTTCTAGTGAGTTTTTCATGATGAAAGATTTTGGGTATGACGGCCAACAGGCTCTGTCTGGGTTTATAAGGAGCTCAGTAAGCAAGATTCTATCTCAATTTGTTTTGTACACTGTCAAATCTACTAACTTGTATATGTATATTTGTTTTCACCTAATGAGTGTGTTTGATGCTTGTGGAGAGTCAATACTGTCTATTTATAGAATCTGTGTTTCATGTGCAATATTTGTTTAGTAAAATTATCCATCTTATTTCAAACAAACAGCAATAGACATGTCAGTTGAATTGGATAAGATTTTTATAGAGGATTACAACAAACCAGAGAGTGCTGCATACATAACCCTTTCAAGAGATATCACTGTATTGGTGAGTATTTTACATTTCAGTAACAGGTTTTTGATGTCCTTTAATGTTGATATAATTAGATTTTTTCTTGTGCAGCTTGAGCAGCAGTATCGCAATCTGGATGGTTTCCTTGGTGTTTCTGTGACAAAATTCAGGTATATATGTTTCTTCATTAAAAGTAAATGTTACGTCAGTAGACTTAATGTATGTTTCAATACAGTGTTATTGGTTTCCTTTTCCCTGAAGGGAAGGAAGTGTTATTACAGATTTTACTGTCAAGATCAAATCTGGATTAGTAGATGAGACTAAAGTGAATGCAGTTAATTCGAAACTCAATGAAGCATTGACATCAATTGCTCCTGTTATTGGCTCAGTGACTGCAAAATACTACAGTAAGTCGAAAATATTTTGGTGGTTTTTCCTCTTTGTGAATATATTTCTGACTGACCTCATTTTCTCTTAAAGGTTCAACTCAACTTAAGTCAAGTGTAACTGAGTTCATTTATACTGGTCAAACCATGACACTGACATGTGACCCTACTGAGGCCAAAATGGGAAATGTTAAGAGTGTTGTATGGAAATTTAACAAGGTTGTAATCAAGTCAGATCGGCACAAACAGTATATTTCTGGAGGTCAGTACAAGCTGGAAGTGAGAACGGTTATTCTTGGCGATGCTGGTAAGTTAAAAACAAATTTACCAAGTTAAAAAACATTTCTAAAATGTGAAATTTAAATAACACAGTACAGCCTTTGTTAAAGTACGCGTCTTGAGAGCTTAAGGCCAATTCTTTACGTCACTTTTCATTGCAATAACAGAAAACCAACCCATGTTCCAGTTTAGTCAGTAGAATATTTAGAGCAGTGACGATGTAATGTTACAAATGTAAAGCTGTCTTTATTTGTTATACAGAATCTAAATGGAGCACTATTTTCCAGTTAGTCCACAAAGGTCAAAATGCAACCAAAGGTCATGTTTTAATGCCCAATGCAGCTGTGATAGTTGATTTTCCTATCCAGAAAAATTCCAAAAAATGACTGGATCCAAATATCACACAGAACAAGGAAGGTTTCCAGCTATTTGGTAACAGATGGAAGTGAATAATTTCAAAACATGAGAAGATCACCTGTACTTGTCTTGTGTTGTAAAACTTTTTAATTAAGCTGTGTAGAGAGACAATCATTTCTGAGTCAGTCAATACAGAAGGTTGTTGAGTTTTCTAAAGAGAGTTGGGGAGGCAAGCACCAAATCCTACTCTGACATTCAAGTGAACTAGTAGCATGAACAGAATCTAAACCAAATACTGGGTCAGGAAGCAATAATCAGCATATTGTCCAATAAATAATTGAACAATCCAATAACAGGTGAAACTAGGGTAAGACAACTTGGTTAGACGTCCAGCACAAGCACTTCAAACCCTCTGTAACCGATCTATCGGTTTTTGTAAGACCAATGAAAAGTGAATTACAGGAGACCAGATGTTAAGAAATGAATGCATGGATAACAGTTTGGTGCTCCAAGGAGTTACTAGATAAAAAGAGTAACAATATTTATACAAACAACAGAAAACAGATGGCAGGTCAGAACTCGGCTCATCTAGATTAGATTTTAAGGATGAAGGACCCTCGACTAAAGACTACAATATGCATATTTTAGTAAGGAAATGTTACTGTTACAGTCAAGCCACATTCAGCCAGCCTCTTACTAATATGTTCACAACCAAACACAGATGTGCCCAAAAGCACATTGTTTGGCAGGTAATTGGACCCACAACCTTCCATTTGCAAGCAAACCACTCTCCTTTAAGTTATAGTTACACCGTATAATCAAAACGAGTTAGTTATTAGCATCAACATGATCAAGTATTCATGCAGTTCTTCTGCTTGGACTTTATTAAATCAATAAACGCTCTGATGAATTTTTAACTACAGGAAACTATGAATGCTCATTGCAAGGAGACACTATTACTTTCATCCAAGAAAGAAATGTGAGAACAAATGAGATCAAATCAGCTCCTAATGTGCGAGTTCAGCAAACAATGTTGGCGAAATGCGAGGGACAAAAAGAACCAGTTGTCTGCTGTGTGCAGTCCCCTTATAATGTCAAGTGGTATGATGGTTCATCACTTTTAACTTCAGGTAAGTATGAAACAAATGTGCTGTATATTGCTCAGCTGATCAGTGCAGCTCAGAGTTCTTTAAATGTCCACAATTGCAGGTCAAGGCTGCATCACGTATGAATATCCAATGGAAAGCTGCAGTGTACAAAAAAAAGTATTCACATGTAAAGTTACTGAAGACGAGACTTATAGCGCAACAACAACCCTGACAATTTTTACAGATCGTAAGTGTAGCATTTGAAACATAAAATATTTTTTTCTGTTTTAGTTTTCTTTTCATTGATTGTATATATTTTTGCATCTTTAAGCTATTGTATGTAATAATAAGGAGTATGGGTCTGGACGAACCGGTGACAAAGCAACCGCAATGTGTCCTGTTGGCTTGGAGGGATTAAAGAGTGCTGTGTGTCAGGAATCAGGAGAATGGAAACTTGTGGAGGACTCCTGCATCGTAACCAAGATCAATGAATTACTTATTGATTCAGGGGTAGGTAGCATTGAACTATAGTATTTTTCATGAATTACAGTATGGTTGATGCTATGATGCAGACCTGCAACAATTTATAGATTTGCCCATAAATTGTTTCTGTTGCTTCCTACTGAAATCAGCACCATATATGATTAACAACTTAGTAACCCTCATTTGAAGTGTTGAAAAGGATCAATATATTCCTCTCAGTGTCTTCTTAACACTGAGATCAAAAATTTTTAAAAGGTATGGCAGCTTGGAAAGCTGGAATATCTAGACACAATACTACTTGACATGCTATTTTTGCATTAATGTTCCATGATCCATGATTCTAGAATTCTTATTCTATTGGAAAAATGGTGCATTAACACTGAACATATTACACGCGTCTGATGTGTGTGCACTTTAAATGCAGACGATGGAGCGGTCATACCAAACACGTTTCACATGTCGTCTTTACATTCAAATTCTATGTGCAGACATATCAAAATCGCTCTGGTTTTGAATGGATGGATGGATTTCAGCCATTCATCCGTAGTTAAGATCCTAACCCATGCAAATACCTGGAATCCTCTGTACCAGAAAATTAAGATGTTCAGTAGAGTTAATTAACTTGATTGAAATCATTTCTATCAATGTGCTCCACAGAAAATAGATTTTTTGTTTTTAAGCAGCCACCTACAGACACCTGCCAAATTTCATTAATCTTGAGGATAAGAACTATTATGTTTCGTTCACACATAATGTGTTTTGCGCATGTGATTTACATTCAAAGTCTATGTGGAGGTACGTTAAAAGCCCAGGGAAGCGTGTTTGAAGCGCTTGGAGCGCTGGACGGCAACAGAGCGATTTTGACGAACATGCCAGAAATGTACATATAGAATTTGAATGTAAAGAAGATGAGCGAAACATGTTTGGTGTGAACGCTCAATCGTCTGCATTGAAAGTGCACACATGTCAAACTTGAAGCATTGGACGCGTGAAATGCGTTTAGTGTTAACGCACCATTATTCCGATAGAATAACAATTCTAGAAGGTTTGTTTCATGGAAGATTAATGAAACAAAAACATTAGACAATGAAAACAGTTTGTGGAGTTATTGTAATACAGCGGGTAGGAAGGAGAAACCCTTTATAACTGACAGAAAACATCACAGACTTCTGCCCAACCTAGATCCTTTTGGACTTGCCCCATACCCCGAAACAACAGCTAGCGATTTGACAGCACATCCGTCTTTCTAGTCACTGTTTCTTCAAGACCTGGCACAACTTGTATCAGTTTCTCAATGCCTAAAATTTTAAAGAAATCAGTCTATAGACAGTTAGCTGTGTTAGCTGAAATCAGTGTATAGACAGTTAGTGACATAAGATAGATATTGCACATTTGCTTGAGAAAACGGAAGCACAAGCCTCTTTTGTGGCTGTGGAAGAAAATACTACTTCTCTGCTGTCAACCTCTTTACCGTTATCAATCAAATTCAAAAACAACTTACACCTAAACAAACTTTAAATTCAGAACTTTACTCCTCTACTCTTACTCCTTTCCTTTGTTTATTGACTTTGTCTAATTTTTGATATCTTCCTTTTGCACGTTTCATTGTTGTAGGATTTGAAGGAAGAAGAGATTCAGGTATTTTCAACAAATCTAAGTAAGGTTGTCACAGAAGAGGAGAGGGAAATTTCAAAGTCTTCTGCAACAATATCAGCTGTTGTTAACATATTAAATACAATCGCAGTTGTTTCAAAAGAGGTTACTAAAGACATTATGAAGGTATGTGGAGCAATCTATATTTTTAACTTCTTCAAAAATGGGTACAAATAAGTTTGGTAACATTTTACACTCCCAATATTTTATTTCTCATCTACAGAATGTGCTAGATACTGTTGATGTCCTTATTAGTGATGATTCAAAAGACTCCTGGAACTTTCTGAACTCAAATGGAGCCCAAAATTCAAGCTCAGCACTTCTTGGTTCAATGGAGACAATCTCTAAAAAACTGAATGGAAATTTTACTTTAAATTCTCGACTGATCCAGATGGACAGGTCCAAATTCAGCAACTCTTTCAGTAACAACTTGAACTCCAGTGTCTCCATAAACATTCCAAATACAGGCCTCAGTGACGTCTTTATAACCACGATTCTATTCTCCACCCTCCACAACGTTATGCCATCACGAAATTCTTCGTTTAACTTTACCGCGTCCAACACCACCAACAATGAAACTAAACCTGACAATGCCATCAATGCTGGTGTCCTGCTTGTCAAAGTAAATGAATTGATTAACAACGTCACTCTGAGCTATCAAAAGCGCAATACCACTCTGGAACTGAACCCTCAGTGCGTCTTCTGGAATTTTAGCCTCTTAGATAATCTTGGTGCCTGGGATGACCAGGGCTGTTCGTTTGTTTCTGATATAAATGATACTGTAACCTGCACCTGCAACCATCTCACATCGTTCTCAATTCTTATGTCAACTTCCATCCCTGAAAAACTAAGAGTATTACTGGATATAATGACATATATCGGTGTTGGAATATCAATGATCAGCTTAGTTATTTGTCTCATCATTGAAGGAATTGTATGGCGACCCCTTACCAAAAACAGCACTGCCTTTATGCGCCATGTTGCCATTGTTAACACAGCCCTGTCCTTGTTGATCGCTGACATCTGTTTCATCATTGGAGCCGCTATTTCAAAGAACCCCAAAGAAAACCCAGGCGAAGACTACAAAGTTTCAGTTGGACCATGCAGTGCAGCGACCTTTTTCATGCACTTTTTCTATCTCTCCATGTTCTTTTGGATGCTTGACTCAAGCCTGCTGCTCTTGTACCGGTCAGTCATGGTCTTCTCCCAAATGTCCAAATGGACCATGTTCGCCATTGGCTTGACTGTGGGATATGTTTGTCCTCTGATCATAGCTGTTACTACAGTTGCTGCCACTGCACCTGGGGGTGGATATGTTAGGGAAGATCAAGCTTGTTGGCTAAACTGGACAAAGACCAAGGCCCTTCTGGCCTTAGTGATCCCTGCCTTGGCCATAGTTGTGTTCAATATTTTGGTCATTCTGGTGGTTTTGTACAAGATGCTCAGAAGACGAAACACTGGAAACCAAGCCCAGGCAGATGAGAAAAATGCCCTGCTAGTCATTCTAAGATGTGTGGCTATATTGACTCCATTATTCGGACTGACCTGGAGTTTGGGAATTGGAACCATGGTGGACCCAACAAATGGAGGGATCCATGTTGCCTTTGCTTTCTTCAACTCATTGCAGGTACTTGCATTTGATCAGAAAAAGGATCACAATTTGTTGCTGGCATTTCAGCATTTATTAATTTTTTTCATTTTTCTTGTACGCTGTTGATGAAGTAATTTTTGATCTTCCTTAGGGTTTCTTCATTTTAGTATTTGGGACATTATTTGATGCCAAGGTAGGTTGAATTCTTAAAATTTTGTAGTAATTATTTTATTTGTTTATTTTAAACTATTGATCTGCATGTGCTAGTATTTCTCGAAATGAAGAGGCAGACAGGTATTCACACTAATAGATGTAACAAAGACTATGTGATAAAGAAAAATTTAAATTAGCCATATTTAAATTTAAACTTAATATTAAATCTAAGGGTAAACAATTTGGATGTGAAGGTGCCTGTTTTAAAATGTATTCCTTTTCAATTGTAGAGCTTATTAAGAGTTGTGCCTGCAACACAACTTACATTACATTACTCAGTACGCAATGGAAGTTTCTAGTGGCAGTTTTTGGTAAAATGAACTAGTCCTTTCAGATGGTCCTTCTCCTCAAACTACCACAAACATTTCTGTTCAACTTCCGTAAATAAAACTTTGATGTCCACATTTTTTAAACTCTCCATGTCTTTCTGTTTTCTGTGTATCCTTATATTTTAAAGTCTTCTTTTCTTCCTTTTCCACACAACTTCAATTAATTTTAAAAGCAAGAATTTAATATTCAATACTAAAATAATTACTCTCTGTCATGCACATTCAAAGACATAAACACATCTCATCTAATTTCAACGTAGTTCTTTTTTTGGATGTTTCTTCACTTTCATAAGAGCTGGTAGAATTGAACTGTTCGTCTCATGTGGCTTGGCTCAATGCATGAACCACATTTATTTCCATTACTGAGAAGATCAGGGACATTCTTCCAGCTAATTGTAACATTTTTTACTTTACTTTCTTGGTCCAACCAAAGTTGTGTGAAATAAATCTTTTGTTATTCTAGTAAAGAGAAACTCCTCACTGCAGTCAGTAATGTTGCTTTTGAAGCTTAAAAAACATTTCTCAACCATCATCACCCCAAGATTCTGATGAATGTTTTGGAAGATTTTTCAGAATTTTGACATTTTGCCAATTTCACAAAATCCACAGTACCTGTAAACTTAAAAATAAAATAATAATAAAGTGAAGGAGCTTGTTGTACAGCATTTTCACCCAGAAACAAATAACTAAAGAAATGATAAAAGAATAAAATCCCCATATGGAAAAAAAAAACAAAACTCCCACGTCCTTGTTGCAGGTGTAAAAGGTTTCTGACAGGATCTGCATTCAACTGATGAATAAGGCTGATGTCTGGTTTGCTCTCACATCCAAACTAAGGGGACTAGTAAATACATGTTGCTCAAATTTCTACAAAATCTAAGTCACCACAGAAAAGGAAATTAGCTTAACTTAACAAAAATATCAAAATTAGTTATGTTGTATGCTGGACAGTTCACACACCCCTCTCCCAAAACTTATTAGTTTTTCCTTTAACAAATTTATTTATTTTCAGATCCGCTCTCTTGTTTTGCGACAAGTACCTTCATTAAGCACTACTTCTAATCGCACAAGGGTAAGTTCTAATTTGAAAACTAAAGATTACCAAAGTGTAAAAAAAAATCTATAATTTGATCAGCTTTACATTTTTGATTACTGATTACTGTCAAAGAGCCAACAATAGACCAGTGATTTCATGAAATATACACAAAGCAAACTTTTAATGTCACACCTATTTCCTACTGTAGAGCACGAGTGCAGGAACTTTCTCCAGTACTGCAGGAAACGTCATAAACCGAATTTTACGAAGAAGGGGTAAGTTGTTTTCATGTTCATTACGATCATTTTTGAACTTGAGTTCACTATCATGATTGACATGTTGTTGTTTGTCTTCCAGGGGTGTACCATGTTTCACAAGTTCCAAACACAAGGGACAACATTGACTCCTCACAGTCATACAGCAGCATCTAAATCAGTTCACATCATGTCTGCAGATTTATGCACAAAATTCCTAATTTTTTGTTTTTAATTTATTTGTAAACACTGCTCTTTTTTTAAAGATAGAAAATGGTTAAGATGCTATAAATAGTCCAGCATCATAACCATTCCACAAAGTTCCATTCCACAAACTTATGAAAGAAGCTGAAATAGTATTTTAACACAGCAGCACAAGATCATTTCATAGATTGTTGACAGAAAAGTTATGTAAAATATGATGACATAAAAACAGTCATATTAGGAATTGCATTTAAAATTAAAGCAAAGATACAATGGTGCCATTTTAGAAAATGGATTAAAAAAAAAAGCATTTTTAAAAAATGTTGAAGGCCAATTCAAAAGCTGAGTGAAATGTCAATGTCTACAGAAATTCAAGTAAAATATGAATATTGGTTTGATTCCTATTCAAAGATGTGGACATTAGATGAGATGAAGATGACTTATTATAATTTGCAATTGTTTGACTTGGGTGATAATTAAGAACATTATATCAGAACAGCTGCAGATCCCAGAAGGTTGAAAATAAAACATGAGAGTTAATGAACTGAAGGCTTAATGAACAAAAAACTTGTTCCCTTTTATCCCTCACAGTAGGATCTGCTGGGCAGTTGTATCAAATGCTTGGCTCAGTGGTTGCAGTAAATTAAGGTTTCTTGTTTTCAGATGGATCAGGGTATTTACCTCAACCTCTTTTTTTTTTCTTTTTTTTAATGAAAACTATATAGCACCTTTTTCTGTAATGTTTAAAGATATAACTCACTTGCAGAGAAACCTTTCTCATAATATATTAATATATCCTATTGAAAATGTTGTATAGTTGCATCTGCTTAATATTATTATGTATTTTTTGTGGAATCATAAATTAAGCACTTTGTGATACAACACAAAGGGCAATATAAAGCGTTTATTTTTAAGTGTTTTCTATCATGACAGAAACACTTCTTTAAAGCTGATATTTCTGTTAGACCTAACAACACACTTTAGTAGGGCACGACTGTCAAGAGCATACTATTAGGCCCGTCATTTTAATAAGAACTAAAATAACTATTAAATTATGACAGTTTGAAAGTCATGTTGTAATTTAAAATATTTCTCAAGAGTGAGGGAAAACTGTCCTAACTGAGGTTTAAAAGTTAGTTGCTAATCTTTTTTTTTTTTTTTTTTTTTTTTTTTTTGCCAAATTCAAAACTGTGTCTTTCCCCCTGTTAAGCTTGTGTTTTTAATTACCTGTGTTGGCAAAAATTGCTCAATTGTTTTGCTGCAGTAGTTTTTCTGTTTTGCTGTTGTGTAAATAGTCCACTCTTATATGACCAAATGAATGTCTGTGCCTTCATTGCATCAACACAAAGTAATTTACTTATTTTAAGCCTTTGAATAGAAGTGACCAAATTTTACAGACATTCACACTCAGGTTGTTTCCACTCACACATATTTCCATGATTGTTTCTTTCCAGTTTTGGAAAGAGTTGTTTTCATTTTCAAAACAATAAAGCTGCAAAATGACTCAGTCTTTGGCCTATGCTGGTTCATTAATTTTGAGGCCATTTTTTTTTTTTTTTTGATGCAGTACCACAAACTCCTCCCTCTGACGTTTTTTTCTTTTTCTTTTGGAAACTAAAGTAAACATCAGTGGTTAGAAGAATTTAATTGCTTTAATGCTGTTAAGTTTTTTTATTAATCATTATTAAGAGTATTTCACTGTCCTAAATAGGTGAAAGACCTATTTAGTAATAGGTATTTCATCCATTCAAATAGGTGAATAATGGGTAAATGAGAAAAAAAAATTAAATGGAAATTAAAAACTGAAAAAATTTTTTTTTTCTAAACTAATTCTCAATCTACATAGTTTCAGAGCCTTTTCTTTGTCAAATGAAAATGATTTTACTTCTAAATCCACAAGAGGTTATGCATAATTTTAGTCAGAACTGTCCAAAGTTACACATTGTCCTACTCGGCATGCAGAGAATCAACCAAAGCCGTCGCCATCAAGACCTCAACTTGTTGTTGTGGCCGTCTGATTTGCTGAGTCAGCGTCACGGCTCGTAAATGCTCGTAAACCCAAACCAGTCGCAGTGTGTTTTAGTCAGACAGCTGTTCCTCTGGCATGTTTTTTTGATGCTTGTGTTCAAAGGTAAAGTGAAAGGAGTCGCTTTTAGGAAGACATGCAACTTCAAAAGGTAGGTCAAAAAGAATAAAACACTGTAACATTTGAATCAAAGCATACCTATTTTCACTTGCACATTGAATAGCCCTTAAAGCTGCATTTTCTAACTTTTTGGGGGAAAAAAAGCAAAACAAATATACTATTTTATTTTTTACATATTAAAACAGTCATGACAGTATAACATGAGACAGAGGGTGAGCAGCGTGTCCTGGCTCTGGTTGCCTGTTGGTGCCACTGGGAGAAAACAGAAGAGTTTATTTTTTTTCTCCAGATCTCTTAAGTGAGGCCAATTGCAGACCAAAGATTTCAAATTAAAATTGTGCTCATTTTGTAAACGTCTGTTCATCAGATCTCTCTTCTTTTTCCTTTTAGGCGACGTGTCAGATGAATGTGCTGCCACCCAGAGCAGGTTGAAAGACAGCGATTGGGGACAGAATAATTCTGACACTTCTACAGGTGCAGTTCCAATTTGACATTCTTGTCCTACATGAGATAAAAACCTGAAACTCTAGACGACCACAGTTAAGATGGTGATGCTGTGGTAGGTAAGGACTCACCACATTTGATAAAATGTCACAAATAAAAGAAGTTAATTCGAGGAACTTCCTGTTAGGCCACAGTGAACCTTCCAGTAAGTCGGAGGCAGGGCTTGAACATGTAAACTGGAATTACTGGAACCATGCAAAGAAGTATGCAGACAAAGGCTTTTATACAGCAATGAGGAAAAGAATTCTTTGGCATCTTTTAAAGTGTAAAGAAAAAAAATCTTGGCAGATCTCAAAGCTCTATAGCAGCAAAAACTTAGTTGGAGCGAAGTAAGCACGGCAGTATGCTTTGGTGAGATTAGATGACAAGTTGACATTTGAAACCAGATATTTACATACACTGAATAAAAAGATGCACACACATTTCTTCTTTCTCTGTCTGAAATTAAATAAGACCAAACTTCTTTTGAGGTCTGTTAGATTTACCAAAATTATTTCTGTTTGCTGAATTCCAGAAAACTTGGCGAGGACGATTTTTAGAGATGGTTTTTAAACTTTCCTCAGATTCAAAAGTTTGCATACATTTGGTCAGTCTTAAATCAGGGACAGCTGTCTTTTAGGTTGTGTTGTGAGAAGCTTGTTAAGAATTTATTTATTTATAAAATCTAAAACCTTTTAGATTCTAAGATTTAGAATCTAAAAGGTTCTAAATCTTAGAACCTTAGAATCTTTTAGATTCTAAGATTTAGAATCTAAAAGGTTTGATCCAAGTCATAGTTACTAGAGTTCTGGTCCATTCCTCTTGAGAGAACTGGTGAAGCTTGGTCAGGTTAGTAGGCTGCCTCAGATTTCACATCTTCCCACAGCTTCTCCATAGGACTGAGGTCAAACTGCCTTTTGGCTTTTTATTTCTGAATTGAAGTAAGAGCTTCTGTCTTGCTGAGTGGCCTTTCAGTCCATGTTGGTCCAGGACAGTTTGACTGCAGATATGACTGTCTTACCAACTACAGCAGCATTTACAGCAGGTCTGCGGCTTTTGTTCTGGGTTCAATCTGCATGTTTTAGGCTAGAACATATTCATCTCTGGGAAAACAGAACTCGTCTCCTTCTTGAGAGGCATGATGGTTGTATGTTTCCATCATATCTATTCTTCTAGATAATTGTTTGAACAGATGAATGCGATGCCTTCAAGCGAAGATAAATAGTTCTCTCGGATGAACATTTGTCTTCCTGATATCTTGGCTGATTTCTTTTGACTTTTGCATTGTGTCAAAGAACACAGCGTGTTTAAGGTGTGGCCTTAAAATACATCCGCAATGTGACTCCAATTTACTCAAATGTGTCAGAATTTTGGGGAAGGAAATCCAAAAGGGTTGACCCAAGTCATACATTTTTTAAAAGACAGTTATCCCTGATTCTGACAAAGTGCTTTTGAATTCGAGGAACTTTACAAATAAAATCTCAAAACAAAGGAGAGATTTTTCTATTTAGTGAAACAAATGTCTTGTTCTCACTACACTTTTTGACATTTAGCAAATAAAAATAATTTTGGGCTTTCTAACTAACCTAAAACAAGAGACGTTTGATCAGATTTAACTTCAGAAAGTCAGAAAAAAAAATCTATGTACCTTTTTTCCACCACTTTCCAAGGTGGTGGAAAATAACTGGACTCAAACAGACAAAGTGGACAAAATCCTCTGAGAGGAATGTTAATCTGTAAAAGGAATAGCATTCAGCAGAAACTGTAGACCTTTAAATCATTTTTTAACACATCACCATGCTAATGTACCGCCCCTCATGATTGACATTAGCAAAGCATGTTGAGCAATGGAACCTGTTGAGTCACTACCAGTGCACTGACTCTTCCTGGCTGTATTTCAGGAAGCTCTTTGTTGCCTGTTATTTAATGTTTTTATTGCTCTACTCTCTGCTGTCATTCACAGTGTTGCCTCAGCACACAGTACGCCGTCAGGCTGTAAGACCGAGAGAAGAATTATGGTAAGTAGGCTGATTATTTTCTGCTGTTTGATTCAGTCTGACAGGTCTTTATACATAATGTGGTTTATGTGAAAAACATATTGTTTTCTGTATGCTTTCCTTTATGTATGACTGACACTAGAACAAAGAAAATCCATTTCATTGGTCTTAGGAGATTTGCTTCTGCAAACAGTATTACACTAAGGAGCTTCATGGCAGTTTCTCTTGCTAACCTCTTTACAGTTAAGTCAGTTTATGAGTGTTTTGCATGCTTAGGTGATATTTTGCACTGATGCGTATGAAAATGTAACAGGAAAATAGAGAAAACATGGTGAGATATTCATTTTTGATATATTACATGACACTTTGTGAAGGGAGAGAGAAAAGGGCATGTCTGCATCCCGTTGGAAGGATATTCTTTGTCTGGACATTTTATGCTCTTAGTAGCTGCCGCTCTTAACAAATATGTTGCTGCATTAATTTACTGAACAAAAAAATGAATAAAATGAATCTCTTTGGCAGCGGCATGGTGATTCATATTCGGAGGTGTCAGTTCGAGTGACTTTTGCCACGTCTACCTTCTCTCTCAACCCGCTTTCTTGTCAGATCACCAACAGATGAAGGCCACAAGAGCCAAAAAGCTTTTAAACAAAAAGTTTAATTTTCATCTCTACTAAATCAAAGTAAATGGATTTTAATAAGAAGAGTCCTAGAATAATAGAATTTATTCCTAAAATGTGCCCAGAATTCTTAAATGTGAATGAAATTAAACCAATTAAATGTTGTGTCGTCTCTTTTTTAGCATTTGGTGTAATGTTGGTTACTAGGACCCTTTATTGCTTCGTTTGTTCTTGTAACCTAAGAACAAACACTTCACTCGTAAATGAGTGAAGTGTCAGTTCGGTCCTGAACAGAGTTTCTATACAGCCTTGGAACAAATGCAAAAGTCTTTAATTTAACTTTCGATTTTAGACGTTCCAACATTACAAACCCGAATTGATTAGCTCATAATGTTTCACAGTCATTTACTGCTTTATTATGTGTTATATGTAACTTGTTTTTTGGTTCATTTCATGTTCTATAGTTTTGGCTCGATAATTTAGGCAGTATCAAGCTAATACCAAGCTAAAAAATCCCTTAATGCAACACAACGTTCTAAACTTGAAATCAGAGCAGTTAGAACCCCTAAAACGTTTCCAAAACTGTCCTGTTGTAGTTCCAGTACAGAAAAAAAAAAACATGAGAAAGATGGCAGGTTATTTGTTACAAGTTCATTTGTCCTGATGGTTTTTTTTCTTCTTTTGGAAATATTATTTTGAAGTCGTTGTTATCAGTAGCTGAACAATATTTGCACCTATCGTGTTTATATTTTGTGCTGGTTTCATCAGATAAAATTGATCCCACTATCGTCCTTTTGGTTGCTTACTAAATAAGTGGGAAGGCTTTTCCAGTTTTATACTTTTGTGTTCAGCTCTTTTTTTTTGCAGCACTTTGCTGGCATAAGAAGTTAAAGTGGCTTGTCTTTACAAAAAAACAAAACAGAAACAAATATTTTTATGATTTACACTTTCATTTCTGTCACAATCAGATTAAGTCAGCCTTAGATTAATTTGGGATGTGAAGTGAAAATAAATGTTAGACTTGGTAAGATGTTGTGACCGGAACAAGAAAGCGTCTGTCATGTTTTGGTAATCCTTCACTGCTACCTTGTGATGATCATAAGATGACTGGGTTAGCCTGTCTAAAACCAGAAGCCTCTCAGTCAGCTTCAATAAATTTTCTCAGAAATATATTTCACTTCTTGCTTAGAATTTTAATGATCATTTTTATCTCTGTAATCAAGAAAAATCATTTCAATAAAAATATTTCAGGGAATCAAATTTTAAGGTTTTTCTTTCCTACGTTTTAGTTAATTTCATTCATTATGTGTTTATTGGTTTGCTTATTGTTCACTCTTTAGTCTTACCAGCTCTTTGTTTTTGATTTACAAGTTTTGTGCTTTCTCACCTCCATTGTTTGAAGCAGTGAAATTCAGTTCTACACCTTCTAGTTAAATATTAATCGTTGTCCGTGTTCTCATTGTGACTTGCTGTGAAATGAATTGCCCGTTTAGACGTGAATGGAGATTTGAATCTGGATCTGACTGACTTGCTGTGGTTGATAAAATATTGGATTCTGCTCTCCGGCTGAAATCCTGAAGGAGTTTGTCCAGCAGTTTATAACTCTGGGCCTTCATACAGGAGTTCCTCATCTGAAAACTGCATTTTAGTTAGTTGTTTTTTTTTATGTGCTCAGAACCTGTATGATATACTTAACAGTAGAACAGTGGTTGGTCTTTGTAAGTATGGGAATGTGATGTGACGGTGTCTGTAGTGTCACATTGGGTACTCTTCGTGACAACATCTTGTTGCTACTGGGACAAGGATGAAACGCCTGACAGTCTGGTACATTCTTTCGAAGGTATCCTGTGACATTTAAACACAACAACAATCAGGTCTGTAAACCGCGATCTGTCAAGCTGAAGAATATTAGACCAAGGTACATTGAGGATTTCTGCCCATGTAAAAATTCATGCTGAGGTTAAACCGGTTGGAACAGGTTGACTGTTAACCATGCAGGATTCTTGTTAACCTCACACCGACATTCTTTCAGTGGAATAAATTACAGGCAAAGGATTTTTAATAAAACTTTTAATTATATTTAGCTATTTTGTCATCTGAGAATTGAATATGAAGTGATTTTTAAAAAAATCTCCTGAGTCTGTCCATATTTCCCCACTGGGTCTGACCAGATCCTCTGTTACACTGGAGCAAATCCTGGCCAAGAACAAATATGGAGTTATTGTTGGATACTTTTAACTTAAGCAACCCAGGTCAATCCAAAACAAATGTAAATGATTGAATGTTAAAGAATTAATGTGGAAAGTCTCTAACTGTGAATATTCACTGAAAAGCATTAAGTTTGTTTTCGTAAAATAATGTGGATGTAGATAAACATCTAGCATCATCAGGTAGGAATGTTGACCTGCGACTTCATAAGATATGAATAAAAGCTTAGCTTCAATTTCAGGCTTAGTTTCATGAAATGGAACAATATTTTTATTTATAAATGATACGCAACACATGAAACTTAATGCATCCATTAGGCTTACATTGGTTTGGTTAAATCTTTTCTGACCAGTTGAGGGCAATCATTCCCAGATGGTCAGAGAAAAAGTGAGTGGTATCCTAGAAACGTAACTCAGCCGGTCGTCAAACAGCAGAACGCTGTTACTTTAACATCCTTAATCCCAGCAACACACCGGCATATATTTCACAAAAGAAAACTGAACAGCTGAAAAGCTTTAGCACTTTGTAATAATGATTAGCGTTCATCACTGTGGACCCTGGTTCCTTTGGGTGTTTTGTTAAGAATGTAGATCTTTAGCCTAACCCTGAGCTTTCCGAAAGGATAAAAGACTGAAAGTTGAAAGATAACTGGAGAAACTTTGTAACGTCTTTGTAAAACAGCAGCTTTTTTTGAATAGCAGACATATTAGAAATTGTTTTTTGTCTTCCACCTTTTATGCTTGCTCTGACTCTGATAGTATAACTTCTTTAACACCTTTCACATCTGACACTGTTGCTGCTAGTAAAACTACATTTTTTTCAGAGCAGACAGAAACCTTCAGAAGGGTTTTATGAATGCATAACCCTGATTAATTGGTTAGAGATACACTCTAAACATAATATAAATGTTTTTTTTTTGTTTTTTTTTTAACCATTTCCTCGTATTTTCATTCTGACAGCAGAAAGATAATATTCTCTGACCCAACATGCCGTTCAGCAACATTGAATTTACTGGAAGCACAACCAATACTGCGTGGCATCTGGGTCTTCTTCAACTGAAGTCATTTTGAAGAGTACAAGTCACTGAAGGTAATAATAAGAAACACTGTGAAGTGGTCTGAAACGACCATTTGGATTGTGTCTGTTCTCATGGGACTCACTATTCAAACCTGATTTATTTCATATAAGTAGAAGAAACAAAATCTAAAAGGAAATTTTAAACAGTGATGCAGTGAAGTGGTCACTTGCTGTTAATGTTTGGTTTTTGATTTTGATTATGGGTCAGAATTTATCCTAAAATCTCCAAAAATAATAACTCAAATATAATTAGAAGTAAGCATCTTTTCAGTGGTGGGTAGCTGGTTGAATTTCTTTTCAAGATATTCTGCAATATACTGCATTTTTCAAACCTTCCTGTCACCACACAGCTGAATCCCTGATCTGCCTCCAGATGTTGCAGAAACCTGTTCATAAATGACTCATTTAAATCAGATTATATTCAAGTTGGAAACGCTCTAAAACATCTTATCCAGTGACCATCGTAGATCAGAGCTGTCTATTTCTAAAAGTATGTGTGTCCTTAGGAATGAGCTTATTTCTATTTATTGTATCAGAATAATTAATCAATAATAATATAAGCTTTTGGAAAGTGTATTCACAAAACCTAAATGGATGTCCTGTTTTCCTCCATTGTCCTTCTCTCATTTCCTCGACAGGAATGGCTTTATGTCTGAAAACCTTGGTCTTCTTTGCCCTTGTGGTGACTGTGCTTATTTTGGAAACAAGGAACCGTAACTTTGAGTTTTACTTTCCCTCCTTAGATTATCTGGTAAGACCACTTAATTGAAAACTTGGGATTTGAATGATGGACGTTTCTATTGTTCGATAATTAACAGTTTTTGATACTTTTCATTTGTCTTAGGTAGAAGAAGGAGAACACATTCTTCCTCATGTACGGCAGGAAAGAAGTGGTTAGTGTGATGAGAGAAGACTTAGTTACTTAGTTATGAATTAGTTACTCATTCAGCATTACGTCTTAGATATTTTTTAAAAAGGTCCACCATTGACACGAATCTTTTCCGATGTTAATCTTTGCAGTGCTTTCAAACTCTGAGATTTACTCAGCAAGCATTTTATTAAATGCATCGAACGTGGGAACCTATGAGCAGCTGCTGTCAAGCCTGAACGCCACCAGTTATCCTCTCCAGCTTGATAACACCACAGAGCTCCGAGATATTACTGTTACAACAGGTGAGTGACGGCTGGAACACAAACAGCAGCAGCATCAACATCACACAGTCAACTTCTTTTCATCTCTCCTCATGCAGTTTGTGTCTCCACTGACACTGGTTTCCGGTGTGAGTGTGAGGAGCAGTTTGCTTGGCCGTACAGCTCCTGCATCACATATGGAGCTTGTGATTCCATATCCAGCGGCATCTGTAAATGCATCTCAGCCATCCCAGCCGACGGCTCTTCCTGTCAACTGATCTCCGGTAATCACAGCTCAGTTATGGACCAAAGAAATGCAGAGGCATACCTGTTGTGTATTATAATGCATTTTTGTAATTTATCCTGCATGAGTGCATAATTAATAGTTAGTTGTCATTATTCGCCAGTAACTGACTCTTAGAAGTCAAAGTTACTCATCTTTCAGACGGGTGCTGTACTCTTCAGACGGTCTGTACCAGTTGCAAAAAACCCCCATTTCAATAAAAAGGGAAATAAATGACAAAGATTTGAAAAGAATCAAATGTGAGAATCAAACTAGGAGCTTAACCTAACTTAGTGGGAGTGCACAGAGGTGAGAGGAGTTCAGGTCTGAGACATGATCATGTCAAGAGGCTGGAACCCAAAGACACATTGATTGGTCAAAATGCTCAGACTTAAATATCCATTTTTACAATAGCTTACACCAAAAATGATTGCAAAACTGGTGATACTATTTATTGTTTGTGATGTTGTTTATCCAGACAGACTGAGCTTATGTACAGAAGCCGAGAGCTTTATGTTCTCTACGAAAAGTTTTTCCTCAAGGTTTTCTCGAGATAATGAGCTTAACTCAAGAAAGCAAACTTTGTTTTTGCGACATGCTTGGTGTGTGTGTGTGTGTGTGTGTGCGTGTGTGTGTGTATGTTAAGCCTGATTCCATCCTACAAATGCATGCTACAGCAGCAGGACTTGTATGTATAAGTCATGTTTGTTTATCAGTGTCAGGTGCGCCATGATCTGATTAGCATTACCATCTCATTATTTCAAGAAAACAGTCAGAGCCATTTTATGGTAACATGAATATCTTATTATATCGAGGAAAAGTGAGTGACTGCTCTCAGCTTCCAATGGAATTCTGTTTAAAAAGTGGCTAGAAGATTGTATCTTCTACTGTACAGTATCTACAGTAGATACTGTAGAATCACTGTTGAAGCCTAAATTCAGTTTGTTTATTCAGACCTTTAGAATAAATTATGTTTATATTTCTTATGATTATTTGCTTATTCGGATAAAAATGATTACTAGTTAAATCTCTGTTGCAGACTAATTTGTTATATTGGACTATACTACGGCCTTCTTGTAAATTTGCATATCTAATTGCAGTTAAGGATTTTAGGGTGTGGCTAGAGGGAGTTAGCTGTGAGTTGGAGTGAAGCCACAGAGTTTTTTGACCTCTCTCTCTCTTTAGACTCTCTTTTTTACTCTTTATTATTTTTGCGGAAAAGTAGCATTTATACCATTGTATTTGTACATTGCTTCATTATTTAGGAACCTACAATCACCATCAGGCTTCAGACCAATAGACTTTTGCACCTTCTAGATTGATTTGGTAAAATCAAGAATAATTTTGCTGCCGTTCACAATTATGCCATATTGTGTTGTTCTATAAATGAAACAACTTGAAGTCAATAGCTGTAACATGACAGAACATTAAACTGTAGCAATGGGAGGTCTTGGTCATAACATGGCCCTTTACACTGAACAGCCACTTGAAATCTACAGATAAGTTACACTTTACTGTATTTAGTGACGTAAAAGACTTCCAGACACTGATCAATATCCTCACTACAACTCTTGTGCAAAAGTACAAACATAAATAGAACAAACATAAACAAAATTCTGTAAACAATATAATCAGATAAATTTGAGGTTCACCCCCGTCTCATTTTAGTTTCCTAATTTTAATGCTACTTACACAATCAAAACCCAAACCAAACATAAATCCTGTTTCCACTGCCTTCCAGAGCTGCTGGTTCAAACTACATATGTGATCGATCTGGAGCTGAATCTAACGGACATCGCAACAGTGGACTTCATCAGACGCCTCCTGAGCAACGGCAGCAATTTTCTAACCCTGAGTCCGACAGTGAATGTCACACAGCTTGACGTCTCTACAGGTAAACAGAGGAGCATCATGGGAAACCCTGGAAAGTCCCCCATTGGAATCTTGATTCATTAAATGTTTGTTTCCTGCAGTCTGCTCTCCAATCAGTGGCGATTACCAGTGCAAATGTGAGGATCAGTATCGTTGGCCATGTGACCAGTGTGTAACATATGGATCATGTGACAACATCACTGGTGACACATGTGGATGCATCAGTGGCATTCCTGTTGATGGACGGTACTGCCAGGCTGAGGATCAATACAGTGAGTAGATTAAATAAAATCTTCAAATCCCATTATTGGTTTTTACTCTGTTGACCTGCTAAAAAGAAAAACTCACTTGTTTTAATTTTACTGCTTCATGAGCTTTGTTTATAATGTGCATATGACTTATTTTCTTTACAGACTTTACATCATGTCCTGCTACAACACACACTCCAGGTAAGAGCGAAATGCAGCATGGCCACAAGCAAAAACAAAAACACATCATGAACAGGAAAGGTGTGGGACTGTCAATAAGTGTTTATTTAAATTTACTGAGGAATACATTTAAAAATTTCATCTCAAGTTTTATGTCTGTCTAAAATGTCTTTGTCTTTTCACAAATCACATTTCCAAAACAAACTGGTTTCAGCAATGTTGCGGAGAATTCAAGGGATGCCAGTATCTGAGTGACTGCCAGTAGAAACCAGAAATGAAAAAAGTAATAAACAATAAAATGTTTTGCTGATACTGGATGAGGGAATGTTCTTATCACAAAATCTTGGACACATTTCCTCATTGTTTAAGTTGGTTGTCATGCACCAGCACTTTTCATTTCTGCTTCTCAGCGACCCAGGACTTTCTTTGTATTGTTGAGTGCGTAGGCATTCTGGGAGTGTTTCCATTGTAACAGGTATTACATCAGATCAGTTGGAGGTTCCCCTTACACTAATCTAAGGAAATTCAATACAATTGCACACAGAGCAAAATACAGGAATAAACAAGTAAAATACATACAAAGGAATAGACTGACATGGGAAGACTGCAATAATAATTGCGCGACATGGCAAGACCTAAAGTGAAATAAAAACAAAGGTCATGATATATATTTAGGTAAAAAAATATATATATACATGTTTTATTTTTCAGATGAAAGACAAGATATTGTTGCCAAAGTGTCACAGGTTTGTTGAAACCAGGCCAAATACTGAGAAGAAATATTTTACTGACTCTAACAGCAACAAACTTAGTGAACTAGAATCTGAAAGGGACTTATGTTTTAAGAAGTTGTTTTATTTATTTAATGTTATTTTTCATGTCCAGGTTGAAGCCATTTGGCTTCAAGTTAGAGGATCCATGACACATTGAACATGACTCATATAAAGTTGATATAGAAATGGCTTTGTTCTTTATAATTTCTGAACAATAAAAGTACTTCTCTATAATAGACAGATCTACGTCTAAATATCACTGTTATAACACTGTTTCTAAATAATACTGTTTCTGTTTCTGTCCCTTATGGCACTAAGGGGAGAATTGGCACTTGATTTTTTATTTCCACTTAAAGCATTACATAAATGCATGAATGCCGATGTGTCAGAGCGTTCATAAACTTGAGGATTAACAGGTTTGTCATGAGGTCATGTGATGCTTCCCAGCTAATGGCAGGCAGAGATTTTTAGGAAAGTTTGTTTGCTTCAGTTCTTTCATTAGAACTGAATGACTTTTGTAATTGTGTTTCTTTTTTTAGATTCTAGATACTTTTGGCTAAATAAGACCAAATGTGTAATGCATCAAGTTAGTTCTTTTGAGGTCTGTTAACAAACATAAAATGAACAAAACATAAATCCTGTTTCCACTGCCTTCCAGAGCTGCTGGTTCAAACTACATATGTGATCGATCTGGAGCTGAATCTAACGGACATCGCAACAGTGGACTTCATTAGACGCCTCCTGAGCAACGGTAGCAATTTTCTAACCCTGAGTCCGACAGTGAATGTCACACAGCTTGACGTCTCTACAGGTAAACAGAGGAGCATCATGGGAAACCCTGGAAAGTCCCCCATTGGAATCTTGATTCATTAAATGTTTGTTTCCTGCAGTCTGCTCTCCAATCAGTGGTGATTACCAGTGCAAATGTGAGGATCAGTATCGTTGGCCATGTGACCAGTGTATAACATATGGATCATGTGACAACATCACTGGTGACACATGTGGATGCATCAGTGGCATTCCTGTTGATGGACAGTACTGCCAGGCTGAGGATCAATACAGTGAGTAGATTAAATATGTTTACATTGCTTTTCATCATTTCTTATAACACTCTTTATATAATCTTGTGTATATACATATATATATATATATATATATATATATATATATATATATATATATATATATATATATATATATATATATATACATATATATATATATATATAAATTTTATTTTATTTTTTACAGACTTTACATCATGTCCTGCTACTACATTTATCCCATGTAAGATATTTATTTATCATGTTACAAACAGGAAACGTAAATCAGGAACGTTTCTTGTTTGGTGTTAAGTTTTTCCTTTTTTCTCCGCAGCTCTTCCTGCTGTCTATGAGTATGTAATATCTATCGAGTTCAAGGCTGCAGATGATGAAGTTGTAGCAGAGCTGAGAAACATCAGCTACCCAGTTAGCATCAACAGCAACATACAGATCTCTGATGTTAACATCTCTACAGGTAATAATCTCTCCTTCTTACTGGATACAATATCTGTTGTGCATATATGCATTTATCATACAAACAAATATAAAATATTTTTTTCATAGCAATAAGTCACTTTACAATTCTTTAGAAAATGGTGCCATTGTAACAGTAGGTCATATTTTGTTTCCAATTTTTTAACTATAAGTTACATTTTTTTTTACATAGTTTGGATTTCCTGAGACTTGTAGTCCAGAATGATATTTTCTTTTCTTTGAAGTATTTTTGACCTGTCAGTCAGAAACTGCCATGAGTCTTCTACATCAAAGCTCTAGAATCTTTGAGTTCATTGAAAGGCAACTGTACATTTGTCCTTTCATCAACATGGACAAGGTTTTCCTTATGTTTGATCATTTCTTTAAGAAAAGAAACATAAGTAGCCCATAATTGCCAACAAATAAAAACAAATTTGTCTTTTGTCTCTACATAACAAATTTGTTTTGTCTGCAGTCTGCTCTCCAATCAGTGGCAATTACCAGTGCAGATGTGAGGATCAGTATCGTTGGCCATGTGACCAGTGTGTAACATATGGATCATGTGACAACATCACTGGTGACACATGTAGATGCATCAGTGGCATTCCTGTTGATGGACGGTACTGCCAGGCTGAGGATCAATACAGTGAGTTCATCTGGAGAGTTTGTTGGGTTGACATTTTGGGGTAAATCTTTCTGTATAATGTAATGTCTGTGAATCCAGAAACAAATGGTCAGACTTGCATGAAAGTAATTACAAAGAGATAATTTTTACACATTTATCACCAGTGACGAAAGTCTAATCTTTAAATGTTTGAAGAAATAAAGTTCTTGGATCCTGACTGTTGACAGCACCTTTCCTTGAAGCTTGGTCTGTGTCTGATGGTTTAGCCACTCATAGACTGCTTGGCTGTTAAGTACCATCAAACTTATTGAAACTTTAGCTTCTGTAATGCATTTGAATTCTTCCTAAATACCATTCTTTATGGCAGACAAATAATGATGTGCCAAAACACATTACTGCAATTTTTGCAGTCGTTATGTGTGACAGCCATATTGGATTTTGGCAATGAGTTGAGTCAGCTACGTTTGACTTTTTAGATGCCATTCTGACATTGGGTGCTTTTCAATAAATATTCATAACTTGGAACATTGAAACTCAGGTTATTGTATGGAGTCCTTGATCTATTGGAGCAAACTGAGAGTGAGAGCAAAACCATTTTCCTCAGGAATGTCAGAGAATGATTTGTGTCAAGCACTTACTCCTTTTCTGTCTTCATCTTTACAGACTTTACTGCATGTCCAATCACCACAACAACTCCACAAACTATAAGTAAGACTGAAAGCATGTTTCATGTTGATCATTAACTCAACAATACATATTTGAAGGGGTTACATTGGTAATCATCCTTTTTGTTCTCCATTTCTTCTTTCATTTGTGCCTCTTCAGGTCCACCAGTCTTCCATCAGTACCTGCTTTCCATTGAGCTGAACTCCACAGATGTTACAGTTGTAGAAAAGCTGAGGAACATCAACAACACCATCAGCATCAACAGGAACTTACAAATCTCTAATGTTAACATTACTACAGGTAGGGCTAAACAGTTTTCATTGGTTTCTGAGGCTTTAACAGAGACATTTGAACCAATTTCAAAAAAACAAACTGTTCCATGTTCTGAAACTGATGAAATATTTCCTTTGTTTTGTCTGCAGTCTGCTCTCCAATCAGTGGCGATTACCAGTGCAAATGTGAGGATCAGTATCGTTGGCCATGTGACCAGTGTGTAGCATATGGATCATGTGACAACATCACTGGTGACACATGTGGATGCATCAGTGGCATTCCTGTTGATGGACGGTACTGTCAGGCTGCGGATCAATACAGTGAGTTTATCTGGAGAGTTTGTTGGGTTGACATTTTAGGGTAAATCTTTCAGTATCATGTAATGTCCGTAAATCAATAAACAAATGGTCAGACTTGCATGAAAGTAATTACAAAGAGATCTTTTTTACACATTTATCACCAGTGACGAAAGTCTAATCTTTAAATATTTGAAGACATAAAGTTCTTGGATCCTGACTGTTGACAGCACCTTTCCTTGAAGCTTGGTCTGTGTCTGATGGTTTAGCCACTCATAGACTGCTTGGCTGTTTAGTACCATCAAACTTATTGAAACTTTAGCCTCTTTAATGCATTTGAATTCTTCCTAAATACCATTCTTTATGGCAGACATTTTAATGATTTTTTGCCAAAACACATTACTGCAGTTCTTTGCAGTCGTTAATGTGTGACAGCCATATTGGATTTTGGCAATGAGTTCTCAGCTACGTTAGACTTTTTAGATGCCATTCTGACATTGGGTGCTTTTCAATAAATATTCATAAGTTGGAACATTGAAACTCAGGTTATTGTATGGAGTCCTTGATCTATTGGAGCAAACTGAGAGTGAGAGAGCAAAACCATTTTCAGGAATGTCAGAGAATGGATTTGTGTCAAGCACTTACTTCTGTCTTCATCTTTACAGACTTTACTGCATGTCCAATCACCACAACAACTCCACAAACTATAAGTAAGACTGAAAGCATGTTTCATGTTGATCATTCACTCAACAGTACATATTTGAAGGGGTTACATTGGTAATCATCCTTTTTGTTCTCCATTTCTTCTTTCATTTGTGCCTCTTCAGGTCCACCAGTCTTCCATCAGTACCTGCTTTCCATTGAGCTGAACTCCACAGATGTTACAGTTGTAGAAAAGCTGAGGAACATCAACAACACCATCAGCATCAACAGGAACTTACAAATCTCTAATGTTAACATTACTACAGGTTGGACTAAACAGTTTTTATTGGTTTCTGAGGCTTTAACAGAGACATTTGAACCAATTTCAATAAAACAAACT
Organism: Gambusia affinis; assembly: GCF_019740435.1. NCBI lineage: Eukaryota > Metazoa > Chordata > Actinopteri > Cyprinodontiformes > Poeciliidae > Gambusia > Gambusia affinis. Next base: position 20,394,703 of record NC_057889.1, on the reverse strand, counting down.
GCTGAATGTTCTGAAACTGATGAAATATTTCCTTTGTTTTGTCTGCAGTCTGCTCTCCAATGAGTGGCGATTACCAGTGCAAATGTGAGGATCAGTATCGTTGGCCATGTGACCAGTGTGTAGCATATGGATCATGTGACAACATCACTGGTGACACATGTGGATGCATCAGTGGCATTCCTGTTGATGGACAGTACTGCCAGGCTGAGGATCAATACAGTGAGTTTATCTGGAAAGTTTGTTGGGTTGACATTTTAGGGTAAATCTTTCAGTATCATGTAATGTCCGTAAATCAATAAACAAATGGTCAGACTTGCATGAAAGTAATTACAAAGAGATCTTTTTTACACATTTATCACCAGTGACGAAAGTCTAATCTTTAAATATTTGAAGAAATAAAGTTCTTGGATCCTGACTGTTGACAGCACCTTTCCTTGAAGCTTGGTCTGTCTGATGGTTTAGCCACTCATAGACTGCTTGGCTGTTTAGTACCATCAAACTTATTGAAACTTTAGCCTCTTTAATGCATTTGAATTCTTCCTAAATACCATTCTTTATCGTCATTTTAATTTTTTTTTAGCAAATGAGCACTTTCAGTTCTTTAGGTAACAGTAACTTAATGCCAAATGAAACTACATTTCTGCATCAGTATCTCTTATATTGACGATTAGATAAGTTCATACATCTATTAACTACACCACCTGCTATTAAAGTTTTGCAATACTATTGGATAATACAAATGCTTGTAGGATAAAAGGACAGGCCTCAACTAATTAAACAAGTTCCTTCAAAGCCAGATGGAAAACTAGCAGGTTGTATTAACTATAGTGACAAACTAACTAGAAGAAGCAATTAAATTAATGGCAGTGTTTTCTTTCTGATTGTACAATTAATTTGCAGAGTTATGTGTATGTCTTTGACTTATTTAATGGCAGACAAATAATGATGTGCCAAAACACATTACTGCAATTTTTGCAGTTGTTTTGTGTGGTAGCCATATTGGATTTTGGCAATGAGTTGGGTCAGCTACGTGTGACTTTTTAGATGCCATTCTGACATTGGGTGCTTTTCAATAAATATTCATAACTTGGAACATTGAAACTCAGGTTATTGTATGGAGTCCTTGATCTATTGGAGCAAACTGAGAGTGAGAGCAAAACCATTTTCCTCAGGAATGTCAGAGAATGATTTGTGTCAAGCACTTACTCCTTTTCTGTCTTCATCTTTACAGACTTTACTGCATGTCCAATCACCACAACAACTCCACAAACAATAAGTAAGACTGAAAGCATGGTTCATGTTGATCAGTCACTCAACAGTACATATTTGAAGGGGTTACATTGGTAATCATCCTGTTTGTTCTCCATTTCTTCTTTCATTTGTGCCTCTTCAGGTCCACCAGTCTTCCATCAGTACCTGCTTTCCATTGAGCTGAACTCCACAGATGTTACAGTTGTAGAAAAGCTGAGGAACATCAACAACACCATCAGCATCAACAGGAACTTACGAATCTCTAATGTTAACATTAGTACAGGTAGGGCTAAACAGTTTTCATTGGTTTCTGAGGCTTTAACAGAGACATTTGAACCAATTTCAAAAAAACAATCTGCTCCATGTTCTGAAACTGATGAAATATTTCCTTTGTTTTGTCTACAGTCTGCTCTCCAATCAGTGGCAATTACCAGTGCAGATGTAAGAATCAATATCGTTGGCCATGTGACCAGTGTGTAACATATGGATCATGTGACAACATCACTGGTGACACATGTGGATGCATCAGTGGCATTCCTGTTGATGGACGGTACTGCCAGGCTGAGGATCAATACAGTGAGTTTATCTGGAGAGTTTGTTGGGTTGACATTTTAGGGTAAATCTTTCTGTATAATGTAATGTCTGTGAATCAAGAAACAAATGGTCAGACTTGCATGAAAGTAATTACAAAGAGATCATTTTTACACATTTATCACCAGTGACGAAAGTCTAATCTTTAAATGTTTGAAGAAATAAAGTTCTTGGATCCTGACTGTTGACAGCACCTTTCCTTGAAGCTTGGTCTGTGTCTGATGGTTTAGCCACTCATAGACTGCTTGGCTGTTTAGTACCATCAAACTTATTGAAACTTTAGCCTCTTTAATGCATTTGAATTCTTCCTAAATACCATTCTTTATGGCAGACAAATAATGATGTGCCAAAACACATTACTGCAATTTTTGCAGTCGTTATGTGTGACAGCCATATTGGATTTTGGCAATGAGTTGGGTCAGCTACGTGTGACTTTTTAGATGCCATTCTGACATTGGGTGCTTTTCAATAAATATTCATAACTTGGAACATTGAAACTCAGGTTATTGTATGGAGTCCTTGATCTATTGGAGCAAACTGAGAGTGAGAGCAAAACCATTTTCCTCAGGAATGTCAGAGAATGGATTTGTGTCAAGCACTTACTCCTTTTCTGTTTTCATCTTTACAGACTTTACTGCATGTCCAATCACCACAACAACTCCACAAACTATAAGTAAGACTGAAAGCATGTTTCATGTTGATCATTCACTCAACAGTACATATTTGAAGGGGTTACATTGGTAATCATCCTTTTTGTTCTCCATTTCTTCTTTCATTTGTGCCTCTTCAGGTCCACCAGTCTTCCATCAGTACCTGCTTTCCATTGAGCTGAACTCCACAGATGTTACAGTTGTAGAAAAGCTGAGGAACATCAACAACACCATCAGCATCAACAGGAACTTACAAATCTCTAATGTTAACATTACTACAGGTAGGGCTAAACAGTTTTCATTGGTTTCTGAGGCTTTAACAGAGACATTTGAACCAATTTCAATAAAACAATCTGCTCCATGTTCTGAAACTGATGAAATATTTCCTTTGTTTTGTCTACAGTCTGCTCTCCAATCAGTGGCAATTACCAGTGCAGATGTAAGAATCAATATCGTTGGCCATGTGACCAGTGTGTAACATATGGATCATGTGACAACATCACTGGTGACACATGTGGATGCATCAGTGGCATTCCTGTTGATGGACAGTACTGTCAGGCTGAGGATCAATACAGTGAGTTTATCTGGAGAGTTTGTTGGGTTGACATTTTAGGGTAAATCTTTCTGTATCATGTAATGTCCGTAAATCAATAAACAAATGGTCAGACTTGCATGAAGGTAATTACAAAGAGATCACTTTTACACATTTATCACCAGTGACGAAAGTCTAATCTTTAAATATTTGAAGAAATAAAGTTCTTGGATCCTGACTGTTGACAGCACCTTTCCTTGAAGCTTGGTCTGTGTCTGATGGTTTAGCCACTCATAGACTGCTTGGCTGTTTAGTACCATCAAACTTATTGAAACGTTAGCCTCTTTAATGCATTTGAATTCTTCCTAAATACCATTCTTTATCGTCATTTTAAATTTTTTTTAGCAAATGAGCACTTTCAGTTCTTTAGGTAACAGTAACTTAATGCCAAATGAAACTACATTTCTGCATCAGTATCTCTTATATTGACGATTAGATAAGTTCATACATCTATTAACTACACCACCTGCTATTAAAGTTTTGCAATACTATTGGATAATACAAATGCTTGTAGGATAAAAGGACAGGCCTCAACTAATTAAACAAGTTCCTTCAAAGCCAGATGGAAAACTAGCAGGTTGTATTAACTATAGTGACAAACTAACTAGAAGAAGCAATTAAATTAATGGCAGTGTTTTCTTTCTGATTGTACAATTAATTTGCAGAGTTATGTGTATGTCTTTGACTTATTTAATGGCAGACAAATAATGATGTGCCAAAACACATAACCACAATTTTTGCAGTTGTTTTGTGTGGTAGCCATATTGGATTTTGGCAATGAATTGGGTCAGCTACGTGTGACTTTTTAGATGCCATTCTGACATTGGGTGCTTTTCAATAAATATTCATAAGTTGGAACATTGAAACTCAGGTTATTGTATGGAGTCCTTGATCTATTGGAGCAAACTGAGAGTGAGAGCAAAACCATTTTCCTCAGGAATGTCAGAGAATGATTTGTGTCAAGCACTTACTCCTTTTCTGTCTTCATCTTTACAGACTTTACTGCATGTCCAATCACCACAACAACTCCACAAACAATAAGTAAGACTGAAAGCATGTTTCATGTTGATCAGTCACTCAACAGTACATATTTGAAGGGGTTACATTGGTAATCATCCTGTTTGTTCTCCATTTCTTCTTTCATTTGTGCCTCTTCAGGTCCACCAGTCTTCCATCAGTACCTGCTTTCCATTGAGCTGAACTCCACAGATGTTACAGTTGTAGAAAAGCTGAGGAACATCAACAACACCATCAGCATCAACAGGAACTTACAAATCTCTAATGTTAACATTAGTACAGGTAGGGCTAAACAGTTTTCCTTGGTTTCTGAGGCTTTAACAGAGACATTTGAACCAATTTCAAAAAAACAAACTGCTCCATGTTCTGAAACTGATTAAATATTTCCTTTGTTTTGTCTACAGTCTGCTCTCCAATCAGTGGCAATTACCAGTGCAGATGTAAGAATCAATATCGTTGGCCATGTGACCAGTGTGTAACATATGGATCATGTGACAACATCACTGGTGACACATGTGGATGCATCAGTGGCATTCCTGTTGATGGACGGTACTGCCAGGCTGAGGATCAATACAGTGAGTTTATCTGGAGCGTTTGTTGGGTTGACATTTTAGTGTAAATCTTTCAGTGTATAATGTAATGTCTGTGAATCCAGAAACAAATGGTCAGACTTGCATGAAAGAAATTACAAAGAGATAATTTTTACACATTTATCACCAGTGACGAAAGTCTAATCTTTAAATATTTGAAGAAATAAAGTTCTTGGATCCTGACTGTTGACAGCACCTTTCCTTGAAGCTTGGTCTGTCTGATGGTTTAGCCACTCATAGACTGCTTGGCTGTTTAGTACCATCAAACTTATTGAAACTTTAGCTTCTTTAATGAATTTGAATTCTTCCTAAATACCATTCTTTATCGGCATTTAAAATAATGATGTGCCAAAACACATTACTGCAATTTTGCAGTCGTTGTATATTGACAGCCATATTGGATTTTGCAATGAGTTGGATAATACAAATGCTTGTGTGACTAATTTTTTAGATGCCATTCTGACATTGGGTGCTTTTAATAAATATTCAAACTAACTAGAAGAACAATTAAATTAATGGCAGGTTATTGTACAATTAATTTGGAGTTTGTATGTCTATTGACAAACTGAACTGAGAGCAAAACATCATTTTCCTCAGTTGATGTAGAGAATGGATTTGTGTCAAGCACTTACTCCATTTTCTGTCTTCATCTTTACAGACATTTACTGATGTCCAATCACCACAACAACTCACAAAACCATTTTCCTCAGGAATAAGTAATGACTGTCAAAGCATGTTTCATGTTGATCATTCACTTTCAACAGTACATATTTGAAGGGGTTACATTGGTAATCATGAAAGCATGTTTCATGTTGATCAGTCACTCAACAGTACATATTTGAAGGGGTTACATTGGTAATCATCCTGTTTGTTCTCCATTTCTTCTTTCATTTGTGCCCCTTCAGGTCCACCAGTCTTCCATCAGTACCTGCTTTCCATTGAGCTGAACTCCACAGATGTTACAGTTGTAGAAAAGCTGAGGAACATCAACAACACCATCAGCATCAACAGGAACTTACAAATCTCTAATGTTAACATTAGTACAGGTAGGGCTAAACAGTTTTCCTTGGTTTCTGAGGCTTTAACAGAGACATTTGAACCAATTTCAAAAAAACAAACTGCTCCATGTTCTGAAACTGATGAAATATTTCCTGTGTTTGGTCTGCAGTCTGCTCTCCAATCAGTGGCAATTACCAGTGCAGATGTAAGAATCAATATCGTTGGCCATGTGACCAGTGTGTAACATATGGATCATGTGACAACATCACTGGTGACACATGTGGATGCATCAGTGGCATTCCTGTTGATGGACGGTACTGCCAGGCTGAGGATCAATACAGTGAGTTTTTCTGGAGAGTTTGTTGGGTTGACATTTTAGGGTAAATCTTTCTGTATAATGTAATGTCTGTGAATCAAGAAACAAATGGTCAGACTTGCATGAAAGTAATTACAAAGAGATCTTTTTGACACATTTATCACCAGTGACGAAAGTCTAATCTTTAAATGTTTGAAGAAATAAAGTTCTTG